>NC_133823.1:7756334-8066334 GCF_047830755.1 Zonotrichia albicollis
GCCCCATATCAAAGGGAGCAGGAGCTGCACAACTGCTGGATTCCAATGGAGGAGCAGGAGCTGCACAGCTGCTGAATCCCAAGGAAAGGCAGGAGCTGCACAGCTGCCAGGCTCCTCCAGGCAGTGGGGCTCCCAGGCTGTCCTTGGGGTCCCTCCTGTCCTCGGGATGTGACATGTCCCCAGCAGTGCAGGCACCATCCTGCCCTGTCCCCAGGGGCAGCAAAGCCTCCACACACCTGGGAGCTGCAGCTGATGCTGCCCTGCCCCAGCAGCCACACAAGATGACCAAAGAGGAAGGGCCATGGGACCCCACTGCCCATTTCCAGCTCTCTTGAGAAGGCACTGAAGCCCCTCACCCCAAACTCTCACCGTCCCACACCAGGTACCCTCTCCCCTTCACCCTTTTTGTTCCAGCCAGGGCTTAATGACCATTCCAAGTCTGAAGTATTTCCCTTTTCCTTCCACTTTTTTTCTACCATCTTTTCCTCATCTGTGTGCCTCTGGTGATTCCAACAGGAAATTATCCTGGGAAGGGAAGCATGGCCATGGGGATTGGGAAAAAATCCCTTCCAGCCTTCCTCCCTCACCTGGCTCAGTTCTCACATCTCCTCATTGCTATAAAGCAGTTCAGAGCCTCAGAGCCTCCCCCAGAGGCCTCAGGAGTTCTTCAGAGCTTCCTCAGCCACAGTAAGGACCCAAACTGTGCCGGAGGAACCCGAGCAGGGACGTTCAGGAGCTCCTGGCCACGTGTCATGACAGAAGCCAGCCCTGATATCCAGGATATGCAGCTCTTGGATCCCAGCCCATTCCATCCCAGGAGCCAGCCAGGCCTGGATGGATACACAGACAAGGCTGGGGATGGCCACGAGCAGGTACCACCACCACAGAGACCCCTGTGCTTCCCTCACTGCCTCAGTGATCCCTTTGGGACCACAGGACACTTCTCTTTCCATGAAACATAACAAAATCCATGTTTCTGGGCAGCAGCCCTGCAAATTTTGAAGAAGGCTATCTGCTGGTGGATGAATAATCCAATTAAAAATGATTGGAGGGTCTGGCTTAAATAAGAAGAAAAAAATATCATCTGACAGACCCAGCCAGATGCTGTCTTTGCTCCCGAGATCACTTTGCACCTCATGCTCAACCCTGGTGGAAGGACTGGAGCTCAGTGAGTTCTGCTGGCCCCATCCTCCCCCTCTTCCTCTCCCCAGGGCCACAATCAGTCTTGTTCAGGTGGGATTTTACCATTTTGGTGCCCTCAGGAAGCTCCATTTGCCTCACGACCAGTGAGGCTGATCAATAAACCCCTGCTGGAGCTCAGTAAATCCCCTGGGCAGGCAGAGCCCAGGCAGACCAGGGCAAGGAGAACCAGGAAATTGAGATGAACTGAAGGACACAGAGCAAGACTCCATGCCCTGAACTCACCAGCTTTGCTTTGTGGCATTTGTACAGATCCAGGATTGACCTGGGAGGAGGAACAGCCCCTTCTTTCCACCCTTCCCATTCCCACCAGCCTCAAGGCTAAATCCCAGGTGCTTCATCACCAATGGGCATCTCTGCAGGAGGGAGGGCAGAGGGGCATTTCGCCCTGGTGAAAAAACTCTTTTTTTGGCTATGGACAGAAGGTTTTCAGTACCCAATGGGCACTGGAGAGGAAAGCAGCCAAAGCTGGATGGATGGCAAGGGCAGGGGCAGCAGCTGTGCACATGCCATGAGGGAGCTCAGGAGAGCACAAACAGCCACAAGTTCTCCTGGCAGGCACGGGAAAGGCATTTCTTCTGCAAGCACGGGGTGGGGGATGATGGAGCCAAAATCAGCTGGGTGCAATGTGGGTGCAGCTCTGGATTTCCAGCTGGGGTGCATGGAACCCTTTGCCCTGGCCACACCAGACACCAGTGGCCACTTCCCTCAGCATCCCAGAGAGCCAAGGCTCCCAGCAGCTCGGGCTGGGCTCTCTGGGACCAGGGAAAGGTGAGGGAATAGGAGCTGCAGCAGATGCGGAGCAGCCTCCTCGGAGCCAGCCCTGCCAGCAGCAGAGGGGGCCAGCAGCAGGAGGGGCCAAGGGCTCACCTCTTCCACACACACACACGCCCTTCGCCTTCCCCGCAGTGCTCACCTGGTCGTCTGCTGGCCAAGGGGCTTCTCAGCCGGCCGTGTCTCCCTGGGCAGAACCAGGAGCGCCGAAGCTTCCCCGGGCTGCGGGCACGGGCAGGGCCGGGCGGCGGCGCGGCGGGCGGGGACCCCCGCGGGGGCCCGGGGGCGGCCACACGGCTCGGGGTTAGTGGCAGCCGCGGGGAAAGGGGTGGAGAAGGCCAGGGGCGGGCTGACATGCAGGGGGGTAGCGTTAGTGGGCTGCAAGCCGTGCCCGGGGGGCTCCTCCTGCGGGCTGCGGAAGCTGAAGTCGCCCTGCTCAAGCTTTTCGGGCAGCACAGCCTGGACAGGAGCTGGGGGCCTCTCCACGAAGGGGTTGCTCGGGGAATTGGGGCTCAGCGCCAGGGTGAAGGGGTTTCTCGGGGCTGAAGCTCCCTGTGTGTGCCTCTCTATCTTATCTGGCTTCCAGAAATCGGCTTTCTTGAAGTCTATCCTGCTCTCTGCCCAGCGCCCCTGGGGCTCCTCGCTGGCGGGGGTCCTGCCCTGCTCTGCCTCCCGGGGAGGGGCACGGGGCCTGGGCTGCTCTCCTGCTCGCCCCTCGCCATCCTGGCACGCCAGCTCCAGCTGGCATGGCCTCTGCCTGTGTTCTAACCTTTGGGGCGGCGGGTGTGGATGCCCAGCTGCCTCCTGCTCTCCCAGAGCTGTCCAGCTGGTGGGCTGGCCCAGGTCTAGCTTGGAAGGTGGGTTTAGTCCTGAAATACTGAGCTCCTCGGGGAACAGCTCCTGCTTGGAGGCCATTTCCCACTTGGCACTGTCTGTGGCCCCCTGAGGGGATAAACGGGGCTGGCTCCTGCTCTCCTCAGCACCCGACCGGTCCAGTCCATCCAGGGAGAAGTTGGACATGCAAGTCTCAAACTGCTCGGCCACATCTGTCTCGTTCATGTCTGATGGGTGTTCGCCCACAGAGGCGTCGGCTCCTATCCCCACGCCAGCTGCTGGGTCCATAGCAACAGCTCTGGCACCCTCAGACGCTGCGAACTCTCTCCCGGCTTCAGCGGCGGCCGCTCCGGGTGCGAGCAGGATGGGAGGCGCCGGCACGGAGGGCTCACTGCTCGCACGGCTCCTCGGCAATCCCATCTCTGCTCCTGGGCCCTCTGACTCTTCCCACGGCTCCTGCCTGCCTCGCTGGGTGCCACCAGGCTCCTCGTCCTCGCCGTCCCCCACGGGGCCCGCGGCCGCGAACCGCCGGGGTGGTTTGGGGGGCGGCCCGGGCGGCAGCTCCGGGCAGCCCTGAGGCCCTGCCCACGGCGACAGCACCACGCGCCTCTCGCGGATGTCGGAGCTGAAGTGCAGCAGGCCCTCGCTGGCCTCCAGCCGCATGCTGGCCTGTAGCCGGAACACCGAGCTGCGGATGTCCAAGGCGCCCTCCCCGGGCTCCAAGCCCGCCTCGGGGAACCTCCGTCCCGCCGCGTCCCCCGGCACCCGCGGGGGCACGGCCGCCACCACGGTGCTGCCCGGCGGGGCCTCGGGGGCCGGCTCGGGGGGGAAGGAGCTCATGGGTAGCACACAGGTGGTGGTGGTGGCACGGGACGAGCTCTGGGCTTCGAAGGTGCCCTCGCCCAGGAAGGGCGGGCGCGGGCCGAAGGGGGCCTGAGGAGCCGGGTGCTCCCCGGCACTCTCTGAGGGCTCGGCGGCGCTCTCCGTGGCTATGGTCATCCAGCCGTTCGTCCCCGTGCTGCAGGACTCCTCCTCACCGCTGTCCCCCTCCTCCCTAGCGCTATTTTCAGTGCTCAGTGCTGCTGACGCCTCTTTGTCCCCGGGGTTGCCCGAGGCAAAGGCGGCTGTCCAGACCATGGGCGTGCTGCTTTTCCTCCTCCTGGCCATGGAGCCCGCGGACACGGGGCTCAGCACGTCCTCGATCACCGTGGCCTCCTGGGTGGTGCTCACCAGGTTGGCCCCCACGTCTAAAGCGGAGAAATTTGTCCAAGAGCGGAGAGCCGCAGGGATTTCAGCCGCCTTTTCGAACACTTGGGAGCCCTTCTGGCAAGGCGGCCCCGCTGAGCTCTCCGTCGGGCTGGCTCTGGGGTCATCGATGAAAGCCATGCCCTCTGCTGCCACCGAGGCAAAAAAGTTCTCCTTGTTCCGCTCTGGTTTGAGCCTGCTGGTGGCAAAGGCATCGAAGGTATCGTCCCACTCCGAGGGGACAGCAGGCTCGGTGTCAGTGTCGGCAGGAGGGAGCTCTCCCGGTGCTGGGGGACTGGTTTCAGGCACGGGGACACCAACGCTCTGGGCTGGAGACTCCCTCTGGGGCTCTGTGCGCCTTGGGGAGCCAGAGGGACTGCAATCCTCAGAGGAATAAAAGCTCCCAGCGACCTCGGGTGCAGCACGCGGCCCAGGCGGGAAACTAGAGAGAAAGTGAGTAGGTGAAGGAGAATTTAGTACCTGGTCAGCGAGGAGCTCCTCAAAGAAGGGATTGCTCTGCAGGGAGTCGAGGAATGGGTTGGTGGGGGCCAAGCATCCGGCCTGTCTGTCTCCAGGAGCGGGAGGGAGGTTAGAGCTCGGCATGCTAGCGGCAAGGGCAGCGGGGCAGGGGGCAGGGGAGCGGGGAGCACAATGAGAAGGAGCATCTGAGCTGGTTTCTACCTGAGGAGACACTTCCAGGCTGTGGAGGGAAGACAGAACAGTCCTCCTGGTTAATGCTGTGACAGGGCTGGAAGCACACACCACACACACCACAGACGCTCCAAGCAGCGCAATGACCAATCCATGCCTGGCTCTTGTTAGGCACAGCAATGATTATGGAATCACGGCGTGGAAGGGGCATGCACGACACCCAGGGAGGGGCAGCCCTGCTCCCAGGACACTCCTCCTCATTCCCCTTCTGCCCAGGAGCCAGAGAGGTTTCCCCACTTTCTCCTGCAGCCCAAGGTGAGTTTGTCCCGGTGCTGGTGGCACCCGGGGCAGGTGCAGCACCAGGAGCAGCTTGGGCTCTTGGATCAGGGATCAGGGTCACCTGAACCAGTGAAGGCAGACAGAGAAGCCTTTCCCAGCTCACCCTAGCGTCTCCACACTGGTTTGCCAACATGACCAGCATGGGAGCACTCATGGAGCTCAGGCTTGCATGGGAGGGACAGGGCTGAGGGACTAGAGCCCAGCAGGAGGTAGCACATGGCCAGGACAGGGCCCTGTCCCCACTCTGGACACTGTCCCACCTCCCATATGCCCCTTGTCACATCCCTTTGCCCGAGATCCCGAGATGCCTGAAACCCCAGGGGGATCCCAAGGCGGAAGGGGTTCAGCACACCTGGAATTCAGAGTCTCACCCCAAGTAAGGCTGACAGCGCTCTGCTGCCTGCTCAGGCAGGACTGAGGGACCTTTCTGTGGGATTTCATTGATCTTCCTTTGGGAACAAGTGCAGCAATGTGGAGTCACCACCAAGGAGGCTCAGCAGGCTCAGAGGTTTTCACATCACAAAGCGGGGTGTGGCGTGGACACCCCACATCCATCTGGTGCTCTGACTGCCACGCTCCCTCCTCTGGGCCCATCCCCTTGCCTCACCCTTGGGAGGAGCAATCCCATCCCCAGGACAGGGCACCTGGCCCTGCTCCATAACAGATGCAGCTGAGCTCCATAACAGATGCAGAGCTCCAGAGAGGTCCCCTCTTGGCTGGGGAGAGATATGGGTGTGGATCAGCCAGCTCTGGGCACACCAAGGTTTAGGAGAAAGGAATAAATGAATTATTTTGTCAAGGTGCCCAGGGCATGTCCAGCCCTGGGGCTCCACCCTGGGATCTCCCTGCCCAGCTGCTGGAAGGGATTGCAGGTGGCACTGCAGGATCACAAAGTTGCTTGGACAACTATTTCCATGTTATTGTGCATCCACCAAACTCCTCAGACACATTTTAAAGCACAAAATGCCACCTTGAGGCAAGAGCTGATGCTGGTGATGTGCAGCTGGTTGGTCCCAAAGCAGGGAGGGCATCGGGCTGGCACCACCTCAGCCCAGGAGTGATGCCCCCACCATGGGCACCCCCTGCTCCCACTCTTGGCAGCTGCACAGCCCCTTCCCTCAGCCTGCTCTCAGCAGCTCCTTGGGAAGGTGCCCATTGAAGCCATCCATGCCACCAAAGTCCCCCGTGCCAGTCTGGGGGCAGGAACACTCTTGGCTCTGCTCCAGCACACATGGGACACCACTGAAGGGACCTGGCAACCCCGGGACAAAGAAAAGCCTGGAGCCCTTCATCCTGACTGAGATCAGCAGCTCCTCTGGGGCACAGACAGCTCGTGGGTGCCCTCTCCTGCTGTCACAAATCAGCCGTGGTGGCAGTGCCCAGCCTCGTCCCCAGGCAGTCCTGCCCTGCTCTGTGTCCTCTTCTTCTTGGCCCAGGCAGGAGCAGCCAGGAACAACCCCACAGCTGCAGCCCAGTTCCTCCCAGGGGTTGTGAGCTCTGGGTGAGCACACAAAGCCTCCAGAAGTTTTGGGAGAAGCTGATGGACCCTGAGGCACAGAGCACCCCAGACTGGCAGCCACTCTCTGCATGGAGAGAAAAACCTCTCCTGGCATTGCCAGCCTGGAGATCAGCAGAGGGTTGGACATTTTCCCCCAATCCCCCTCGAATCTGAGCTCCCCAGAAGAGGGGAGCAGCTGCTCAGCACCTGACCACTCAGTTGGATGAGTTCACAACATCCACAAATAGATTTTAACAGGGCAAATTTTCCTTCCCAGCTGGAAAGGGAAGGTGACAAGGGAAGGTGACAATGTCCAACCACCAGGATGCCAGGGTGGCTGCAAGGGGCACACAGCCCTGCCCCACCTCTGCCTGTCCTGCTGGCACTGCTTCCATGTTTTGCTCCAGACTGAGATCCATCCTTTGTGCTGAGTAAGAGCAGCCAGGGCCTGATCCAGCTCTGCTGGGCTCCAGCTCTAAAAGGCTGCAGAGCATTAATCAGCTGCACTGATTAACGAGAACTGGCTGTTAATGACTGTGCCAGCTGCCAGGAGCTGAGTAGGTGAAGTTCCCTCCTCAGGAGGGGCTGATGCCAGAGCAGCAATTCCAGGCACCTGGACTGCACCAATCCCCACCTGCACAGGTGCAGGAACAGCTTCAAGGCCTCCTCAAACCCCTGAGATGATCCTGTCTTCATTCCCCAGGTCACCATGGAATGGTCTGGGTGGGAAGGGGTCTTAAGGACCATCCCATTCCACCCTGCCATGGCAGGGACACCTCCCACTGTCCCAGGTGGATCCAAGCCCCAGTGTCCAACTTGGCCTTGGGCACTGCCAGGGATCCAGGGGTAACCACAGCAAATCTGGGAATTCCAGCCCAGCCCCTGCCCACCCTCCCAGCCAGCAATTCCTTGCCAAGATCCCAGCCCAATCTCCCCTTTCCCAGTGGGAGCCATTCCCTGGCTCCTGTCCCTGCAAGCCTTGTAAAGTCCTGATGAGGCTCATGGGATGCTGGACCTGCTGATACTGGCTAAATCTGTAAAGACAGAACTTGAATCCATCTTTGTTGAATTCTCATTTTCCTCCTGCAGATCCACTGAGGAAATTTCCTTTCTGCTCCTCAACCCCATTCCTGCTGGCACCCACTGGGGTTTGTTCAGGGGCTCTTGGCTGCGAGTTCCAGGCAGAAGAATCATGGAATGTTTAGGTTGGAAAAGCCCTCTAAGACCATCAAGTCCAACCATCCTCAGCACTGCCAAGGCCACTACTGACCCCTGTCCCCAAATGTCACACCCACAGGGCTTTTAAAGCCCTCCAGGGAGGGGAACTCCACCCCCGCCTTGGGAAGCTGTGCCAGGGCTGGACAAAACTTTACAGGAAGAAATTTTCCCAATATCCAGCCTGACCCTCCCCTGGCACAGCCTGAGGCCATTTGAGAATCTGTGACTTTCCACTGAGATTTCAAATTGCAGCATCACCGTTCGACCCTTGGGATGGACATCCCTGTTCCACCCCATTCCTTGGGATGGACATCCCTGTTCCACCCCACTCCTTGGGATGAACATCTCTGTTCCACCCCATTCCTTGGGATGGACATCCCTGCCTGACCCTCCATTCCTTGGGATGGACATCCCTGCCTGACCCTCCATTCCTTGGGATGGACATCCCTGTTCCTCCCCATTCTTTGGGATGAACATCCCTGTTCTACCCCATTCCTTGGGATGGACATCCCTGTTCTACCCCATTCCTTGGGATGAACATCCCTGTTCCACTCCATTCCTTGGGATGGACATCCCTGTTTGCCCCCATTCCTTGGGATGAACATCCATGCCTGACCCTCCATTCCATGGGATGGACATCCCTGTTCCACCCCATTCCTTGGGATGAACATCCCTGTTCACCCCCATCCCTTGCCCTAAGCCCAAAATCCCCTTTTCCCACCCCCCTGAGGGAGGATGCTGGAAGTGCTGGGTGAGAGCAGGAGTGGAGCACGGCAGATTCCTCTAGAGGGAAACCTACACTTGTCTGATGGAAGCAGCTCTGTGAAACGCTGACTCACCCTCCTTCTCCTCCTCCTGCCGCTCCTCCTTCCCCTCCCATTCCCAGCACACGGCTCCGCCAGCCAAAATAAATCTCGGGTACCTCCCTGCCCTCATTTACTTGTTTGGCAGCACTTCACAGACGCCTTTGAGCCTCGCAGCAATAAAAAAAAAAAAAGGAAATAAAATATTGCTGAGCAACCCCCTGATGGAAAAAGTCTATTGGAAACAGCTTGTTCAGTGCAGGGAGATTTCTCCCTCCGGATCCCAGGCTGCTCTCAGGCTGGGCAGGGCTCTGCACAGCAGCAGAAAGCAGCACATGGGAAGGGCAGGGAGGGACCCAGCCCTGCTGTGCTGAGGGCAGAGCTGTGCTGCAGCCCCAGGGAATCCCTCCAGGAGGGCTGGACCCGTGGGTGCCACTCCCGAGTTGCTTTTGGCCCCATTTTTCCACAGACAGGGCTCCCCTGAGTGGAAAAGCAAGCATAGCATGGAGGGGCTGGAGCATCCTGCAGCAGCTCCAGACCTGGCAGGGATCAGCATCCTCCTCCCACCAGCAGGAGCAGGAACTGTGCTGAAGAGATGGCAACAACAGCCCAGGACATTTTTGTACAGGGCGGGAGCACCAGAGGGAAGGAGTCAGGGAATGTGTTTTAAATAGGAAATCCAGAGGCAGAAGGACTGGGCTTCTCTATAATAAATCACCTATAATAATCCATAAATAATCTATAATAATTATCTGTGCAATAACCACTTTGCTCTTCCCTTGGGCCTCACCTGTCCATCATCCCCATTCAAAAGGACAGATCTTCCTTTACAGACATTTGCCCTCAAAACCACAGGAATTTTAAAAAACAGGAGAAATCTGGGCAGTAGGAACCCAGGGAGATGCCAACATCAACCCCCAATTCCCACTTTTAGGAGTGGGAGTGGGGCTGTGCTCCTCCTGGATGGTTCCAAAGCACATCAGGGCTGATCTGGTGCCAGCTCTGAGTCCAGCTCCTCACCCTGCCTCCTGTCTATCCCTGGGAAGGGCAGGCTCAGCAGCACAAAGAGCCATTTTCCATCCTCACATTAACCCCACTCCATCCCTGGGGCTGCTCCAAGGCAGGGTCTGAGCAGCACAATCCCTGTGCCACAGCTGTGACCTGATGGCTCCCATGGATTCATCCCTGTTAGCCACAACACTCTGCTTTCACATCACGGCCTTCATCTCCCTCTTCCTCAACTTCTGCAGCCTCCCAGGCTCTGCTCTGGGGGTGCTGCTGGCTTTGGAGGGGCTGCCACATGCTCCATGCTTCATCTCAGCACTGCCAGCCTGGCCAAGGACTCTGCTCCAGCCTTTCCAATCCCTGCTCCCATTCCCAGCCCTTAGGAAAGGCAATTTTTAGAAGCACATGAGGAACAGGGAGGAACTGAGTCAATGTTTGGCCTCACTGCTGGATCCAAGGGTATGGGCTCTGGGAAGGGGCTTGATTCTGAAAATGCCCCTGTTTTTATAGGACAGACCTCAATTTCCTCTTTCTCCTGCTGCCAGGCCTAAGATGCAGCCCCATTTTATTATCATCAGGATTCTCCACAGGAAGCAGGAGCTGCAGAGCTCTGATAACATTGGAGGAAACCCTGGAAACATGTAAAGGATTGTTTCAGCCCCAGGCTTTGCCTCAAATAAACCTGCTGAGCTTCTTCCTTACACACAGCCCTTAACCACTGACATTCAAAGCAACAACCCCCAACCAGGCTTTTATTCAGCCTCCAAAGAGCAAACAGCATCTTCCTACTGCTCCATCCCCTCCAGGATCAAAGCCTGGAGCTCCAGGGATTAGCAAAGCCAGGGATGATGAGCAGAGCTTCCCTGAGAAGGATCAGGGAAAACGGGGTGTAAATAAGGGCTGAAGGCAGAAATGCCCAGTTCTGTCCCCAGGGAGAGCACAGGCAGGTTTGAAGAGCCAGCTCCCACACTGAGGGCTCAGCAAACCCCCCCAAGCACGCAACAAAACCCTCTTTATGAAGCTCCAGTTAAACCCAGCCCAAAGCAGCAGCTCCTTATTTTGGGAAGGGTGTGTTTGGCAGAGCAAGTGGGTAAAGATGAGCTGTGCCAGGCTGGGCTTTGCTGCAGGCAATCTCAAACCATCCCTCTAATTACAGACCTTTTAACTAATTACAGGCTGAGGCTTCTGGGCTTGCAAATGACTGATTTTGATGCTTTCTCACCACCTTCAGCTCTGGGTTACGCTTGGCCTACCCAAGGTGGCCAAACAGGTGAGAGGGTGATTCTGGCAGAAGTTTCCAGAGTCAGGAGAGAAGGAGGGGAAAAATCCTTTCTGCAAATAAGTCAAGACTTAAAACTGCTCAGTTCAGAGGTTGCTTCTTTCCAGAGCAAGGGTTAGTCCAGCTCTAGGAGTGACTCTGCTACTGAACAGCCACAGATGGACATCAGAGAACCCCCAGAGATCACAGAATCTGGAATGGTTTGGGCTGGAAGGGACCTCAAATCCCACCCCATCCCACCCTTGCCATGGCAGGAACACCTCCCACTGTCCCAGGCTGCTCCAGCCCCAGTGTCCAGCCTGGCCTTGGACACTGCCAGGGATCCAGGGGCAGCCACAGAAAATTTGGGAATTCCAGCCCAGCCCCTGCCCACCCTCCCAGCCAGGAATTCCTTGCCAAGATCCCATCTGACCCTGCTCTCTGGCACTTTGAAGCCACCAAGACCTAAAAGCTCTTCCACAGCTTTGACCTGAGCCACCAGCCTGGGCCATGAGGTCATTCAGTGTAAAGAAGCAAAATGAAATCAGAGACGTCAGCTGTGTGTAATTAAAACAAGTAATGATGTTCTAATGAATGGCCAGGACAACTGGAGCACTGGGAAGAGCAGGGCAGAGACCAACCCTGTCCCTGTGAGGATGGACAGGGCCCTTCTGCAGCAAATCAGCCTCAGTCACCAAATGATCCCTGCAATGCTCCCCAAAGGTTCTCAGCTGTCCCAATCCCTGGTTCTCAGCTCAGCCCAATCCCTGGACACTGGGAGGGAGAATCCCTTCGCAGCCAGGCATCCCCAGCATTTCCCCGTCCTCCAGGAGCCACTCCTCCCAGCTCCTCCTCTCAATCCCCCCTGCTCCAGTTCAAGCTCATTATTTCCCATTCTCAATTGCAAAAGCCCACTCAGATGCTCCTAAACACCCCAAAGGGGTTCTGTGGATTCCTTCCCTGCAGCTTGTGCTGCTTGGAATCCATTCCTGGTTTTGGGAGAGAAAATGCAGCCAGAGGAGCTGCTGCCACAGCTCACCCAAGTCTCTCCTCAGGGACAAAGTCCTTGGCAAGGCAGCTCTGAGCAAAGCTCAGCTCTGGCTGAGCCTGAGCTTAAACTGTGAGCACTGAAGGGGATTTAAACAAAGCCATGGAGTGGAACTCTGTGGGAAAGGAGCAGAGCTGGGAATGAGTGCAGGGAGCTGTCAGGAAGCTGCAGTGTTTATGGGCACTCCTGGTGATTATTCACTGGGCTGGATAGACAAGGAGCTGAACTCCAGATGGGTCTGACATCCCTGCCTCGAAATCAGAGCATCATGGCCCTGCCTGCCTCCTTCCCAGACTGCCAAGAGGGGAAAACCTGCTGGTTTCTCACCCATTTCCCAAGGAAAAGGGGAAAACCTGCTGGCTTCTCACTCACTTCCCAAGGAAAAGGCCCCAAAGAGAGATGCTGAGGGCAGCTCTGTCCCATCCCATCCCATCCCATCCCATCCCATCCCATCCCATCCCATCCCATCCCATCCCATCCCATCCCATCCCATCCCACTGATGCTTCCCTGGCTGCCTCAGGCACTTGTGGAGGCACTGCCTGGATACAGCAGAATTTTTAAGCCTTGATTTTTTTTATTCTAGGCCTTAACCAGCAGGTTTCTTATCCCAAAATTAGAAAGAAAAATGAAAAGAATGATCTTGAGTGGGAATGCCCTGTCATTCCTCAAGGACAGGGTGCAGAGACCGGAGTCCTTCAGGCTCATGCACAAACCCTGCCCTGGGATGTGACCCCAAACCACTCCAGGGCTTTGTCTCCAGGAAATCCCAGGATCACGGCCCGGTGAGGGTTGGAAGGGACCTTACAGCCCATCCCATTCCAGCCCTGCCATCGGCAGGGACCTTCCACCACCCCAGGGTGCTCCAAGCCCCATCCTTGGGCACTGCCAGGCACAGGGAATGCCAGAGGTGCAGCACAGCAGCCCTCAGACCTCACACCTGTCTCACATCCTTCCCACTGCTGGACTTTGTGGGACTGAGCTCCAGTGGGATGGGATATTGCTGATGTTCCTGCCCCAGGGAGCAGCTCCTGCCTGTCCCAGTGTCCCAGCTCAGCCTGTGCAGCCTCAAGGCCACCAGGAGCACGAGAAAGGAGGAATCTTGGGGCTGGAGCCAGGCTGAGGGATGTGCTCATCCCCTCACAAGTTTAACCCCTGTGGGAGCCAGGTTATGTGGAATAAACCAGGAGTGCCCTCTTCATTAAATGAGGCTCAGACTGAACCAAAATCCTTCTGCTTAATAAATGAGGTTAAAGTCAGCCCAGATTAGAAAATCCCTCTCATAAACAAGCCTGCAGACTGAAGCAGCTCTGCTCTGAGTGCTGCTTGTTTTCTCTGGCTGATTTTAACCCCATTTCCTGCCTCTCACTGACACCACCCTCGACCTCTGGACTGCCAGCTCAGCTCCAGGGGGGACACGGGCGATGAATTCCTCACAGGAACAGCACAAACACCACAAACCCGGAGGATTGGGAGGGATGAATCACCACACAAAGCAAGAACAGTTAGAGATTCATAACCGGGAGAAGGGAAGGCTGGGTGGGATGGGAAGAGGAAGGAGCAGGGTTGGGATTAGTTACTTTGGGAATATTCATGGTATATCATGTAACCAAAGTGCTCCACCTGACCAGAGCCTATAGGGGGTGTGGGGTTCACAACAGAAATGCGATTACAAATCCCACTACCCCACATCCCAGCCTGACTGCCAGGGAAGCTTTTTTAGCTCATTAAAGGATAATGAATCTGTATTTTGAGGCCACACAACCACTTGGTGTGACCCAACTGAGCCTCTCCTCTCCATGGACGGGATCCCTCCCTTCCTTGAGAGTAAATCACATCCCACATCCAGCAGAGGTGGTTTCTGGCAGAAACCAGGAGAGGATCCAGGAAAATCCCCTTCCCTTTGAGACATTTAAGAGCAAGGAAGCATTTCCCTGCTCTGCCCTTGCCTGAGCACTCCCAGGGGCACCCAGGAGCTGCTGGAGACCGGAATTGGGGCAGGAATCACCAGCCTGGACCTCCACACCCCCTGGCACTGACCTGGGTTTCTGAGGGGACTCTTTGGGCTCCTTGGACCCAAACCAGCCGCTGCTCTTACTCCTCTCATCCCCCGCGGCAGAGGTGTGGACGGGGGTCCCTCTGTCCCCCTGGCCTTTGCCCCCGTGGTGGAAGAAGCCTCCCTTGGCTTTCTTATCCTCCTTCCTGGTGTCCTCGGTTGCTCTGTCCTTGGCTGGCTCAGTGGGGAAGCCCGGAGGAGCCGCACCCTGGCTGGGTTTGCCCTCCTGGCGGGCGCTCTCCTCCATCCTGGCCCTGCCCAGGTGGTTGCTGAGGGTCACGGCCTTGGTGGACACCTTGAGCTCTTCCTGCAGAGCCAGGCTGGGAGGGGACGGGATGAAGCGGGGCTCGTCCCTCTGCTGGGCCCTCTCCAGGCTGCCCAGCCCCCAGTGGGGCTCGGCGTGCAGCGGGGTGAAGCCCAGGGGCTCGTCCTGCCTGCGGGGCACGGGCAGGGGCGCGGAGGCAGGCGGGTTCCGGGGCACCGCCGCCTCCTCCCCGTACACGTGGCTGCCGTTGATGCACAGGGACGAGCGGGAGCCGGGGTCCCTGCGGGCCTGGGGGCTCTGCGGGACCTCTGCGGGGCCGCACTGGGACACATCATCACTGAACGCTCGCTTGTGGCTCAGCTTGGGCGAGGCCAGCGGCTCCTTCACTGCGGGGAGCAAACACACAACACAACAGAGTGTGAAAAACGTCAATCGCTTGGTTTTAAAATGTTAAAAGTTTAGTAGTAATAAAATTGTTATAAAAATAGTAATACAAATAATAATAATAATAAAATTTACTAAAGATTATTAAAAAATAAAAATAGCAACACCAGTAATTATAAGAAATAATTATAAAAATAAAATTGTATACAAATAATTATATATATAATTATATACAGATAAATATATATAATATATTTTATATATATAATACATATGATATATATAATATATAGAATTATATATAATATATATTCTATATCATTATATACAAATAATTATAAAAATTATAATAGTAGTACAAATATTAATAATAATAAAAAAATTACTAAAAATTATAAAAACTAAAAATAGTGATAGAAATAATTATTAAAAATAATTATAAAATTAAAATAATTATTTACAAATAATTATATAGATACAATTATATATAATATATATTATATAATTATATACAAATAATTATTAAAATTATAAAATAGTAATACAAATAAATATCAAAATTATTATAAAAATAAAATAATTATATACAAATAATTATGTATATATAATATATATACTTATATATCTAATGATATAAAAATTATAAAATTATTTAAAATAGTAATAATAATTTTAAAAATTTACTAAAAATTATAAAAAAGTAATACCAATAATTATTAAACAATAATTATTGTATTGTTATAAAATAATTATATACAAATAATTATAAAAATTATTTAAAATAGTAATACAAATATTGATAATAATAAAAAATTACTAAAAATTATAAAATCTAAAAATAGTGATACAAATAATTATTAAAAATAATTATAAAAATAAAATATATAGTTATAATTATATACAATGTATATTATATCATTATATACAAATAATTATTAAAAATTATAAAAATAGTAATACAACTAATAGCAATAATAAAAAAACTTTTACTAAATATTATTTTAAAATAAAAATAGTAATACAGATAGTTATAAAAATAATTATAAAAATAAAATAATTATATACAAATATGTATGTATAATAGATATAATTATATAATAGATATAATTATATATAAATACATATAAATAATTATAAAATTATTTAAAATAGTAATACAAATAATAGTAATAATAATGAAGATATTAATAAAAATAGTAATAATAATAATATGGTAATATTATTACAATTAGAGTAATAATAGTTTGGACAATTTGAATTAGGACAATATGAGACAATAAAGACAAAGAGTTACGGATGTCCAGGTACCTTTTTCTGGGCAGCACGAGCCCGAAAAAGGACCCACGTTAACAGAGGATTAACCCTTAAAAACAACAGCCTGTTGCATATTCATGCACTTCATGCATGACGCATAAATTCCATTCAAACACAGGATTCTGTCTGGTCATCATCAGCTTCTTCCTTCTAATCCTAACAGCGCCTTTGAGGCAGGAAGAAGTTAATTTGTTCTGATAATGGGGCAATAAATTCTTTTTCTCTGAAAGATTCAGGTGTCCTGTGGCTGCTATCTGGTACGAGTGCCTCATTCCTTTCTTAAAAAAATCCCACTGACATAGTTGTTATTTTAACTACAAAAGTTACCCTGAAATTACAAGACTACATTTATTATATTATTAAAATGTTAATACAGCACTACTAATCAATACATCAAAATACATATTGCAAATATCTGTGTAGAACCACATAATGTGCACTTTTCACAAGATGATCCTTGTCTTCCACCTGGACATGCCAAAGAGAGCTGGAAACTGCCCCGGCCTTCTCCCTGCCACGGGATTATGATTGAACCCTTGGAAATGCAAACACAGCTCACTGGTGTGTGGCCACACTGGGGACACAAAACTGCAAGGGAGGACCCCGGAGGAGTCTCTGCAAGATGACAAACCCATTGTCTGACAGGATCTGAGCTGGTAATAAATGCAAGGAACTCCTCAGAAGCCCCTTAAAGGGTTTTAAAGCTTCCATGTGATGTATGAGTTTGTACTGAACAAGAGATGATGGGGCCATGGGCTCCAGGCCATTGCTTGGTGATGAGCCAGGAGGGTGCAGTGCCTGCCTCTCCCTCCCACTGCCTTGAAGATTGGACTTGATAATCTTAAACATCTTTACAACCTTAACAAATCTGTGATTCTATGATCTCATGGCTACTGCCAATTTTTGCACGGAGAACCCAAGGAAAACAACTGACAGCTGCCTGTCCCTCCCAGCTGGAGATGCTGCTTCCTCCACAGAATCACGGAATGGTTTGGGTTGGAAGTGACCTTAAAGACCACCCAGTTCCAGTCCCCTGCCATGGGAAGGGAAGCTCCCAGTAGCTGGAAGGCTCAGCCCAAGGAGGATGGAACCAGCACAGGTTTGTCACCAGCAGAAGCCACAGGGCCTTCCCAGGGACTCCCACCCAACCTGGCAATGTGCTGTCTCAGCAAACTGAACCATTGAATGATGTATTTGTTTCCAAGGGAGAATTAATTCCCTACAAGGGCCTGTTTTGTTTGTGAATGACTGCCCTGGGAGTGCCAAGAGCTCAGATTGTTTTAATCACTGGAGCCAGCCCTGCTTGGGCTTTGCCTGTGAGCAGAGGCGGCTCATTAGAGAGAGAGAGAGAGAGAGAGAGAGAGAGAGAGAGCAGTGATCCAGGGCAGGGCCAGCAGCCAGGCCCGGCCCAGCCCAGCCCAGCCCAGCCCAGCCCAGCCCAGCCCAGCCCAGCCCAGCCCAGCCCAGCCGGGCCCTCCTGGCAGGGACTGCCCCGAGGGGCTGAAGGAACAGCCTTGAGGAATCCCCAGATCCTGAGAGTCACCTCTTAGTGACATTCTGGAGCAGAGGAGGCTCAGGGGGGACCTCGTGGCTCTGCACAGCTCCTGCCAGGAGGGGACAGCCAGGGGGTCAGGCTCTGCTCCAGGGAACAGGGACAGGAGCAGAGGGAACGGCCTCAGGCTGGGCCTGGGGAGATTTTGGGAAAATTTCTCTACTAAAAGGGCTGTCCACCCCTGGCACAGCTGCCCAGGACAGGGCTGGAGTCCCCATCCCTGGGGGATTTCACAGCCCTGTGGCTGTGGCACTTGGGGACATGAGGCAGTGGTGGCCCTGGCAGTGCTGAGGGAACAGCTGGACTCCATGATCCTGGAGGGCTTTCCCAACCTGACCAATTTCACATTGCTGGTTCCACATTCCACATTCCTGGAACTGGAATCACCAATTCCCCAATCCCTGTTTCTGTGCTGGGTAAGCAATCAGTTAACAGAGCTGCAAGGAGTTCTCAGCAGCCCCTTGCAAGGAAAGAAAGGGGAGCAGGGGGGATTATCCTTGATCCTCTTACCAGAGCGCTCGCTGGACAGGCTGCCCTGCCTGCTGGGGGACCTGGGCACCTCGGGCACGGGCGCTGCCAGGCTCAGGCTGGCAGAGGAGATGGTGCTGTCCGAGCCCAGGGACGTGCTGGACTGCGTCAGCGACGACCGCCGCAACTTGTTCTTCAGGAAGAAACCCTTCAGCTTGGACTTCTTGCCCCCCAGCTCCAAGTCATCCTCCATGTCCAGGGCTGCCATGCTGCTGGGGATGATGGCAGAGGCCGACTCCAGGTCGTACTTCTTCTTGCCCGTCACCTTGTCCTTGAGCTTGCCGAAGGGCGAGCGCGCCTTGTCCTTCATGGACAGGTCGAACATGCTGGCGGTCAGGCTGTGCCTGGTGAACTGCAGGCTCACCAGGATCTCACCACGCTCCTTCTCCTTCTTCCCAGCCTTGGAGTGCAGCTTGTACCACCTGCAGCCACAGGGACACACAAGGGAAGGGCCTCTGTCACCTCCCAGAGCCACAAGGCAGCAGAACTTTGAGAACAGAAAGCACCAGTGTAGCCATGATACTTTCTGAAAAATCCTTTCCTTAGGATTTTTCTCCTAAGAAGCTGAGAGGTCTCAAGAACAAAATGTAAACAATGGTTATCTGCTGCTGTGGGATGTAACAGGTGCATCTTTGATTGGCCATGTTGGCCGTTTCTAATTAATGGCCAATCACAGTCCAGCTGTCTGGACTGTCTTGGTCAGTCACAAGCCTTTGTTATTCATTCTTTCTTTTTCTATTCTTAGCTACCCTTCTGATGAAATCCTTTCTTCTATTCTTTTAGTATAGTTTTAATGTAATATATATCATAAAATAATAAATCAAGCCTTCTGAAACATGGAGTCAGATCCTTGTCTCTTCCCTCATCTTAAGACCCCTGCAAACACCATCACACACCAGGGACATCCAGCACGAGTTTCTCCAGGGAAAAGTTTGGAAAAAGTTGGAAATACGCAGGAGGTTTGGAGTCCCCATCCCTGGAGGTGTCCAAGGAATGCCTGGATGTGGCACTCAGTGCTTTGGGCATTGAACTCAATGATCCAGGAGGGCTTTCCCTCAGTGATGCTGGGATTCTAACCCAAGTGTCCCAGATAGCACCTAAACCTAAGTCAGAGACACAAACACCCCACACAGAGGTGGCACACAGGGCCCGAGCCCTCCCTGGTACATCTGAGAGGTTGCACACAGGACCTGAGCCCTCCATGGTGCACCTGGCACATGGCACACAGGACCTGAGCCCTCCATGGTGTACCTGGGACATGGCACACGGGACCTGAGCCCTCTCTGGTGCACCTGCAGCCCCATGTCCATCCCTGCCCTCAACCCAAACGCTGCTCTTTCACTGAGTAGCCTGGGAACCAGCAGCTCACTGAGCCCTCCAGGCAGCTCTGTGATTCTGCAGGCAAAGCTGGGAGCTGTGTTTGGAAGGAGACAAAGCCACCAGCGTTTTGTGCTAGTGATTGGAATGTCCCAGAGCCGGTGACTCAGGGATCCTCTCAGCAGAGACTGACCCAGAGTGGCAAAGGAGCTCAGGAGCATCCATTAAATCAGCTTCCTGCCAGACCTGCTGTGTCTCACTCCAGCAAAGATGCTCAGGGCTGCCTGGAAGTGGATCAATGCTTTAAAGGGTGATGCCTCCCAGGGGTTCTCTGGGGCAGCAGCAGCTGCTGAGCAGCTCCAGCCCCACCCAACACAAGCCCACCCTTCCCAGGCTGCTGATCTGGGGGCAATTCCCACATTCCCACAGCAGGCTCCAGAAGGAGCTAATGGCCATGCCCAGCACAAAGCTCCCACTGATTCCTGAGGATTCCTGGGAATGCTTCCCACTGCTCTACCCCACACAAAACCCCTGCCACAGATATCTTTTATGAAAAATCCTTTCCTTAAGATTTTTCCTCCCGAGAAGCTGAGAGGCCTCAGGAACAAAATGTAATCATTGATCATCTGCTGCTGTGGAATGCAACAGGTGCATCTGTGATTGGCCCATGTTGGCTGTTTCTAATTAACAGCCAATCACAGTCAGCTGGCTCGGACAGAGTGTCCGAGCCACAAACCTTTGTTATTCATTCTTCCCTACTCTATTCTCAGCTAGCCTTCTGATGAAATCCTTTCTTCTATTCTTTTAGTATAGTTTTAATGTAATATATATCATAAAATAATAAATCAAGCCTTCTGAAACATGGAGTCCGATCCTCGTCTCTTCCCTCATCCTGGGACCCCTGTGAACACCGTCACAAAACCCCTGGCATAGACTCTGCTCCAAAGCTGCCCATGGAAATGGGGAACACTGGAAAAGGCTCCAAACCATTCCCTGCATGAGGTAAAACCACCCCCAGCCTCCCTTAAGGTGCTGGTGCTCCCTCAGGGAATGGCTGGGAGCTGGCAGGGCATGGAGCAGCCCTGGAATGGGATGGCAGAAAGGTCTGGACTCCTGCCAGAGGGGAGGAACGGTGGGACAGGGGACACCAAAGCAGACACACACCCAGAGCCACCCCCTGGCTCTCCACTCCCACATTCCAATGGGGCAGCACCAAGCACAGGCCTCCAGGGAACTGTGCTTCCCTGTTCCTTCCCAAAAATCTGTTCCTCCCCAAACATCACTTCATCCCCACAGGATGCCCCTTCTCTGCCAGTCCAGGCACCACTCCCAGGGATGCAGCAGGATGAGCAGGAACCCAGCACAGCCACAGCCCTGATCCCACCCAGATCCAAGTATTAAATGAATTTCTGATTAAAATTCCCCTTAACAAGGCCCAAGGAAAGCTGCAGGCTCAGGGCAGATCCTGTTTCTCCACGTTGTGCTTCTGGGAGCAATGGCAGGTGAAGACACTTCTGACATTATGCATTATGCATTAACAATTTCCCAGAAAATAAAAATCCCAGGGGTGTCTTGGATCCACCTGGAGGGTGAAGTCACTGAGAAGGAGAAAAAATAGGGAAGGAAAATGGGATGGGATGGGATGATATGGGATGGGATGGGATGGGATGGGATGGGATGGGATGGGATGGGATGGGATGGGATGGGATGATGGAATGGGATAATGGGATGGGATAATGGGATGGGGTGGAGGTGGGTGTGACCATGCAGGAATCAGCAGGGTGAGGAAAAAACTGGAGTTGTGTCCTCCAGGAATTGCTGAATTTCTGCCAGGGCAGTTATCACAGCCTGGATGAAGGAAGGAGCTGGGAAGCCTGGGAATGGCACAGTTCAGCCTGGAAGTGTCCCAGGCCAGGCAGGACAGGGCTTGGAGGAACTGGGACAGGGGGAGGTGTCCCTGCCCATGGGACTGGATACTTTTTAAGGTCCCTTCCAACACAAACAAGTCTGGGATGCCATGAAGGGGGCACAAAATGCCCTCGTTCCCCGGTAAATATTCCAGGGGCACAGCGGGCAGCACCGAGGTCCCTCAGCACACAAGGACAGGAGGGACAGAGCCTGGGACTTTGCTGGGCACAGACACAGAACTCAATCCCAGTGAATCCACTCCCATTCCCACCACTCACTTATCCCACCCCATCCACTGCAAAACTTTCAGTGCTCAGGTTGCCAGCTTGAAAACAGCCAGGCAGGGAAAAAAAAATATATCCATGGAAAAAGGCAGCATTGACCCCTTAGAGCAAGGCAGCCCAGAAGAAGCCGAGCCCCTGGGATGGGATAATGGGATGGGATGGGATAACGGGATGGGATAGTGGGATGGGATTGTGATGGGATTGGGATGGGATCGGGATGGGATAATGGGATGGGATGGGATAACGGGATGGGATAATGGGATGGGATAGTGGGATGGGATGGGATGGGATGGGATAATGGGATGGGATGGGATAATGGGATGGGATAATAGGATGGGATAGGAGGGCATGGGATGGTGCATCATGGATGCAGCAGCAGGTGCATCAGGAGAACACTTCCCAAGGGATTGGAGGGGAAAAGGCTGTCTGGAACATCCCCAGTGCATTTTCAATTTAAAGGAAGAGCTGGAAGCAGCTCAGGAGGGAAGGGCTGCAGCAGCTGGGCAGGGACAGCCTGGGGGGCTGAGTCACTGCACAGGAAAGACAAAGAGCTCCTGAAAGGAGTTTGTGTGCCTTACATCATCCCATGGAAAAAAACAGGGAGGACCTGAGGGGATTAACACAGGGAAATGCAGGAGCTGCCCTGGAACAGCCTGGATGTGCCCCCAGCACCCCCAGCCCTGTGAGCATCCAAGGGGATTTAGGGGCTGAGCCTGAGCTGCTCCAAAAAGCAGCTGTTCAAGGCAAATCCTCTGCTCCTGCTGGGACTCTGGAGCTATTTCTGGTTCCCAAGGCCTCATCAGCAGTCGGGGCTACACCTCTAACAAGCACAGGGCTATTTTTAGGCTGAGCTCTCAGTTTGTGGCACAGGATGAGGGTTTGGGAGGATCCAGCTGCTCCATGTCCAGTGCTTGGGATTTTTATGAATCAGCCCCAGAGGAAACAGGAGGTGCAAACTGCTGGGAAGCAGCAGGACAGCAGGACCAGGGAGGGAGCAAGTCCCAGGCAGCAACTCACAAACTCCCACAGCACCTTTCCACCAGGAACCCCTTCCCACAGCTCTGGGTTTCCCAAATTCCTTCAGGAGCTGCCCTGGGGGGATGCTGGGAGGGGTTTCTGGGCTGGGGACACCCCTGGTCCCACCCTGGAGAGGGACACGATGTTTTTTATGGGAATAGGCAACACAACACACCTAGGAAACAACCATGAGCTCCCTTTTCCAGGTCTGAATGAGCAGAACTGGGTTACATCAGCTAGCTCTGGAGCAGGGGAGGGAGAGAGGGAGGGAGCTGTGCCAAGCACATCCAGCCCCAGGGATCCACCAGGATCTGCTGCCTGGGGGGCTGGGAGGCCACAGCTGGGACCAGCCCCTTGCTGCACAGCACACCCAGGACAAGCCACTCACCCCCAGCCACCTGCTCTGGGAGACCCTCCCAGGGTCTGGAGGGGTCCCAGCCCCACAGAGCCTTTGCAGGTCACAATATTTCAGTTAAAATGCAGTGAAACCCTGTCCAGAGCCAGAGCTGGTGGGGAGCAGGAGCAGCATTGCTGCAGGTGAGGAGATGTGGCCTGGTCTGTGCTGCTTCCCTGCTCCCCATAGCTGGGATGTGCTTCCAGATGTGTCCCAGTCTGAACTGCTTCTCTGCTCCCCACAGCTGGGATGTGCTTCCAGATGTGTCCTGGTCTGTGCTCCTTCCCTGCTCTCTACAGCTGGGATGTGCTTCCAGAGGAGGGAACCTCCTGATCAGCATCCCCTGCTCCCTGGGGAGCTGCTCCTTTTGCTCCTTTTCCCCGAGCTCCTGCCCCCTGCCCTGCCAGGGGATGTCCTGCTGACACACCGAGAGACTGGGGACACCTCCAGGGTGACACATGCATGAGACACCTCCAGGGCGACACCTGCAGGGTGACACCTCCAGGGTGACACACAGAGAGCCCAGGGACACCTCCAGGGTGACACCTCCAGGGTGACACCTCCAGGGAATGGAGAGCTCAGAGACACCTCCAGGGTGACACATCTATGGGACACCTGCAGGGAATGGGGACACCTCCAGAGTGACACCTCCAGAGCATGGAGGGCCCAGGGACACCTCCAGGGTGACACCTCCAGCATGCCACATCCAGGGAATGGAGAACCCAGGGACAGCTCCAGGGTGACACACCCATGGGACATCTCTGGGGAATGGAGAGCCCAGGGACACCTCCAGGGAATGGGGACATCCCCAGGATGACATCTCCAGGGAATGGAGAGCCCAGGGACACCTCCAGGGAATGGAGAGTCCAGGGACACCTCCATGGTGACACATCCAAGGTGACACATGCAGGGACACCTCCAGGGAATGGGGACACATCCAAGGTGTCACACCCAGGGAATGGAGAGCTTGGAGACACCTCCAGGGTGACAACTCCATGGGACACCTCCAGGGCATGGAGAGCCCTGGGACACCTGCAGGGTATCACATCCATGGGACACCTCCAGGGTGTCACCCCCAGGCAGAGCAGCCCCAGCCAGAGAGAAGGCACAAGCCACAGGCTGGGACATTCTCTTTGCTGCCAAATGTGCATTGTCCCTGTGACCCTGCACAGAGGCAGCACTGCTGGGGTGCATCCCCAGAGGGGGACCCCAGAGCTGTGTTCCATGAGGGCAGGGCCTGGAGGGCAGCCCAGAGAGGCTGAGGGGGAGGAAGCAGAGCAAACCCAGCCAGGAGAGCCTGGCAAGGGGAAGCTGCTGCAGGCTCTGGGGAGGCTCTGGCGAGCTGGGGGGGCTCTGAGCCCCCATTCCTGGGCTGTCCCCGGATCAGGAGCTGCCCTGTGTGGCAGAGGCTCCCCAGCCCCCACAGTGGGGCTGTGCACACTCACCTAGGTCAGGGTGGGTAATGAGCACAGCCCAGCCCTCCAACACAGCCCTGAGTGGCTCTGCTCCTCCTGCTCCCCCTGTGAGGAGAGGAGCAGTGCCAGGGGCAGCCTGGGGAGACAAACCCAGCTCTGGTTTTACATCTGCTGGAGCAGACACAGAGCTCCCAAACCCACAGCTGCCCTCGTCCTGCAGCATCCCTGCCTGAGCCAGGGGCAGCAGGAGCACAGGGATGTGGTTATGGGGAAAAGAGACCCCACAGAGGGTGAGGATGGGGTGGATTTGCTCAGGGCTAACACCTTCCCTTCTCCTCTGTGCTTCATCCTCCCCTGGGCAGCAGGGGACAGTCCAGGGGGGCACAGGGACACCTCTGGCCGATGAACATTCATGGAGCTACAGGGGAATGCTTGGGCACTGCTCATTCCCCACCAGTGAGAAACCTTGCAGGGTTTGGGAGCACTGGGCTGGCCATGAGCAGGACATGGCATGAGCAGGACATGGCATGAGCAGGACACAGCCAGGATCTCTGGGATGGCATGAGCAGGACACAGCCAGCCCTGATGGCATGAGCAGGTTATCCTCTAGGAGGATATGGGTTATTCCAGGAGGACAAGTGTTATTCCATGAGCACATGGGTTATTTATTCCAGGAGAACATGGGTTATTCCCAAGAAGGACATGGGTTATTCCCATGAGGATATGGGTTATTCCAGCAGCACATGGGTTATCCCAAGGAGCACATGGGTTATTCCAGGAGGACAAGGTTATTCCCAAGGAAGACAGGGGTTATCCCAGGGAGGACAGGGGTTATTCCAGGAGGACATGGATTACTCCAGCAAGACAACGGTCATTCCAGGAGGACATGGGTCATTCCAGGGAGGACCACCTTTGCCCTCTGATGGCTCTGGCTGGGCTCCCCAAGATTCCCCTTCAAGCTCCAGCTGAGCTGCACCTGCAGTGCCCCAGCAGCCCTGCTCAGCACACCCTGGGCACCAGGAGCTCCAGTTCCCCTCTCAGACTGGTCCCAGTGCTTTGCCAGCAGGGAGTTCAGAGGAGTTTCCTGGGAGAGTGAAGTCCCTTGGGGGCCCCTGGGATTCATGGATGCACAAGGGGAGGAGGCACAGCTGGAGCATTTCTGGGGCACTCCCATTTCAGGTGCTCCTCCAAAGGCTCCCCAAAGCACTGAGCACTGTCAGGGCAGGCCAGGCTCACCTAAAGCAGCAGAAATCCTCCTGCCCTCCCCAGCTCAGAGCTGCAGCCAGACACAGGCACATCCCAAAGGCTCTTCCCAGCCTGCTCTAGGCTGGCATTTCCTGCTGATTCATCCCTGCAGCAAGGCAAGGTCAGCCTGCCTGGCCAGGAGAGCCCCCAGCCTTCAGTCAAGGATTCAGCTGGGCTGCCACAGTGCCAGAGCAGGGCAGGGCATGGAGAACCAACCCAGGGAAAACAGAGAACCCAGCCCCTGCTGGCACAGCCCCCTGAGAGCCCAGCACAGGCACATCTCCCTGCAGAGAGGCGGCTGGGCAGGAGGAAGCTCCCCTACTCCCCTAGCCCAGAGGGGAAGCACAGGGTGGAAAACAAGCCAGCCCAGGGGAATTCTGTGCTTTTCTGTCTGGTTTGTGTTCCTGCCCCAGCTTCCCCTGCCAGGGCTGGTTTTGGATGGCTGATGCTGCAGGTGAGCCCTGCGAGCTGCTGAAAGCACAGATGGAAAATAAACACTGATTCCCTGAGGATGGAGCAGCAGAGGTGGGAAGTTCATCTCTCCAAATGCTCTTCCCAGAAGTGCTGACAAACAAGGCTGAAAGGAACCAAGCCCAGCTGCTCACACAGCCAGAGCCCAGCCCTGCTCCTCCAACAGGCACAGCAGGAGCTGTGTGGAGGGGCAGGGAGCCCTGGGCATGGTGCTGATGCTCCTCTGGAACACCAGGAATCCAGGGGAAAAAATCCCACCAAAGGGCTCATCCCAGCACCCACAGGCCAGGAACAGAGGTGGTGTCACTCCAGAGGGACTCAGTGGCAGGAACAGCCTGAAAAGCAGGGAAAAGCCAGCCCAGCTGGTGGCTGTGCCCAGGGATGGGACAAGGTCCATCCTGGCATGGTCAGAGGATGGCATGGAGGGGACAGCTTTGGGACCAGGACAGACACCAGGCATGGAACAGAGCTCTGAGGCACCAGGATAGGGCTGGCATGGGAGCACAGGCAGCAGCTCCATCCCAAATCACTTTTTTTGGGGATCTGAGGCTTTTCTCTGGCACAGGATGGACAGGTGGGGAGAGGGAGGGAGGGAAAATTTCAGGAGCTGTAAAACAGATTGGGACAGCAAGAGCAGGAGTCAGGATGTGACCAGCCCAGCTGGATTTATCTGCTCAGCACCCACAGTTTGTGTCCCCCAGCTGCCTCCCAATAAAGCACCCAGTGGGCACCCAGTGATCTGAGCTGCCCTGACACACAACCCAGGGGACAAGGTGACACTGGCAGTGCTGCTGACCCCTGCCCTGCCCACAAGAGCCCAAAGTGAAACCAACAGGAGCCCTGAGCTGACTCTGTGAGACTGCAGAGCACCAGGGGCTGCTGCACAGGCCCCATGGGGGCAGCTGCTCCTGCCAGCCCCTCCAGGGCATGGGGGGCACAGGAGAAACACCCTCTGCTGTGGATCCTGGGGGCACAGGAGAGACACCCTCTGCTGTGGATCCTTCCCACTTCAGGCTGGGAGAGGCACCAGGGCAGGTGAACACACAGAACCTGCACCCAGAGACTGGGGAATGCCTGTTCTCCAAAGCGACACCAGTGCCAGGGCAGGGACACAAACCCCAGGGGAAGGGACACAAAGCCCAGGGGAAGGGACATCAATGACAAGTAAGGGACACCAACCCTGGGGCAGGTGTCAGGGAAGGGACACCAGCCCCAGGGCAGGGACACAAATGACAGAGTAGGGCCATCACCCCCAGGGAAAGGGACACCAATGCTGGGGAAGGGACACCAGTCCCGAGGAAGGGACACCAGTGCCAGGAAAGGGACAGCAACGCCAGGGGAAGGGACAGCAATGCCAGGGGAAGGGACAGCAATGCCAGGGAAGCGACACCAGCCCCAGGGCAGGGACACCAATGATAGAGAAGGAACACCAATGATAGGGTAGGGACACCAATGCCAGGGCAGGGACACCAGTGCCAGGGAAGGGACACCAGTGCCAGGGAAGGGACACCAACGCTGAGGCAGGGACACCAATGACAGGGGAAGGCACACCAGCTCCATGGCTCCACACAGTCTAAAGCATCAGCTACAGCTGCTCTGGGAACAGGTCACCAATGCCAGCACAGGGACACCAATGCCAGGGCAGGGACACCAACCCCAGGGCAGGGACACCAAGCCTGGGGTAGGGACATCAATGCCAGCACAGGGATACCAATGCCAGGGGAAGGCGCACAATGATAGGGCAGGGACACCAATGCCAGGGAAGGGACACCAATGCCAGGGAAGGGACACCAACGCTGAGTCAGGGACACTAATGACAGGGGAAGGCACACCAGCCCAATGGCTCCACACAGCCTAAAGCACTGACTACAGCCCCTCTGGGAACAGGTCACACAGGGATGGCTCATCCACCACACCAGCCCTTGCTCAGGAGTGAGTCAAACACAAAGAAAGGGAAAAGGGAAGGAAGGAATGCTGAGCCCAGCAGCAGCCCCACTCCCTCATCCTGGCTGGGCTGGTCAGGGAAGAGCCCCCTGGCAATGCAGAGCTGGGGAGGAGCCCCAGTGTGCTGCTCCAGGGATGGAATTCCCAAAGGCCACGTCCTGGGCAGGCCCTGATGGAGCAGGAGCATTCCAGGGCAGGCCTGAGCACAGCTCAGGCAGGCACAGGCTCTGACAGGCCCCAGGCACAGAGAGGGGCTCAGTGCCCACCTGGCACTGCAGAGGATGCCAGCTTTCCCTTGGGCTCCTCCAGCACTGAGCAGATTCCTCCAGGAGCCACAAGGATATTTCCCAGAAGGAGGGGAGCAGAGCCCACCCTGCACCAGGCTCTGGAGGGACGGGAGGGAGCAGGGACTGAGCACAGCTGGGCTCAGCACAGGCAGCAGCTCCAGCTGCCCCAGGCCTGCAGCTCTGCACCAACAGCACTGAGGGCTTTGCCCAGGTTTGTGCTGCAGGTTTTCCTGCAGCTGGAGGCACTCAGGGCCCTGGAAAATCCACGTGACACAGTGAGAAGCCTGAGTCTGCAGCTTTTTGGGCTGGAAGACGATGGAGGGTGATGGGCCAGTGCTCACAGCCACCAACACATCAATGTGCCAGGTTAGCTCAGCTGGGAGCAGACCACTCAAACATCTTAAAAAATGAGAAAAGCAGATTTTCCTGCAGGAGAGCAGAGCAAGGGCCTTAAACTCCTTAAACCAGCAATGGCAGCTGGGTGGAAATGGGGTTAGCTGGGCAGGTAGGAGCAAAATTACACCCAAAATTACACCCTGTGGAGCACCTGGGGTCTCTGCCGTGGGCTCCCAGCTGGGGCAAACACTTGCCTGGGGTCAGCTGGTCACCAAATGTGTTATCCTAGTTCTGGTCACCAAGGGTGTTGTCCCAGCTCTGGTCTCCACGGGTGTTATCACGCCCTGGTCACCACGGATGTTATCCCACCCTGATCATCACAGATCCATCCCACCCTGGTCACCACGGGTGTCACCCCACCCTGGTCACCACGGGTGTCACCCCACCCTGGTCCCCACCGATGCCACCCCAGCCCTGGCTGTCCCCCTGCCCCCACAGCAGAGCATCCTGCCCCAGTTTTTGGCAGCAGCAGCCCCTCCTCCCCTGCAGCATTTCCACACTCCAGGGCGTTTCCTGCCTCAGAGCTGCATTTTCAGCCTGAGCCATCCCAGCTCAGGGCACACCAGGAGCTCCCCCGTGCTTCTGCCCCCCCACAGACCCTCACCAGCCCTGCTGGGCACTCTGCCTGCCCTTGGGTGCAGAGCTGCCATCCCAAACCCACCCCAGAGCAGCAGTTTCCTCCCCACCCCAGTGCAAGGTCTCTCCCTCTCCTCGGGCTAAGGACAGGCGTGCCAAGGACAGAGCTGCAGGGATTTGGCCTGGGCTCAGCTCCCCGGGGAGCAGACAGAGCTCCAGCCTGGGTGTGACAGTGTCCCCTGGCACCAGGAGCCAAGGCCAGGCTGGGAATGGAAAGCAGCACCAGGTCCCAGGGAGATGGCACAGCCCCGAGGCTGCCACAGCCCCATTCCACTGCTAATGATCTCCTGATCTTCATTAAACCAAGGAGGGAGGGAGGGAGGGAGACCCCACGGGCACAGCGTGGGCTGGCACAGCTCCAGAGGGGCTGGGGAGGAGATGGGAGTGGGTCCATGCCAGGGGGAGCACCAGGACAGTGCCAGGGAAGCAAGGAGGGGACAGGAGGGGTCCCACCAGGCCAGCAAGGGACAAGTGCCTGGTGTGGGGGTCCTGGCAGGGATTTGGGACCATCCTTGGCTCTGAGGGAGCCTCTCAGCCCTGCAACACACTGAGCACACAGGCAGCACCCATCACTGGGCAGGATGGGCCCCTCTGGGTCAGCCCTCTCCTTCTCCCAGCCTCCTGCCCATGCTGGGGCTCCTTCTCCACTCTCTCTGCCTCCATGGCATTCCCCCACCCAAGGAATTCCCTGTTCCTTCCCCTGAGGAGCTCCTCCATCCCCACACGGAGCAGAGAAACCCTGGTGGCCCCAGGGAGCTGGGCTGGCCAAGTTTGGCAGCCAAAGGAGAGGGTTAGGGCGCTGTGCTGGGGGAGAGGGAGGGAGGGGAGCCCCAGGCCCTGGCAGCCCCCCAGAGCCCCCCCAGCAGCAGGTGCCCCACAGCTGGGCAGGAAGGGGAACCAGAACGGGGAAGTGCAGCACGGAAGGGCTTTGGGGAAGTCAGAGCTGAGCTAATTCTGCACAGGGAACAACTCCCCTGACGAGTTCCCTGTCAGAAGCAAGTGCAAGGCACTGCAGGAAAAGCAGATCAGTAATCCTGACTCCTGCTGCACCTTCACACACAGACCCCAAACCCTGGGGGTTGAACCCTGGGGCTCCCTGCCTACACCTTCACCCTGTCCCATGTCCCAGGGCTGGGAGACCTTTGGGACAGGGACAAATGGAAATGGTTCTGCAGAGAGGGAGGGACTGGAGAATGGCCACTAAGGGCTTTAGCCAGCCCAGAACACCTTGGACCTTCCTCCTGCCATCACCCTCACCCTACAAATCAAGGATATTTTGGGTTCCCAGGCAGGGAGATCTGGGGCCCAGCCCTGCAGGTGTTCCCTACTGTCCCCTCAGTGTCCCCTCCCTTGCTGCTCACCCTGGGCCAAGGGAAAGGTCCCCAAGTCCTCTGGAGAGGGACTGGGGACAAGGGCTGGAAGGATGGGGCACAGGGAATGGCTCCCACTGCCAGAGGGCAGGGCTGGATGGGATATTGGGAATTGGGAATTGTTCTCTGGCAGGGTGGGCAGGCCCTGGCACAGGTGCCCAAATTTGCTGCGGCTGCCCCTGGATCCCTGGCATTCCCCAAGGCCAGGTTGGACACTGGGGCTTGGATCCACCTGGGACAGTGGGAGGTGTCCCTGCCATGGCAGGGGTGGCACTGGGTGACTTTTACAGCCCCTTCCAACCCAAAGCACTCCAGGGTTCTCAGCTGATGGGCTGGGTGTGCAGGGGACAGTCCCTGGCTTGCTGCCACCCCACGGGGGACTCCAAGGGCATTTCCTGGATGTTGGGAAGCAGAAGCAACACCTGCCTTGTGAGTTCCCAAAAATCCCTCTTTTCCTGAGCTGAAGCCTGGCTTTGCACAGCACAGGGAGCTGTAGGACCAGGACAGGGGAGGGAGGTGAGGACCAGGAGATTCTGCCCAGGGCTCTCTGGATGCCCAAAGGCTCCATGCAAAGGGGGAAATGATGCTCAGAGCTTGCTTTGCCTGCCAAGCCCGATCCCCAGAGCTGCCTGAGCATGGGACAAACCCTGGGACGCCCAAAAAGGCCATGAGAGCTCTCAGGCTGCTCTTGTGCAACTCCAGGAGTTGCTTTTCCCCTGGCAAGGCACCGAAATGGCCCAGGCTGAGCAGCTCGTAAACACCCCGGCCCCCCTTCCTGGGGAAGAGTCCAAGCTTGACGGAACATTTTCCAGCAGCCGAAAACAAGGATAACAATTATCACTGTTTGAGTTCCTGTGCAATAAAAACCTGCAGGGAAACGAGAGCAAGGTCAGCACGCTGACAAGGGATGCTTTGCTGGAGCAGGCTCCCCCTGCCCTGGCAGAGGGCAGGGCTCAGCCCCACAACTTTGTTATCTCCCCAGCACAGCCCTGCCTGGGCCCTGCAGGGCCAGCCCCAGGGTGGGAGCCTCTGTTTGTTTTACTCTTTCTAATCTGGGAAGTTTCCTCCTGAACAAAGTTGTTTCCAGACATTGGAGCTGGCTGGAAGCTCCCAAAGAGTCAGAATCCCCTAGGCTCCCTATGATCCTTCTCCCACCCAGCTGGGCAAGCTCCAGCCCCTGGGATTCTCCTCCAAAACCCAGTGTGGTCCCTCCAGCCTGCAGAGGGGCACAGGGTGAGAGCTTCCCTCATGTTTTGCGTGCTCATTTCCATCCTCGGGGCCACGGGTGAAAACAGAGTTTTAAAACCTTCTGTGATCCTGAATGCCTCAAGGGGAAGTGAATTTTCCTTACGCAAGCAAAGCTACGGGAAGGGAGGGAAACAGCAAATGAGAGACTCATGGAATGGGTTGGGCTCCAAGGGACCTCAAAGCTCATCCCAGTCCATCCCTTCCCCTGTCCCAGGTGGATTCAAGCCCCAATGCCCAACCTGGCCTTGGGCACTGCCAGGGATCCAGGGGCAGCCTCAGCAAATCTGGGAATTCCAGCCCAGCCAGGAATTCCTTGCCAAGATCCCAGCCCAATCTCCCCTTTTCCAGTGGCAGCCATTCCCTGGCTCCTGTCCCTGCAGGCCTTGTCCCCAGTCCCTCTCCAGCTCTCCTGGAGCCCCTTCAGGGTCTCTGAGGATTCCCTGGAATTTTCCCTTCTCCAGGGGAACATTCCCAGCTCTGCCAGCCTGTCCCCAGAGCAGAGGGGTCTCCAGAATCCTGGAATGATTTGGGTTGGGAGGGACCTTTTTCTCTCCAGGCCCTGGAAGGTGCTGGAAGGTCTCCCTGGAGCCTTCTCCAGGCGCCTGGGGCTCTGCAGCCTGCAGGGTTGGTGTCACGGGGTGACACAGGCTGGACATTGCTCCCGTGGGATTAACAGCCCCTGACGGGACCTTTGGGACTCCAGGATCCAGGAGCAGGCCCTGGCCAGGAGCAGGCCTCGGGGGGCTCCACAAAAACCTTCCCCAGGGCAGGGCTGTCCCCAACCACGGGGTTTTCCCACATCCCCGGTTCCAGCAGGCCCCAGGAATGCCGGCCCAGCCTCTGAGCCCGCCCAGCTCCGGCGTTTTGCTAAGAAAAGCAGAATAAAGCAGGATAAGCGCGGGGGAGCTGCCAGCCGTGTCTCCGGGGCTCCTCACGCCTCTCCCGGCCCACGCTCCCCTCTGGGCCCGCCGGGAGCCTCGGGGCTGGGGAAATGCGTTTGCTCCACAGGGAAAGTTCCCCCAGCCCGTTCTGCTGCTGATTTTTGTGCCTGTGAGGGGAGGGACGGGGGGAGGGAGGGAGGCTCCCTGCAAGGCCGCAGCTCCGGGCAGCGATCCAGCACAGCTGCCGGGTTCGGGGGGCCAGGGGGGCACTGCCAGCCCTGCCCCAACAACGCCCCCAAAACTCCTTCCCTGCAGGAATCCCAGCCCCATTCCTGCTCCTCTGTGCTGGGAAAACAGTCTGGTTGTTGTAAACCCTTCTGGGCAGGGAGAAGGAGCAGCAATTCCCTCCACGCACAGGGTGCAGCACGGGGTTGGGGTCTGCACCCCAGACTGGGGACCCTCCATCACAAACCAGGTGACAACAGGGGGGCTGCAAAGCCACCGCAGCCAACAGGGGACACCTGGTGGGACAAACCACCAGGGGACAAACCACGAGGTGCAGGAGGAACAGAGCCCTGGGGATGCAGAGGGACCGTGGGCCATGCTGTGCCTGCCCGAGGGATGGATGCTCCGGTGCCCTGTCCAGCACGATTCCCTCCAGGGGGATGCAGGGACCCCCGTCCCACATCCCCTTCCTGGCACAGCCGAGACGTCCCACCCCTCCCGCATGTCCTTCCCGGGCATCCCCAGGCCCTGCCATGGCCCGAGTCCTTCCGAGGGGGTGACACAGCCAGCCCGGCCTGGGGACCCCTCCCCAGGGCCACTCTCCTGAGGCGGACAGAGCCATAGATGGAGCCGGAGCCCCGCAAAGCCCAGACGGGCACGCCCGGATGAGCCACACCCCAACCCTCGTGGCACGTCCCAAGGGTGCCCATGGAAGCTGTGATGCCCTTCTTCCTCCAGCAGCCGTCCTGGGGACCCAGGGACCATGCGCTGTCCACCCTGGAATACACAGTGACAGCCATCCCAGAGCACTGGGGGGGTCCACAAGCACACTCCGGGGCACACAGTGACACAGTGACAGCCATGCCAGGGCACTGGGGGATTCCGTGTCCTCCTCCAGGCATACTCAGGCACGCTGTGACACCACCGTGGGACACACGAGGATCCCAGGACACCAGTCCCCGGGCACACAGGGGGTCCATGTGCCCACCTTGGGGCACAGTGACAGCCATGGCAGGGTACTGGGGGGGTCCATGTGCCCATCCTGGGACCCCGTGCTGCCCACTCGGGGGCACTCAGTGCAGCCCCGGCCCCAGCCCCGCTCCCGCGGCCGCCCCGCACTCACCGCTCGTCGGGCCCGCGGCCGCGCTGCCGGGCGGGCTCCAGGGGCACCAGGGCCTGGCCCAGGAACCGGTCCATGCCCACGAGCGCCCGGTGCATCACCGTGAGCACCAGCTCGGCGCAGGCCCCGGGCTCGGGGGGCAGCTCGAAGGCACATTCCTCCCTCCACTCGGGGCTGCCGCCGCTCTTCTCGGCCACCGAGGTGCTGTACTTCTCGCGGCCCAGCTGGATCACGGTGTACGCGTCGCTGCCGCCCGCTTTGCCTTTGCCGCCGCCCTTGCAGCGCAGCCCGCGGGCTCGCACCACCGTCACCTGGACGTGCGTGGGCAGCCAGGCCGGGCAGCCCTCGGCGGGCAGCGCGGCCGCCCGCAGCAGCGCCATGGCCGAGCCGGGCCGGGCGGGGCGGGGCCGGGAGAAGCGGCCGGGCCGGGCCGGGCCGGGCCCCGCTCCGGAGCCGCCGCTGCCGCAGCGCGAGCGACACCGGCGGGCCGGCCCCGCCCGCAACGGCGCAGGCCACGCCCCCAGCCGCTCTGACCACGCCCACAACGCGCTCTGCCTCCGCCCCGCTCAAATTTAGCTCCGCCCCAAACGGCCCCGCCGCGCGCTGACCACGCCCCTGGCTCTTAACCACGCCTCACGGCAGCCTTGGCCCCGCCTCTAGCTCTTAACCACGCCCCACGGCAGCCCTTGCCCCACCCCACCCGCATTGACCCCGTCCCCGACTGCTCCGCCCCGCCCCGCCCCGCCTGGCTGTTGGAGAGGGCGGGGCTCGGGGCGGGCGCAGGGGGCGGGGCCGAGGGCGGGGCCAGGGTGACGCCCAGCCTGCTGCGGTCACACCCCTGCGGCCACACCCGGGGCGGTCACTCCCCTACTGTCACACCCCTGCGGCCACACCCCTACTGTCACACCCGGGGCACGCACATCGCCATGGCCCGGGGCATCCCTGGCACCGCATCCCGGGCACGGCTCTGCCTGTCTGTGCCCCAGACCCACATGAGTGGGAGCACAGGTGTGTCCCTGTGCACGTATGTCCCTGCCCAGGTGTGTCCCTGCCCAGGTGTGTCCTTGCACAGGTGTGCCATGTACATACAAGCACACAGGTATGTCCGTGCCCAGGTATGTCTGTGTCCAGGCGTGCCCATACCCGTGTGTGACCATTCCCAGCTATGCTCATTCCCAGCTGTGTCCATTCCCAGATGTGTGTCCACTCCCAGGTGTGCCCATTCCCACATGTGTCCATTCCCAAGTGTGCCCATGTTCAGGTGTGTCCACGTCCAGGTGTGCTTATGTCTAGGTGTGCCCATTCCCAGGTGTGTCCATTCCCAGCTGTGCCCATGCCCAGGTGTGTCCACACCCCACATCTGTGTGTGCCCCCCTGGCTGCCAAAACCCCCCCGAGCCGTTCTGCTGTGCCCAGGAGCACCGGGAGCAGCTCCTCGGTGTCCCCACAGCTGGCCCCCGGTGTCCCCACGGCTGACTCCCGGTGTCCCCACGGCTTACTCCCAGTGTCCCCGAGCCCCGCACACCCTTCCTCACCGCTCACTCCTCCCCCTGGGAGCGTTTCCCAGGCTGGGCCGGGCCCCAATCCCAATGTCCCCTCTCAGTGTCCCTAATGTCCCTAATGTCCCGTTAAACCCCCAACTCGGCCCCGCCGCCGTTCCGTGCCCGGGGCAAGGTCAGGCCAGCGGGGCGGCGATCCCGATGCCGATCCCGATCCCGCCGCGATAAGGGGCGGCCGGGGCAGCGGGGCCGTGCCAGCCCTGCCCTATCGCTGCCATCGGCCACCGCTGCCACCGCTCCCGGCGAGCCCGTTCCGCTCCAGCGCGGGGACACCAGAGGGACACCGAGAGGGGAGGGGGTCGCTGAGCAGGGACACTGAGAGGGGACACAGAGAGGGGAGGAGGACACCAAGAGGGGACACTGAGAGGGGACACGAGAGGGGGCACTGAGCAGGGACATTGAGAGGGGAGACTGTGAGGGGGACACCGAGCAGAGACATGAGCAGGGACACTGACTGGGGACACTGAGAGACAACACTGAGGGGGGACACCAAGAGGGGACACCGAAAGGGGACACAGAGGGGACACGGAGCAGGGACACAAGCAGGGACACTGAGTGGGGACAAAGAGAGGGAACACTGAGAGGGGACACTGAGCAGTGACATTGAGAGGGGGCACTGAGAGGGGACACCGAGTGGGGACAAAGAGAGGGAACACTGAGAGGGGACACTGAGGGGGGACACCGAGAGGGGACATGAGAGGGAACACCAAGAGGAGACACTGAGAGGGGACACTGAGTGGGGACACCAAGAGCGGACACTGAGAGGGGACACACACTGGGGGCACTGAGAAGTGACACTGAGCAGGCTCTGAGGTCCCTTCCAGCCCCATCATTCCGTGATTCCCGTGTCCCTTCCCGTGTCCCTTCCCTTCCCTTTGGGTCTCCACTCACCCCAAACGCAGCAGGCAGGGCTGAAGCTGCCCAGGGCGGGAGGAGCCCCATTTCACCCCAAAAAACCCCCAGGCAAACCCAAGAGCTGCAGAAAATCCCATATTTTCCCGTTGGGATGTGCTGCCCCAGCCATATTCAAATCCCCCATTAAAATTTGCTTCATAGGGAATAAAACCCTCCCCAGGAACTGCTTATCACCCCGAGATGAACTCAAATCCAATTATCCCTCCAGTCCAGGGCCTGCTCCCGCTCCCCTGGCTGCCCCTTATCCCTCCTCAGCATCTGCTTTTGATTTTCCCTTCTTTTGATTGTTTTTGCCCAGTTTTTTATGCTCTGATTATCTCTACTCTCAGCACATCTCCTCCTCTCCACCACTTCCCATCTTTTACCTCCATAATTGGGATTTTTTTCCATCTCCCTTCACCTTCCCTGCCCTGCTCCTATTTATTTATCTCATATTTATTCATCTCTTTGATTTCACCTCACCTTTGCATTTGTTGCATAAGGAGGGTTTTTAATTACCCCTAAATCAATTGCTGTATTTTTTATTCCACTCTGGAATCAAAGGGAACACCGGGATCCTTTGCAGCATCCTCAGTGAGCCTGGGCTGAGTGAAATTTTCCTTTAATTCTTGCTCCAACTTTAATTTTTTTTTTGCTTTAAATTTTCCTTCACATTTAATTTTTGTTTTAACATCAGTTTTTGATTTGCCTTTAATTCCTGCTGTAATTTCATTTTTTCCCTCAATTTTAATTTATTTTTTCCTTTTATTTCTCCTTCAACTTTAACCGTACCTTCAATTTTTGTTTAATTTTGTTTCTTTAGTTTCTCCATCAACTTTAACATTTCCTTCAATTTTTTATTAACTTAATTTTTTCTTCCTCCTCCTGCTCCATAGAATCTCCCTCCCCCAGCTCACCCTGATGCTCCCCTGAAACACTGGGTGTGGACTCCCAACAAACCCAATTCCCATCCTGGGAAGAGGCTGGAAAACAACACCAATACAATGACTTTTTTCTCTTTTTCCATATTTTCGGTCCAAAATCCCTGTCTGCATCCCAATGGAGGTGGAGATTTCCATCCCAAGCTCACCCCAGGAGCTTCCCAGCCTGGAGCTGTCCCTCCCTGGGATGAGAGAAACTCCTTGTTGGGGCTGCAGAGAAATGGGATTTTCATGGGAGACGAGGAAAGTGCTACGGGAACAGTGGGAGCTGCATGATGGGATTGGGATTGAGATTGGGATTGGGATTGGGGATGCCAAGACAGGCTTTGCTTGGGAAGGCTGAGATCCCATTCCCAGGGCTCAGATCCCATTTCCAGGGCTCAGATCCCATTCCCAGGGCTGAGATCCCATTCCAGGGCTGAGATCCCATTCCCATGGCTGGGATTCCATTTCCAAGACTGAGATCCCATTCCCCAGGCTCAGATCTCATTCCCAAGGCTGGGATCCCATTCCCAGGGCTGAGATCCCATTCCCAAGGCACAGATCACATTCCCAGGGTTCAGATCCCATTCCCAGGGCTGAGATCCCATTCCCATGGCTGGGATTCTATTTCCAAGGCTGAGATCCCATTCCCAGGGCTCGTTGGGTGTTTGGATCCATTGTGTGGTGGAGCCAAGAGCCAGGGTGGGAGTGAGAGCAGCACCAGCCCTGCAGGGAAGGGGTGAAGGAAGAGCCAGGGCTGGGAATGCAGCACCTCTAAGGTGGGAGAGGCTGGAAAAGACCCAAAACCCCCCAGCCCTGGCTGATGGCAAAGGCAAGGTGGGAATTGTGTCCCTGTGCCCTCCCTCAGGTGAGAGCCCACCTGCAGAGCTGCCCCAGCCCTGGGGCCAACAGCAGGAGGACGTGGAGCTGCTGCAGAGAGCCCAGAGGAGGCCCCGGAGCTGCTGCAGGGCTGGAGCCCCTCTGCTCTGGAGCCAGGCTGGCAGAGCTGGGAATGTTCCCCTGGAGAAGGGAAGGCTCCAGGCAGAGCTCAGAGCCCCTGGCAGGGCCTGGAGGGGCTCCAGGAGAGCTGGAGAGGGACTGGGGACAAGGGATGGAGGGACAGGAGCCAGGGAATGGCTCCCACTGGGAAAGGGGAGATTGGGCTGGGATCTTGGCAAGGAATTCCTGGCTGGGCTGGAATTCCCAGATTTGCTGGGGCTGCCCCTGGATCCCTGGCAGTGCCCAAGGCCAGGCTGGACACTTGGATCCACTTGGGATCATAGAAGGTGTCCCTGCCATGGAACTGGATGAGCTTTTGGTCTCTTCCAACTCAAACCATTCCACAGTTCCATGGCATCTCTTCCCAAGGATGCACATCCCTGCAAATATTCCCAAACCATCAAAACACCCCCAAACCTGGACACACAGACCGTGACCGACAGCAACACCCAAGCCCAAGCTCCCCCAGCCCCAATTCCTTGGAATAGAAGCAGCAGAACTTGTTCCAATCCCTTGGGAAGGGGCAGGCAGTGCAGAATTCCCAGCTGGCAGTGCAGGGATGCCCGGGAATGGAGGGAGGGAGCGAAGGCGAGCTGTGGGGGAAGGGGCCTGAGCCAAGACAAATAAAGAGTTCAAATGGGAAACGATTAAAACTAAACTAAAGTCACATAAATGGAAAGCGGGGGAGATAAGGCGCGGGCGCCCTCGCTGCCTATTTAACATTCATTGGATTGAATAATCAGGCCTCATTATCTCAAATTGCTGCATATTTGCCCTCAAAATGCTAATTTGAAAGTTGGCTGCGAGCGCCGTCTGCCTATTTTGACTAAAATATGATTTTGCTTTATTGAGCGGCACTCGTAGCTCCGGGGGCATTTCCCCTGCGCCGAGCACACTGGAATGGGCAAAAAAAGGGGAGGAAAAATCCCCCAACATTTATCAAGAGCCGGCCGGGGAGGAGAGCGGGCCCTGCTTTGCGTAGAAATGGCATTTTTAGGGCTGGCAGTGAAATTAAAGCGTTATCAGGCGCTTTTGGGGATGGACACTTTATCGCTCATCTCGGGAAGGGAAATGGGAGAAATAATTTGCTTTTATTCTGATTGTTTGGCGGAGCGGGGAGAGCTGCAGGCTCCTCCTTGCTCCCCTGTCCCCTTCACCCGCCCTTCCAGGGGGCAAAATCGACGCTCTGGGCTTTATCCAGCGGATCCCACATGGAAAATTTGCTCCATTTGATCTGCGGCCGGGATTCAGAGCATCAGTCTCGGGCTGTTATTACCCTTCCCAGGAGTCAATCAATGGATAGCAGGGAGGGATAACAGCCTCCCCCGGTCCCGGCGGGGCTGGGGTGAGCCGGGGTTGCCGCTCCGAGCGCCTCAATCCCCGTGAGCGATGCCGGGATCCGCTCCCGGCCCCGCCGCACCCCCGAAGGACGCGCTTGTCATGCAAAGCCCCCCGCGCTGTTTGCACAGCAAACTGCAATTGTGTGCGGGATTAAGGGGGTCCCGGGAGGCCACGAAGCCTTGTTGACACTCGGTGCTGGAAATCCGGCGCCATCAATTCCGCGGGCGCCTCTGGATTTGGCAATGACACCGCGGGTGACATTCCCGCTGGCAGATGGAGGGGCGCTGACCCCCCCACGTCTGGGGGCAGATGGTGACACAAGGGGGACACACCGAGGGGCTGCTGGCCCTGGGGATGCTGCAAACCCCCGGGGGAAGTCACAGCAGTTTGGTCCTGCTGTCCCAAAATCGGCACGTGAAGGACAAATATCCCCCTTGCCATGTCCCCATTGCTGCTGCGCCTCGGAGTGAGGGGGACGTGTCCCACATCGACACCAAAGGCTCAGCCAGAGCCCGCGTGGGTCAGTGGCACCCAAAGCACAGAGGGGGACAGCTCAGAGCCCCCCTTTATCCACGGGGATAAACCTCTGTCACAAACACCCTGGGACAAGCCTCCTGGCACTGGGTGTCCCATCCTGGTGTGTCTCAACCCACTGTGCCAGACCAGAGCGTCCCATCCTGGTATGTCCCAGCCCACTGTCCCACCCTGGTGTGTCCCAACCTGGTGTTCCCCAGCCCACTGTGCTGGCCCAGTGTGTCCCACCCTGGTGTGTCCTATTCTGGTGTGTCCCCTCCCACTGTCCCCATCCTGCTGACCCATCCTGCTGTCTCTGTGGCTCAGTACCATCCTGCTTTTATACCCTCTTTATTCCTCTGTCCCATTTCCCTGTCCCCATCCCGCTGTCCCGTGTCGCTGTCCCGTGTCACTGTCCCCATCCCACTGTCCCATGTCACTGTCCCGTGTCACTGTCCCCATCCCTCTGTCCCTGTCACTGTGCAATGTCCCTGTCCCATGTCACTGTCCTCATCCTGCTGTCCCATGTCACTGTCTCCATCCCTCTGTCCCGTGTCACTGTCCCATGTCACTGTCTCCATCCCACTGTCCCATGTCACTGTCCCCGTGTCGCCGTGCCTGTGTCGCCGTCCCCTCCCGGTCCTGCCGGGCCCCAGCGCGGTCTGGGATCGCCCTCTGGCGGTCACGGAGGGAACGGCTCCAGGGAGACCTCACGAGGACCTTCCCCGGGACCCCACCGGGACCCCATTGGGACCTTCCTGGGATCCACTGGGACCCCACTGGGACCCTGCTTTGGGACCCCGCCCTGCAGCCCCTCCCGCCCGGGATTCTCTGGGATCCCGGTAACGATACCCGGGGTCTCTGGATGCACTCACCGGGATCGGCCCTGACCGGCACCCGCAGTAATTAGCAGCCTATTAATTGGGGTGCCTGATGATGGGAGCTGGCAGCTGACTGCATGAGAGCCAGCTGGGATTGTCGCTAAATGGGATCCCTGCTAACTGGGATTGTCACTAACTGGGATCCCTGCTCACTGGGGTCCCTGGGGATCGGAGATGCTCAGCACTTCAGGAGCCTTTGGAAATCCAACCCAGATGCCCCAAAAAGAGATTTTTTAATTTTTTTTCTGGAGGTGGCTCCTATGGCACCATCAGCATCCAAAGGAGTCTGGGTAGGGAGCAGGAGTAGGGCAGAATGGGAAAGGCAGGGCAGGAACCCCAGGAACCCCCAGAACTCCAAAAGCCCCAGAACAGAAATGAGGAAGATGTGGAGAAAAAAACAAATCATATTTTTTTTCCTTCAGATGCAGGGGAAAAGCTTTGAACATCACATACCCTGTTCTGTTGCCTCAGCTCCTGAAGGATCCATCCATTCCCATCCCTGGCCCTGTCCCAGTCCCAAGGGTCCCCTCCCAGCATTCAGCACCCAGCTCTGCTGCAGGGCCCCCACTTTGGGATTTGGGCACATTCAACCCCACATCATTCAGCTGTGGATGTCATTATTTGCAGAAATTCCTCTGTTGGAACTCCCATTTGCAGAAATTCCTCTGTTGGAGCTCCCAGCTTCCAAAATCTCCTGTGCAAGGAGTTTCTCAGGTCAGGCAAATCTACCAGGGTTTAAATTTTTTTTTTCTTCATTTTTCCTGCATTTCCAGCCTCAAACAGCCGGGGTGACCTGTGCACGTCCAAGTCCTGCTTGGGAAAACCTCCCTGGAGCTGGGTCAGGTCTTTGGAGAGGAGAAGTGGAGCTGCATATCTTAGGATGCTTAGGGAGGGCTTTGATCTGCATCCCAAATGCAGGTGGGAGACCTTTAATAACTGGAAAAAAGAGAGGATTTTCTTGCGGAACTCTGATAAAATGATCCCACAAAGGGCTGGGGTCAGGTCTGGACCCTCCTCAGCCACTTGATGGCAGTGGGCATCCAAACACTTCCCTCTTTTCCAGTAATTTCGGCTGAATTGGTAGAAAAAGTCCCTTTTCCTCAGACTGGGGGCGTCCCTGGCCCCACAGTGCAGGGCTGGCAGCTGGGATGGACACAAGGACAGAGGGACAGAGGGATGCTGCAGGACAGAGGGATGGACACAGAGCCCAGGAGGGTCCTGGAGCTCTGGGATCATCTGAGCCCATCCAGGGACCCTGGAGCTCCATCCCTCTGCACTGCACACCCCACCCAAGGCTAATGAGCACCTTTGTCACTAATTAGCTCAGGAGCTTCAGCAATTAATCCTCAAAATCAGGCACAGCCATCCCTGGTTGACATCCCACTCCTGGATCCTAAGGAGACCCTGGGTTTGTGGAGTGACCCCAATTCCAGCTCTCCCTGCTCCTTGTCTGCACAGCAGCACCCCCCAGATTGCTGACACCTCTCTCCAGGACAGGATTCTCCCACCTGGAAAAGAACTGAGCCAGAAAACTACTGGATTCCTCTGTCTCCATTTCACTTGGATCCCAAACATCACTGGGATCCCATCCCCATGGACCCCAAACACCAGTTTGGGACACCAGTACCCCCATTCAACCCCAGAGCACAGGGATCCCAAAGTCTCACTGGGCCCCAGTGTCCCCATTCTGGTCCCAAATCACCTGGATCCCCATCCCACAGGTGCCACCAGTGTCCCACCCAGCTCAGGGACCCTGAGCACCCCCATCCAGGGACCACCCAGCTCTGTGAGGACTCCAGAGGTGTTTGCTGAGCTCCATCAAACAGAGGAGAGGAAAAAGGGAATAAAAAAGGGAAAGCACCTCCTATCCAAACACAGCCGGGCCCACCAAGGGCCTCCTGCCTTTTTATCTTCCCAAGGCCCTCATTAAGGCCCAGCAACACCAAACCTGCCCCCCATTCTCTCTGCCCCCTCCCCAGGGCCTTTATGTGCCCCCAGCAACACCAAACCTGCCCCCCATTCTCTCTGCTCTCTCCCCAGGGCCTTCATCTGCCCCAGGGCAGTGGCAGGAGCAGTAGGACAGGTCCCTGTGCTGCTCCAGGGAATGAATGCCATGCCCACTGCAGGATTTCAGGGATAATTTGGGTTTTTTTGGGGTACAGATTCCCCTGGGGAGGTTCCCCCTGCAGCCCTCCATAGGGGTGTGTGGGGGCCTGAATACATGTTGTATTGTAAGACCTTGTGATTCTAAGTTACTCCAAACGAGCTGCAGCTGCAGGGTCCTTAGTTGGGCAACAGCTGTGGCTCGTGAGGGTAACTGAGATAAATAGGGGTGGGTCGAGAGCCCAGGAGGAGCCCCTGAGAAGAGTGCTGCAGAGAAAGGAGAAGAGCCAGAGAGCTGGGACTGCAGCAAAGATTACAACAATTGGTGGCCCCGTGGGAAGACGAACATGCAGCCAAACATCAAGAGAGAGAAGGTATGGAATCCCCCAGACAGCTGAGAGCTGTGACAGCCGAGAGCTGGGACACTAGAAATGTAACAACAAGAAGTGGTCATCAAAAGAAGGTATGGAATTCCCCGGACAGCCGAGAGCTGTGGCAGCCTGAGAGCTGGGACTTTGGAATAGCAGCCTGAGAGCTGGGACTTTGGAATGGCAGCCTGAGAGCTGGGACTGTGTGTATATTATAATTGTTAAAAGAAAAGGGGGAAATGTGGGGGCCTGAATACATGTTGTACTGTGAGATCAGTGTGTGTCTAGGTTACTCCAAACGAGCTGCAGCTGCAGGGTCCTTAGTTGGGCAACAGCTGTAGCTCGTGAGGGTAACTGAGATAAATAGGGGTGGGTCGAGAGCCCAGGAGGAACCCCTGAGAAGATAGAAGAAGAGCCCCAGCACAGAGGCGAGAAGAACACTGCAGCAAAGATTACAACAATTGGTGACCCCGACGTGATGAAGAATGCACAGCCAAACATCACAAGAAGGTATGGAATCCCCCAGAGAGCTGAGAGCTGTGACAGCCGAGAGCTGGGACTTTGGAATAGCAGCCAGTGAGCTGGGACTTTGGAATATCAGCCTGAGAGCTGGGACTTTGGAATATCAGCCTGAGAGCTGGGACTTTGGAATATCAGCCTGAGAGCTGGGACTTTGGAATATCAGCCTGAGAGCTGGGACTTTGGAGTAGCAGCCAGAGAGCTGGGACTATAAAAGATAGGACAGCCGAGAGCTGTGGCAGCCTGAGAGCTGGGACTGTAGAACATAATATGGCCTTTGAATTAAGGAGCTGTAGCAGCAGAAAGCTGCAAGAATATGGCCTTTAAGGAAAAGAGCCTTGGAACATCTAAGGACAGCCGAGAGCTGTGGCAGCCTGAGAGCTGGGACTGTACAGGGATATGTATATATTCTATGGTTACATCTAAGACAGCCGAGAGCTGTGGCAGCCTGAGAGCTGGGACTGTATGTATATTGTAATTGTATAATTGTTAAAAGAAAAGGGGGGAAATGTGGGGGCCTGAATATATGTTGTATTGTGAGATCAGTGTGTGTCTAAGTTACTCCAAACGAGCTGCAGCTGCAGGGTCCTTAGTTGGGCAACAGCTGTAGCTCGTGAGGGTAACTGAGATAAAATAGGGGTGGGTCGAGAGCCCAAGAGGAGCCCCTGAGAACTGTGCTGCAGAGAAAGGAGAAGAGCCTGAGAGCTGGGACTGCAGCAAAGATTACAACAACTGGTGACCCCGTGTGAAGACGAGCATGCAGCCAAAGAGAGAGAGAGAGAAGGTATGGAATCCCCCGGACAGCCGAGAGCTGTGACAGCCAGAGAGCTGGGACTGTATGTATATTGTTATTGTGGAATTGTTAAAAGAAAAGGGGGAAATGTGGGGGCCTGAATACATGTTGTATTGTAAGACCTTGTGATTCTAAGTTACTCCAAACGAGCTGCAGCTGCAGGGTCCTTAGTTGGGCAACAGCTGTGGCTCGTGAGGGTAACTGAGATAAATAGGGGTGGGTCGAGAGCCCAGGAGGAGCCCCTGAGAAGAGTGCTGCAGAGAAAGGAGAAGAGCCAGAGAGCTGGGACTGCAGCAAAGATTACAACAGGGGTGCCCCAGCACAGTGGCTGTGGGGGTCCCCTGGGTGCTGGGGGAGCAGAGCAGAGGCTGCCCTGGCCAGGGCACAGCCCCTGATGACTTTTTCAGTGATGCTCGGGGTCATTCCCAGCCTGGAGCAGTTAGGGGTATGTTCCCATTTTGGGTTTGTTCCCAGCCCGGAGCAGTTTGGGGTTTGTTCCCAGCCCAGAGCAGTTGGGATTTGTTCTCAGTTTGGGGTTTGTTCCCAGCCCAGAGAAATTTGGGGTTTGTTCCCAGTTCGGGGTTTGTTCCCAGTTCGGGGTTTGTTCCCAGTTCAGGGTTTGTTCCCAGTTTGGGGTTTGTTCCCAGCCCAGATCAGTCAGGGTTTGTTCCCAGTTTGGGGTTTGTTCCCAGTTCAGGGTTTGTTTCCAGTTTGGGGTTTGTTCCCAGTTCAGAGCTGTTTCCAGTTGGGGGTTTGTTCCCAGTTCAGGGTTTGTTTCCAGTTTGGGGTTTGTTCCCAGTTCAGGGCTGTTCCCAGCCCGGGGCATTTGGGGTTTGTCCCTCGGGAAGGGCGGCCTGGGGGCTGCTGTGGCTGCTGCGGTGCAGATGTGGCCCCAGGCCCGCTCCCCCTGCCCCATTTCCTCCCCAATAAAGCCCCGGGCCCCGGGGAGGCTGTGGCCGGCCCAGGTGTGACTTTTCCCAGCTCATTAGGACGAGCTGCTGGGTTTTTAGGAATCTCAGCCCCTAACGACCATCTGAATCCCATCAGCCGAGCTGGGGCTGCAGGGAGAGCCCCGGCACATCCCTGGCTGGCCCGGGCTGTGCTGACCCCCAAAATCACCTGTGGGGAGGGGGGTGCAGAGCTCAGAGAGCCGAAGGGGACACCCCAAGTGCCTGCCCCGGGATTTTGGTGGCCTTGGGGTGACACTGGGCTCCTGTGTGGTCCCACTGAGTGATTCAGGGCCGGGGTCACCCTGTGGGAGGACACGGGGGGGGTCTCTGCCCCAGGGACGGGGGACATGGGGCGACATCCCAATGGGAGACAGGGGAACACGGGGGACACTCAGTCACGGACACGGGGACATGGGACAGCATCTCAAATGGGGACAGGGGGCATAGGGGGACATCCCAATGGGGGACAGGGGAACATGGGGGACACTCAGTCAAGGGTAGGGGGATATGGGACAGCATCTCAAATGGGGACGGGGGCATGGGGGGGTAAATTCCCATCGAGGGTAAGGTGACACGGGGGGACACCCAGCCGAGGACACAGGGTGACATTGCCATGGAGATCAGGGGACACCACAGTGGGACATCCCTGCTGAGGGCTGGGGGCTGGCGGGGACCCCGTGTGGGAGCAGCGGGCAGGGCAGGGGACATCCGGGCGGGCACAGGGACAAGGAGCACCTCTCCTGGGGATACCCCTCCATGGGGACCCCTCCCTGCTCCCACAGGCGAGACCCCCTCTCTCCACGGGGACCCTCATCCTCCTCTACCGGGGACACCCTGTTATGGGGACCTTGCTTCCCAGGGACACCCCCAAACCGGGACCTTCCTCCCTGGGGACACCCTCAAACGGGGACCTTCCTCCTTAGGGACACCCTGCAATGGGGAGCTTCCTCCCCAGGGGACACCCCCAAACACGGACCTTCCTCCCCTGGGGACACCCCCAAACGGGGACCTTCCTCCCCACCCACAATGTGGACCTTCCTCCCCAAGGGGCACCCACAAACGGGGACCTTCCTCTCCAGGGACGCTTCTCAATGGGGACCTTCCTCCCCAGAGGTCACCCCCAAACGGGGACCTTCCTCCCCACCCACAATGTGGACCTTCCTTCCCAGAGGTCACCCCCAAACGGGGACCTTCCTCCCCAGGGGACACCCCCAAAGGGAGACCCCCTTCCTCCACTCCAAAGGGGGACCTTTGGCCCCCTCTCTGAACAGGGGATCCCATCATTCACGGGGATCTCTTCCAGAGGGATCCCCAGCCCCTTCTCCAGCAGGAATACCCCCAAATGGGGACCCCCTTCCATCCCTTGCCTGCCCCTCAGGGACCCCTCTCAGGGGAGTTCTCCCAGGGAGGGTCCTGCCCACCTCTCCCAGGGAATGGCTCCAAGCGGGGCCTGAACCCACCTCTCCTCTGGGGCCATCTGCAATGGGGATCTGCTTTCACCTCTCCCAGGGAAGGGATCTCTTCCAGAAGAACCCATGTCCATCTCTATTGGGATGGGTCCCCAAAAGGGACAAGAATAGGGGAGCTCCTTCCACCTCTACGTGGGAAATTCCCTCACAGCGATGTTTCTCCATGAGGGACCTGTGTCCACCTCTCCCAGGAGATCCTCAGGAAATTTGGAGCCTGTGATGGTGTTCACAGAGGTCTGAGGATGAGGGAAGAGATGAGGATCTGACTCCATGTTTCAGAAGGGTAATTTATTGTTTTATCATATATATTATATTAAAACTATACTAAAAGAATAGAAGAAAGGATTTCATCAGAAGACTAGCTAAGGTTAGGAAAGAATGATGAAAAAGGTTTGTGTCTCAGATGGAGAGTCCAAACCAGCTGACTGTGATTGGCCTTTAATCAGAAACAACCACACGAGACCAATCACAGATGCACCTGTTGCATTCCACAGCAGCAGATAACCATTGTTTACATTCTGTTCCTGAGGCTTCTCAGCTTCTCAGGAGGAAAAATCCTAAGGAAAGGATTTCTCAGAAAATATCATGGCTACAGGGGCCCTCTCGGGAAAAAACCTCTTTAAAGGGGACACCTCCAATGGGAAGATTCCTTCTGCCTCTGCAGGAAAGAAGGACCCAGGACACTCCAGAGGGGACCCCTCCAAGAGCTCCTCTCCACCCCCTCTGTGTCACTCCCAGCTTCCTGATCTCCAAGTGCTGCTTCCCCTGCTCAAAGCCAAGCCTGGCAAAGCCAAGCGAGTCCGGACCACCTTCAACAGCGAGCAGCTGGCACAGCTGGAGCAGGAGTTTCACAGCAGCAGTACCTGGTGGGGCAGGAGCGCTGCCTGCTGGCCTGGAACCTGCAGCTCAGCCAGGAGCAGGTGACCCCCCTGCCTCGATCCGCCTCCTGTCCTCCTGTGTCACCAGCAGCTCCAGGATGTGTCCCTCAGAGAGCTGGGATGTGCGACCTGTCCCTCAGGGAGCTGGGATGTGTCCCTAAAGGAGCTGGGATGTGTCCCCAGGGAGCTGGGACACTGGGATGTGTCGCTCAGGGAGCTGGGATGTGTCCCTCAGAGAGCTGGGATGTGTGACCTGTCCCTCAGGGAGCTGGGATGTGTCCCTAGAGGAGCTGAGATGTGTCCCCAGGGAGCTGGGACACTGGGACATGTCCCTTGGGGAACCAGGACATTGGGATGTGTCCCTTGAGGAACTGGGACATGTCCCTAAAGGAGTTGGGACCTGTCCCTCAGAGAGCTGGGATGTGTCCCCAAAGGAGCTGGGATGTGTCCCCAGGGAGCTGGGACACTGGGACATGTCCCTTGGGGAACCAGGACATTGGGATGTGTCCCTAAAGGAGCTGGCACATGTGACCTGTCCCTCGGGGAGCTGGGACAATGGGATGCATCCCTTGGGGAGCTGGGACACTGGGACGTGTCCCTTGGGGAACTGGGATATTGGGATGTGTCCCTCAGGGAGCTGACATGCGTCCCTTGGGGAGCTGGGATGTGTCCCTCAGCCTGACACAGAGCCCCAGGGTGCTGATTGCACAGTTTCAGTTAAAAGGGTGGTGGATGGCAGGTGGGGAAACTGAGGCACGGCGCGGCTGTCCCAGAGCCAGGAACTTGTGTCCCTCTTCAGGCTGGGCTCCAGCTTAGGCAGGTGCAGCTCCTGGGATGCAGGGAGCAGTTTTCCATCTTGGTGGGGACAGACTGGACACTGCCTGAGCCCAGGGGGCCATGGAGCAGCCAGGCTGGAGACCTGAGCTCGGCCCTTTCCCAAGGGGGAATTATGGAATCTCCATCCTTGGAAGTGCTCAAAAACACCAGGGTGACATCAGGGGACATGGGTAAGTGGGGAGGGTGGTGTGCTGGGTTCATGGCTGGACTCAGTGACCTTTCCACACTCAACAATTCCATGATTCTGTGATCCCAAGTGAAGGTCTGGTTCCAAAACCACAGGATCAAGTGGAGGAAACAGAGCCTGGAACAGCAACAAGCCAAACTGGCCAAAACGGGCTTGGGCACCCCACAGAGGAGCCCAGATTCACAGAGCCACCTCGAGGAGGACAAGGACTGCCCAGCAGAGCCAGAGGACAGCCAACAGGACACGTCCTTGTCCCCAGGCTCAGGGACAGCCCCTGCACAGACTGTGACAGAGAGCTGCTGAGCCACCACAGACCCTTTGTGTGTGTTATAGATGTACCATAGCTGGCAATATCCAATATATACAGGATATATGGGGCACCCCTGGGGCTTGGGGGTGAAATAAATTATTTATGCAGCTCTTGGACTCATCTTTGCAGGAATAACCTCCATCCTGCAGGGCTTCTTCCTGGGGCAGTGGGAGCCACTGCAGCCTCAGCTCATCCCAGAGGTGTTGGGAGCTTGGAAATCTCCCAGCTCAGGAGCTTCACAGAGCCCCCGGATCCTGGACAGGATCTGTTCACCACAACACCCTGCTCTGCCCTCAGCCCACAGTGCTGCCTTTCTCTCCAGGATTCAGAGCCAGGGCAGCAGGGAAATGCACCTGGAGACAGAGCTGGAGGGAGTTCTGTGACCTGGGCTCCAGGGGTGACATCTCAGCTGGGCAAGGATTAGCCAGGCTTTGATTCTCATTGCTTGGCTCTGCATAGGCAGAGGTGGAGGTTTCAAATGCAGCAGTTTTGGGGTGCACACTGAGCAGGGGATGATCCCAAGGTGGGATCCAAGGAAGACTGGACAGCTCTTTGAAGGGTGCAAAGCAAGGGAGCACCTGGGGTGTGCCAGAGGACAGCAGCAGTGGGGACGTGGGGTGCTCAGATGGCAGTGCCAGCTCCTGGAGCTGGGCTTTGTCCCTGTCTGGGTTTGGAGCTTGGGGAGGAAGAGCCTCAGGTGCAGGATTTGTTTGGGCAGGTGTGAAATGTGGGGCAAGGACAGGGGGGATGGTCCAGGGGATGGTGCAGAGAGAAGGAATCAGTGCAAGGAGAAGGGGAATGATGTGGGGAGAGGGGATGATGTGGGGGAGCCTCGGGAGGCTGCAGTTTATTGCTGCCCCGAGATACATGAACAGTCTCTGTTTGGGCCCACACGTTCGAAGAATGAGTCAGAGCTCTTCAGTTTTTGGTCTCAGAGTTGTTTATTATATCTTATCTATTAAAATTTTTCTCCTGCCCTGCTGAGGTCCATCTAGCAGGACAATTCCAGGCACTCTGCCTGCCCCCGGGCGGTGTTATCTCTTTATACTACAAACTACATATAACATGTTTACAATAACTTTCCAATACCTGTCAACTATGTTAGACAGTGAGCTTCTACTCTAAACCAATCCCAAAGTGCCAACATCACAGCAGAAGATGGAGGTAGAGAAGAAGAAAGGCTAGACATGCCCAAGTCCCTCTATCTTGTCCCCAAAACCTCCATTCTAAAAACCCCAAAATCTACTTTTTTCACCTAGTGATCATTTTATTATTACACTACCTAAACTTCTTTGGCTTTCAGTTCTTCATACAAAGCTGACAATTTGGTCCAGGGGTCATAATCAAACCCACAGGTGCTCTGGGCTGTGTGCCAGGGTCTCTGAGCCCCCTGGCAGGGGTCCTGGCAACTCTGGACACCCAGAGGGATGTGCCGAGTTCTGAGAGGGGAGAAAAGGGGATGGTGCAGGGAAAAGGGGATGGTGCAGGGAGCTGAGGACAATATCGGGAGAAGGGGATGCTGCAGGGGGAGGGGGAATGACGCCTGGAAACGGCGATGCTGCAGGAGAAGGGGACAATATAAGAAGGGGCAGTGCAAGGGGAGTGATACAGGGAATGGGGGACAATTCGAAAAGGGGACAGCGCAAGGACAGAGGGACAGTGCAAGGAGAGGGGACTCAGTGACGGAAGCTGCCCTTTGTCCCGGCCCTGGCAGGGATTAGCCGGCACATCTCAAAGAGCCCAAACTGTGCTAATGTCCTGCCATGTGCGCCGGGAGCGCGGGCTGGGCCGGGTTTAAGGCGCTAATCTGGCGTGCCGGTGGTTCATTACAATCGGCCCGAGACAAGAGGGCTCTCGGGGCCGCTTCAATCCCGCCCGGCCGGGGGCTGAGCTGATTGCAGCACTCCCGTTGTTCTCGGGACCCCGTTAATCCCCGGGAGCTGGCGGGGCTCGGACCCGGCTCCTCCCGGGAGCAGCGGGGGACCCGACCCCGCTCCGGGGATGCTCCCGCAGGCTCTGCCCGGCTCGGCCCCCGCTGCGGGGAATGCCCGAGCCGGGAGTGATTTAATTAAAACCGCTGGGCTTGGTCGGGTGCTTAAAATGTACTTGTGTATGAGACGGATTAAATCACATTCCTCTGGCACCTCGGGATTGGAGCGGGAGGGTTTTGTCATGGGGGGTGATAACCCCTGAGGGCTCGGGAGGGCTCTGTCCCCTCGGGACAGCTGAGTCACAGGGAATGCCGTCCCTCGTCTTTCTCCTGGCCAGAGAGTGACCTGTCCTGTTCTCAGGCTCCTTGGGGTGGGGAAGGGACTGTGAGGGACAAAGCAGGGGACGAGGAGAGCCAAGCCCCAGGTCTGGCCCCATTATGGGATGGATTTGATGGCCTTGTCACGATCCGTCCTTATGAACGGGGTTCGTGATGGTTCGTGGGGTGATTTCAGGGTGCAAGAAGAACCGACACGGCACAGGGGGTTTGCAGTGATAAAACAAATGCACCTTTATTGAATGACCACAGCAAAATGTGATAGAGAGATTAAGGGAGAGAAAAAGATAGAGGAACAGAGAGAGAAAAGAGAGAGAGAGAGGGGGATAGAGCTACCAAACGTAGAGACGACGTCCTTTGGTCCAGTCCAGTCGAAGATCCGCATGTTACACTGGGGAAATCTCAAAATCTCTATCTAACTCAGAGGTTTTTATTATGATAACCCTATTGGAAACTGTGAGGGAGGAGGGAACAGATTTTTAGATGGAGGGGGTCTTCTCTTCAGTGGTCCCCAAATGATGATTTTGAGGCAGATGAGGGAAAATTTGTACAGACTTTCACAGGCCCACAGAAAAGCTGGATTCATCCCAGTCATTTTCTGTCCTGCTGAGCCCTGCCAGGCTGGGCAGGGGGTAGGAATGCACTTTCCTTCCTCTCCAACCTTGCTGTCTGCAGCTCAGCCCAGCTCCTGGCAGCTCTACCAGGGCACCTTTGGGATCAAGTCTGGGCACTGATTTGGCACTGTGGAAAATAAGGGAGAGAGATCCTTGGGAAGGTCTCGGGCTTCATCGATCCACTTGGAGCACAGCCTTGGTCCTCTCATCCCCCAGAAATCCGTGTATAAAAGAGTCAGATTAAAGAAAGAATAAGAGCTGTGTGTCCAAATCCCCCCACATCCCAAATACCCTGCCAGCCCCTTCCCTATCCATGGCTCTCAGAAAGACGCTGCTTTTTCACCTGTCTGCAAAACCCGAGGTGGCTTTCAGCCACAGATAATTAAAAGGAAGTGAGAATTAAGCAGTTTTATTAAGGGGATAAGGGTTATCTGCCGAAGATGCAGCGCTGAGCCCTTCCCGGCAAATCTCCTCTCGGCCCCGATGATAAGCGGGAGCACAGTGGGGCAGGCAGGGATGGGTGATGGATCTGGGAGAGGTTTGTCCCCGAGGGATTGCAGTGCGACAGGCAGGGATGTGTCACAGACATCTTTTATGAAAAATCCTTTCCTTAGGATTTTTCCTCCTGAGAAGCCTCAGGAACAAAATGTAAACAATGGTTATCTGCTGCTGTGGAATGCAACAGGTGCATCTGTGATTGTTCTCATGTGGATGTTTGTAATTAATGGCCAATCACCGCCAGCCGTCTCGGACAGACAGCCGAGCCACAAACCTTTGTTATCATTCTTTCCCATTCTATTCTTAGCCAGCCTTCTGATGAAATCCTTTCTTCTATTCTTTTAGTATAGTTTTAATATAATGTATATGATAAAGCAATAAATTACCCTTCTGAAACATGGAGTCAGATCCTCATCTCTTCCCTCATCCTGGGACTCCTGTGAACACAGGGGTGAGTGAGGCTGACCAGGGAGAGGCGTTTTCCCGAGGGAGCACACTGGGGCAGACAGGGATGGGTGATGGATCAGGGAAAGGCGTTTCCCGAGGAGGATGATTGGGATGAATGCAGGGCGCCGCTGAGGAGGTGCAAACGGCCTGATAAGCGGGATGGGACCGGGTTGGAGAGATCGCAGAGAGGATAACCAGGCGGAGCCGAGCCTCAGGCTCTCGGGGTGCCCCCGTTCCTGCCGGGGTGGTTCCCGCTGTGCACATGGAGCAGTCGGTGTTTGCAGGACGGGCCCCTCGCACCCCCGTCCCATGCCCTTGGCTGCTCTGCAGGCACCTTGCCAGGGCTGGGAGCGCCGCTCCCCTTTGGAGGGATCCCTCGATGGGATTAGCGCGTCCCGGGTGCCGGGGGGGACCGGGGGGTTCAAGCAAAGCCCGAGCCGGGCCGGGGGCGGCCGTGCGTGCTCCGGGCCCCATCCCCTCGTGTAATCTTGTTAAATGGTCAGGGAGCATTTCCCCTGCCTCTCCCTCCCCGCTAATTCCCGAGTGAAACATCAAATGAGTTTCCCGAGGCTGCGGGGCGGCTCTGCCCGGCTCCAGTGGGAATGTAAAAGAGACATCATGAGCAACGGGAGGAAATCCCACTGCAGCCCCTATTTTCCAGACGGTCTGGGATGAATTCACCCCAAGCCGCCTTGCACAGTGAGTAAAGGCATCACATTTTAAATTAAACTCTCCTGGATACATGAAAATAAGGATGAATTGGAGTGGCCTGCCTGGAAATGCAGCAGGGGAACTGGTAAACTGAGGATTCCCCTTTATGGACTGAGCGTTGCAGTGACCAAAACCTTCGAGTTTAAAAATCCTGGCTTTAGACCAGTTCTGGTGAAATGAGCTGTTATGAAAAAGAGAAAAAAAAATTTAAAAAAAATTTTAAAAAAGGAAATTTTATCATCTCCCTCTTTGCAAACGGTTTGTGGCAAAAAAAAAAAAAAAAAAAAAAAACAAAAAAAACCAACAACAACAACAAAACAAAAACAAAAACAAAACAAAAAAAAAACCCAACAAAACAAACGAACAAAAAAACCCCAAAAAACCAAAACCCATTTCTCTGTGGCACTGCCATCCCAGCATGGATGAACCAGGATTTCCTGGGGGGAACCTGGCACCAGAACCCCCTGCTTGGTGTGATTTTACTGTAAAAACTGAATAAATCGTTCAATCAAGTGATGTCTGCTGATGTGGAATGAATTTGGGTGACCTTGGCACTATCTTTGCATAAAATCTGTTTGATTTCATTGTAAAAACGGATTAAATAGTTGAATAAGTGAGCGCTGATGCTGCGGGATGAACACGGGGATCCTGACGAAGGTGTGGGACTGGCAGGGCCGATTTAGTTTCCCAACCCTGCTAAAGCCTCATCCTAGGGCTGGTTTCGGCTGTGCAGCTGCCGTGCCTCAGTTTCCCCGCGGCAGGAGCGGGGTGAGCAGAGCCCCGGGGCCGGGCCGGGGGTGACCCCGCGGGGAGCAGAGTCGGATCCGAGCCGGGATCGGCCCCGTCCTCCCCCCCGCCCCATCTCTATTGATTTAATAAGATGGAGAGGAATTAACGGGGCTGGAGCATTGGAATAATGCAAGATGAACAAAGGGGCAGCCCTAGCAAAGATGCTGCCAGCTTTTAATGATGAGGCCGGGCAGATCCCCCGCCAGTTGTCCCTTTGGAGTGGCGATTAAGAACATACTGTTATTGTTAAGGCCGAGAGATAAATCCCTGCACCGTTTCTGATGTGATCAGCCGGGGCTTCTCCCTACAATTTGTGATCCTATTGTGGACGGTGTTTGCCCTGGGCAAGGAGAGTCTGGGAACCACTTATGAACCATCCTTTGGTCATTAGTCTCCTCATTAGGGGAGAACAATGTGGGAAAAAAAAAGATAATTGAAGGGAGCAGAGGGCTGATGGCGCACTCAGGCCCGGCCCAGCGCTGCCTCAATGCTTAGTTTGTTGATAATTCCCAATTAATTTGAAATGCGCAGGTTTGGGATGCTCTCGACACCTGGAATTGCAGCCCCTGTGAGCAGGGGCTCCGAGGCTGTGCGTGGCGGGAGGAGCACGGAGCGTTTTGAGTATTAATTGATTTTTGGGGATTCTCCCAGGCTTTGCTGTCAGCTGGATGAACCCCATGGAATCACGGAATTCCAGGCTTGGAAGAGACTTTTAAAGTTCATCCAGCCCGACCACAGCTCACACAGTGCTGGGAGGGACCCCGGGGAGCCGCGGGGCGAGGGCGGGGGTGCAGCAGGTCCCGCTCCCTCACTGCACATCTGGCTGAGGTATGGGGCCAGATGTGCACGGAGGAGCGCGACCCGCAGGGAGGAGCCCGCCGGGATCGGGGGTTTGTCCCCAGGAAAGGCAGAATGCGATCCTGGCCCGCCTGGCTGCGGGGGCTGCCTGGACATGCCCGGGTGCCTGGGTGATGAATCAGCCCCGGCTGGGGAGGAGGAGGGGGAAAAGCCCTAATTCCTCAGGATGCTCGATATTATCAAGTGCTAATGAGGCTGGATGGGGCTGAGGTGCTTTGCAGGCCATTATCCCAAATTAACCTGACAATGAGGCCGGGCAGCGGTGTCTGAGGGGCGGCCCGGGTGTGTATTGGCTGTCTGGGCTGGGGGCTGCTGTCCTCTGCCTCTCCCAGCAAAAACCCAGGGCCCTGGGGACTGCAGGGAATCTTCCATTGCATGGAAATCACGGAATGGCTGGGCTGGAGGGACCTTGGGGACCATCTCCATCCACCCCTGCCATGGCAGGGACACGTGCCACTGTCCCGGGCTGTCCCAAACCCTGTCCAGCCTGGCCTGGGACATGTTGGGTCAGCTTGGGGGAGTTTGACAGGCAGGGGACAAAATGAGGTGACAAGGATGGAGAGAACTGGCAGGGACTCCTCTCCAGGCCAGCGTTTGGGATGACCTGTGGCACTGGCATGTCCCCAAACTGTCCTATGACACTGGCATGTCCCCAAATTGTCCTGTCCATCCTATGCTCCACTGACACCAGGCTCTGGCAGGGTCCTTGGGGGGTGGCCTTGCCCTTGTCACCTGGAACCCAGGCTCCTCTTGCTCCTGTCCTCACCCAGTCTGGGGCTGCTGGTGGGACCCTGCGAGGTGCTGAGGATCCAGAAGGAGACTTGGATCCTCCTGCTAAGGGAGAGACAGGATTCACCAGGGGCAGTCAGCCCCAGCGCTGTGGTCTGCAGCTCCCTGGGGCCTGTCAGAGGATGACAGAGCTGAGGCAGGGGGGCTCCTTGGCTCCCTGTCACAGGAGGGGGACAGAGCTGGGGCAGGGTGGCTCCTTGGCACCCACCTCCAGGTGCTCCCGGTGCACAGAGCACCCACAGCTGTTGCTGTGAGCCAGAGGAATTTATCTTTTTAGGCGTTATGGTGGAGGAATAGGAACACATCCATTCTCCTTCTCGAAGAGAACTCATGCTCCTCTTCCCACTGCAGAGAGGGATCCCCATTCCCCTTTCCTAGAGGACTCAATGGGATCTGGTTTGGACAGGGGCAAAGCACCAGCCCAAGGAGTCATGGGGCTGAGAACATTCCTAATTTCCCATTGCTGATTCATGGATTATCATTTACTGGCACTTTGGGTTGGCACAGGAGAAACCTTTGCAAAAATCTGACTTAAGGCCAAAACCTAGTGCTCAGAATCCCATTTTTAAGGCAATTTTCATTAAAAGACATGAGCTCAGGATTTCAGCTCTCTCAGGTTGGCAGTGCTGGGCCATTTATTCCATTGAGCAAGAGCATCCTCCTGGCTCAGCAGCATGGGCAGTCTGGGATCCATCCTCCCCTGACTGCAGGGGCACCAGGAACCTGGGATCCATCCTCTCCTGATTGCAGGAGGGCTGGGATCCCTCCTCCCCTGATTACAGGGACACCAGGAACCTGGAATCCATCCTCCCCTGACTGCAGAATCCTGAGATCCATCCTCCCCTGATTGCAGGAGCACTGGGGGCCTGGGATCCATCCTCCCCTGATTGCAGGGGCACCAGGAACCTGGGATCCATCCTCCCCTGACTGCAGGGGCACTAGGAACCTGGGATCTATCCTTCCCTGACTGCAGGGATCCTGGGATCCATCCTCCCCTGACTGCAGGGGCACCAGGAACCTGGGATCTATCCTGCCCTGATTGCAGGGAGCCTGGGATCCACCCTCCCCTGCGTGCAGGAGCACAGGGAGCTTGGGATACATCCTCTCTCCTTGATTGCAGGGAGCCTGGGATCCATCCTCCCCTGACCTAGGGGTGCTCCCGATGGATGCATCGCTCCCTCCCGGCGCTGTTTCCCGGCGCTGTGTCCCGCGGGCAGGAGCACTCAGGAGCACCAGGAGCACTCACGCCTGGGATTACAGATGCACCAAATCCCCGTCACGTTTTCGCGTGTGCTTGCTGCGCGGTTGGGGAAATTTCCGCCGCCCCTCTCGCCCCGCTGGGATGGGTTTGGGGCTGGGAGAGGGATGGAAATGGAGCCGGGCTCTCCTCACCGAGAGGCGAGGTGTGAAATTTCTCATGGGCAAACAAGTGAGAGCTGCGGGGTGCCCAGAAGAAGGGGGACAGAAAAGATGAAGCGGGGAGGGGGGGAATGAGGAGGAGGAGGAGAGAAAGCAGCAGCCAGGAGGGAACAAAAATCCCTAAAGCACCAACCTGGATTGAAGAGTGGGGCGTTTTCTATGGGGGGATTGTAAAATGCGCTCTCTTTCCCCTTGGCCGGGGGAAAAAGGGCCCCCCCTCTATCTGATAGTCATTAGCATCAATTAGCCCCGTTTGAAGTAGGCAACATCTTTGTCTCTTTGCAAAAAAAGAAATAAAAAAACCTTTCAGGGAGCCCATAATAACATCTGGAGCAGGAGAGGCTGAACTGAGTTCCCCACTTTCATCTCTTGTCGAGGGACTTGGAATGTTAATGCAGCCTCATTCTTTAATGGAGTTATCAGGAAATGCTTTTCACCTCCTTCCCTTTGCTCAGGGGGGATGTTTACAAAGGGCTGGGGGCTTTTTGGGGGGCTTTTTGGGTTGTTGTTTTGTTGTTGGGATTTTTTTTACCCCTTCTCTAAGAAACTCCCCCTAAGAGATTCCCTCCCCCCTTCCCCTTTTATTTTCTACACTCTTGAAAAACAAAACAGGAATAAAATATAATGAATAGAATAAAGTGAATAAAATAAAATAAAATAAAATAAAATAAAATAAATAAAATAATCACGACCAGAAAACCAAAGAGGATCAGATCCCACCCTTTCATGTCCCCTCTCTGGAGGGTCTGGGGTCGGTGGCTGGAGCAGGTGTGGGCAGGGGAGGTGGGGGGTCCTGGCCAGAGCCCCCTGCCCTGCCTAGCTGCTGGGTGCTACATTTCCCAAGTCATTACCAGCGGGTGAAAATTTCCAGCTTTCCCACCAAAATGCATTAGCTGAGCACACAGCACTAATGGGAAACAGGACACGTCATTAGGCACCGGCTGTGGGTGAGCACGAGGATGGAAGGGAGAAGTCAGCTGGTCTTTGGCCGCTGGGGCATCCCTCGGTCCATCCCTGTGGTTCTCTGTCCATTCCAGAGTCTCCCTGTCCATCCCAGCAGCTCCCTGTCCTTTCCAGAGTCTCCCTGTCCATCCCAGTAGCTCCCTGTCCTTTCCAGAGTCTCCCTGTCCATCCCTGCAGCTTCCTGTCCATCCCTGTGGTTCCCTGTCCATCCCTGCAGCTCCCTGCCCATCCCAGCAGCTGCCTGTCCATCCGTCTGTCCCCCCATCCTGCCAGGGGGATCCATCAGTGTCCCTGCCCTGCCTGGAGCTCGGCCATTCCAACTCCAACACAGATCCTTTGATAACTGCAGGAGCTCTGACACTGCTTTCCCTGGGAATCACAGCACCATCAGGACTTAAAAAGAGCAAAAATCATGAATTGATTTAAAAACCTTTTAATAACCCCAAACCTCATCTAATGACACCCATGTTCAGTCCCACACATCCTCTGTGCTCTGTGTTTTATTTTCCCAAGGTGACTTTTTTTGAGAGAGGCTTCAGCGCTCTCCCAGCTTTGAACGTGTGATTCCAATTAAGGCCGTGGCTCCACGGCAGCAGGATCAGAGCTGCCTGTTTGGATAAGGAGCAATAAAGCAGCAGCTGTATTTATTCACTTATTTGGAAGCTGCTGGGGAAGACAGGATGCTAAAAGGCAGGAAAAAAACGTGTTTTAAAGGCAAACTTCAGGGACTCTTTTGTCTCCTGAGGGCATCCTCCTCCCTGAGGATCTTGTAGCCATCACCAGGGTGCTTCCTCATGAGCAGGATAATCCCGCCTGTGTATTCCCATCTGCTTTGAAATGCTCAAAAATACAGAGATGTTTGTAATTATTTCTATGCATTGTGCAGGGAAAAGAAACTTTAAATGGTATGAATGCCTGTTTAAGGCAGGATTTACTGGATATGGCCTGTGAACCTGTGCATGCAGGGATGGCTAATGCCAGGTTATTAAACCACAGGGGATTTTTGCTCTGTGTTTATTAACCTGGAGACTCCGGAGCTCCTCTGTGTTTGTACACACCAGAGTGAATTTCCAGTGAGAATTTGGTGGGATTTGAGCAGGAATCCCACCTGGGAGGGGTGTCTGTGCCATCCACAGCTCCCCATCAGCCGTGTGGCTGTGCCCAGCTCCAAGGGTGTCACACAGGGATGGCACCAGTTCCATTCCCAGGGCACAGTGACCTTGGATCCTGTGCGAGCTCCTGAGGTGCTTGTCCTGTATCCCAGATATTCCCACTCACTGTGGCACAGCTGGGCAGGTACAGACACATTCCCTTGGCACAGGGGCACAATGTGATGTGTTGGCACAGCCTGGGGTCCAAAGGCTGTGCCCTGAGAAGGCTCCTGTGAGGCCTGGGGATCTCAGGGGGAGTTTGGGAATGGGACTGAGGGATTGTTTGGGACTAGGACTGAAGGATTGTTTGTGTCCCTGTGGGTGTCTGTGGGGAAGGGATTGGTGCTGGTGTGAGGTGTCCATCAGGAAGGGGTTTAGGCGCTGCTCTGGATGTCTGAGGAAGGAACAGGTGTTGGTTTGGGGTCCATGAGGAAGGAACCATTATCCATGGGGCATCCTTGGGGAAGGAGGGACTGCCAGTGTGGTGATCCATGGGCAAAGAGCACAGGTCACTGTAGGGGAAAATGCAGGGCAGGTGACAGCACGGAAAGAAGGGTGTCCATGGGGGGCCAGGGCGAAAGGAGCAGTGTGTGTGGTAGTGCTGCCATGGAATGTGGGGTGACTGGGGCTGTCCATGGGAACAGAGGATCCGTGGGGCTGTCACTGTGAAAGCAGTGCTCACCATGGAGGTGCTGGTGTGGAAGGAGGGGTGTCCATGAAGGAACTTGAGTGCAAGGAGGGTTTCCATGGGAGCGTCGGTGGGGAGGAAGAAGTGTCTGTGTGGAAACTGGGGCGTCAGTGGGGTATTGGGAGGGAAGCAGGGATGTCGGTAGGGGTGTTTGTGGGGAAGCAGGGGTGTCTGTGGGGTGTCGGTGGGGATGCAGGGGTGTCGGTGGGATATTGGTAGGGAAGCAAGGGTGTCGGTAGTGGTGTTGCTGGCGGCCAGCGGGGTGTGTGCAGCCCCCGCCGCCCCCCCGCCGCCGCTTTGCATAGGAGCACGGCTGTCCCCGGCCCCCGCTCTACATATAAGCGGCCGGGGCGGCGGCGGCCGCACCGTCCCGGCCATGCTGCAGAGCCCGGCGTGCCCCCGGCCCGGGCCGCCGCCCTCCAAGACCTCTTTCCACATCGAAGCGCTGCTGGCTCGGGAGCCGCCGCGCCGCGGCCCCGCCGCCCCCATGAACCCCGCGCCGCCCGCCCCGCGCTGGCCCCCGGCGGGAACCGCAGCTGGACCGGGCCCGGTGGCGGCAGCGGGGCTGGGACCGCTGCCCGCAGCGTGGGGCTGGCCTTGGCCCTGGCCCGGTGCAGGTGAGAGGGGTCTGTGGGCGGGAGCGGGGCCGGACTGCGGAGCGGGGGTGCCGCGCACCCGGACGGGATGCGGGACAGGAGCGCCGGACGGGGATGCCGCGCACCCGGACGGGATGCGGGGCCGGGGTGCGGAGCGGGGATGCCGTTCACAGGGACGGAATGCGGGATAGGAATGCCGGGCGCTGGGCCGGCACCCGAGCGGGGAAATAATGTGGTCGGAGTCCCCCCAAAGCACTTCGATCCTCGCTGCCGCTGTGGTTTCATTCCTGCAGCCTCTGGAGCGGCCCCGAGCTGAAGCGCTGGGCTGCGGCTGCGGGAAAGGGATGAGGCAGAGGGAAAACTTTCCTTGGACTTTTTTTCCGTCTGCAGGTGATCGATATAGTGAGACCAAAAATTACTGGTTTATGTAGGGTTTTTTGTTTATTTATTTTGCGAGGCAGTTTCTAACACACCTGATGTCTCTGAACAGTTTGGTAAAGAAAGAGCCTGTGGTTGATTCCTGAAGATGCTGCAGGATTTTGCTAACCCCTGATTCAGTCCCCAGTCCAGAACCGGGTACAGAATATCCAAACCCACTGTTTGCATTTGAGATGGAGCCAGAAACTTGGAATAGGTTTAATAGTAAAGGGCAGAGCTAAAACCAGGATTGCAGTGCCTAGGCTAGTGGAAGGTGTGGAGGGGGAACTGGATGATCTTTAAGGAGCTTTCCAAACCAAAGCAGTCTGTGATTCCATGAGATTTTACGGGTGACTTTACACACGCTGGCACTTATTTATCCTTTCATATAGCAGGAAGGCACTTCGCTGCCAGAGTTTTAATCAAAAACCTGCTGTAATTTCCCAAAGCCTCGCTCCCAAAATTAATTTCTTCACCTCTGCTGCTGTGTGGGTCCCTCTTCTCCCAAATTTGCCATCATCTCTCTCTAATTTTGCTTTCCCTGCAATTTTTCACTCACAGAAGTGAAATTGCCAAGTGTTTTGCAGCACTTGGCCCTCAAAATTGCATGTTTTTAGCGCAGAATTATCTAAGGAAATGTTTTTTGTTGATCTGTGGGTAAAATTTTGCCGTGGTGATGGATGATATTGCCTTGATCTGACAGGATCTATTTTCACTGGAACTTTATAAGGACAACGACCAAGTGATTTTAACAAAGTATCTCTATTCAGAGTATTTTTCTTGAAGTATTCCTTTTTAGCAGTCAGAGCATGATCTTGCTGTTGTCCATGCAAAACCTGCAGCCAGGTTTCCCTGTATATAAAGAAATCCAGATTTGATCCTGATGCTACAATATTTAGGCACCAAAAGCATTTGCTGATCTTTTATTAAGTACTTAGCACAACTATTTAATATATTATTTCCTTCACAAGACAGCATCTGCAGAATTGTGTTAATCTTTGTATTGCATCAATCTTCCAGGTATGAAAACACAGTTAAACAATTTGCAGAGAGATTTCCACTCAGCGTTTCATGTTGGAAATTACACTTGCTATTATTCCAGTGTTAAAATAGAAACAAAAAGTGATGGGTGAAAAGATTTTAATAATGAAAATAGTTTAAAGTGCAATTACGGCTGTTAAGCTGTCAGGTCTCCGTCCCACAAATCCTTAAACACACGCAGAACTTGCACCCAATTAATGAAAATAAGTAGGTCAAGGTGCAGATTTGTGCCTGGAGAACGTGACAAGATCAGTCATTAAAGAAGAGATAAGTAGCAGGTGTGAATGGGGATCATTATGTGCAGTATTTCCATAAAAGCTAGAGAAACCTGGCTTGCCACAATATTTAGGAACAGCGGAGATGGGGACCATTATTGGCCTGATCCTGCCAGTGCTGTTCGGTGCTTTCCACAGGGAAAATCCCACTGGCTGTAATTCGTGGGGTGTGTTAAAGGGAATCTGGTGCTGGAGAAGCCGTGGTGCCATCAGTGCTGGCTTTCCGTGGCTCCTATGGCTCCTAAACCCTCCAGGCTGTGCAGGGAGCTCTGCAGTGCGATCACTTGGGCTTGGAATCACGATGGTTGAGCTGGGAAGAGATTTTCAAGGACCTGCCCTGCACTGAGCAGAGACATCAGCTGGAGCAGGGAGAATGAGGGGCTGGGGAAGGCGAGACCTGCTCTCAGTCAGGTGCCAGTGGCAGTGCTGGTGTTGGATTGTATGTTAATTTATGCTAATTACGGCTATCCTCAGGCCACAGCTGGAGACCAGACAGGTCAGATACACTTGTTAGTCCTGCTGAATCATCAGCACTCCTGGGAACTTTGTGGGGAGCAGAGGTGCAGGATGTGGTGATCCTGCATGAAAGCTGGATCCTGGACACTGAGCCCGTGTGCCACGGGAAGGGGAAAACCAGGGGCCAGTCTGGGGTCAACTCCCCCAAACTTTGAACATTTGTGTTTTGGGTGTTTTTGAGACAGAGGTGGGATTTTTGTGTTCTGCAGCTCTGTATGCAATTTATTGTCCTGTTACAAAGGTGCTGTGCAGGCAAAGGTCAAGTCCTGCCCACCTCACTGAGTGCTGATTTCTCCGGGTCTGGCTGCATGTCCAGGACTGTCCTTGGTGTACCCTGAGGGTAAAACCATAGAACAGGCCTTTAAAAGTTCTTCTACTCCAGCTTTTCATGGGAAAAGGAGCCTGGATGAGATTATCTGGGTAGGGACAGGGCGGGGACATCTCTGCTTGGTTGGTGTCACTTTCTCCGGCTCCTTTAGTGCAGACCCCTTCAATTTTTGCTGTTTTCTCACAGGTCTGGAATTGTCTCACTGTGTGGGGACCACTCCATTGGGTCCTGCAGGGCCTTGGAGGTCAGGAGGGCCCTGCAAGATGAAGAGAGTGCGCACGGTGTTCAAACCAGAGCAGCTGGAGCGGCTGGAGCAGGAGTTCCTTAAGCAGCAGTACATGGTGGGCACGGAGAGGGTGGACCTGGCTGCAACTCTGCATCTCACAGAGACCCAGGTAAGGGATGGGGGAGCTGAGCTCTGGGACTGACCCTGGGGTGCTCTGTGCTGATGGTCCTGCTGCTCTGTGCTGACCTTCCCACTGGGAAGTGTGGAAGGAGGACACAGTGCAAAGTGACCTGTGGGACACCCTGCTGCCAGGTGACATTGGAGAGATGTGCCTGGAGTTTGGATGGTTCCTGGATAAGATTTCTGAATCCATGAAGTAGAATAAAAAGCATTCAGGAGCACAACTCTGCTGTGCTTTAGAGTTTAAGCTGGGTTGGCTGCTGTGTCTGCATTGTCATGATCCTCTGGAGACTGTTTCAAGTGTCCTTGTATGACACTGGATATAATTATTTCCCTGCTCTGCCCTGTGAGTTCCTGCTCCTCCCACAGTAAGCTGCTTGTTTAGTGTGGAAAGAAGGATCTTCCACAGTGGGCTCTAAATTCAGCTGGGGAAAAGGGAGAACAAACCAAGGCCATTTCTGGGGGACAAGGGATAATTATTGGGGGTCTCATCATGCCCTGTGGCAGCTGCAGTCCTGGGGATGGGTTCAGGGGCTCCTTAGGGAGCTGCCTCCTTCACTTCCCTGGCCAGAGCCTTCTCAGTGCAGCTGCAGTCCCCTGATCCTTTCCCATCACTGCTCTGCCCTCTGTAGTTTCACCTCCTCCTGTTCTCACTCATTATTTCCTGAGGGAATGATGCACGTCCCCATTTAAGGAATTCCACTTTTTGGGGATACCCACCTCAGAAGCACATGAATTGAAAAGGGCTCCTGGAGCCCTTGGGTTAAGCTGCTGTGCCATTCCCATCCAGGTCAAAGTGTGGTTCCAGAACCGGAGGATCAAGTGGAGGAAGCAGAGCATGGAGCAGAAGGCAGCAAAGCTGTCTCAGTTCGGGGTGATCCAGCCTGCGAGCGCCGACTCCACCGACAGCAAGGAGCACGAGGAGGACCCCGTGGATGTGGAGCTTTGAACAGCCCACAAGACTGGGCTGCTTTTTGGTGCCTGGGGATGTGTCTGGGCTGCTTTGGTCCAAGTGAGACTGATCTGACATCTGGAGCCACAGGACTAAACTGCAGCTGGCTGGAAGAAACCCCCCGAATTTCTTGGGCTGCTGTTTGGTAGCCAGGTGCTGTAATTCCTGGGGCTTCATCATCACTCGATGGCAGGTGACCTCCTGTTAGCTCATGGAGCACCAGGACACACAAACAGTTTCCAGCAGAGACTCTGGGGTGACAATCAAGGTGTCTCTGGTGCTGGGGTGAGAATCAGAGGGTGTCTCTGGTTGACAATCTCTGGGTGTCTCTGGGGTGACAATCAGAGGGTGACTTTGATGTTGGGATGACAATCTGCTGGTTTCTCTGGTGTGGGGGTGACAATGAGAGTATCTCTGGTACTGGAGCGACAGTCAGAGGGTGTCTCTGGTTGACAGTCTCTGGGTGTCTCTAGGGTGACAATCAGAGGGTGACTTTGATGTTGGAGTGACAATCAAAGTCTGTGATGCTGGGCAGGCAATTGGATGCTGTCTCTGATGCTCCTGAGCACAAGGGCATTTCAAACCAGGGTCACTCCTGTTACATGTGGCTGTCTGCTCCAAGGAGGAAGGAGGACAATCTCCCTAATCACTTCCTTCTCTCAGCTTGACTCCCATGTTTGATGTTCAAATCACTCACAACCACAATACCCCAAACAGGGAAGCCCTTTGCTGCCTTGCTCAGACTCCTGGATGCGAGGAGCAGGGTCTGCCCCTGCCCTGGAGCAGAAGTGCCTCCTCTCTCAGCGCCTTGCTGTACCTGTGCCTTTTCCATGGCTCCCCATGGATCCAGCCCTAGCAGTGTGTGTCCCCTGGCGCTGCTGTCCTTGCCCGGGGGTGTGTGTGTGTGTGCTGCTGTTGTAGGGAGCTGGCCCCAGGGCTGGCCGAGGTGCAGGGCTGGAGGCTGCAGTAAAATCCAGCCCCAACACTCAGCAGCTGCAGCAGACACCCCCTGCCCCGCAGCCAGATGTGCCACTGTGGCCCAGACACAGGCAGCTGCTCTGTTCTCTCCTCATTATCCCTGCAGCTGCCCTGGGACACAGCACCTGGAGCTCTCTGAGCACATCTGGAGCAGCCTGATGTGGTTAACAGCTGGATTTTTGGGGGTAGGGAGGGCTTTGGGGGGCCAGGACTAAGGACTCAGGCTGTCACCTTGCCTTCCTATGGCAGTGACCACGGTCCAACAGCTCAGGATAATTTATTCTGTCTCTTTCTGACCTAGAACACTGTATATCACTTTACTCTTACATTGTTATTTATAGAAATACCTTTTTTATGCCTTAATATGTGTCACTTATTTATTTGCTTTGTCTCTTGATAAAAATCGAGTTAATTTTAAAAAGTGATGGAATGAGTGTAAAAACAAAAAAACCCGAAAAATTTCCTAATACTCACTTAAATTTGCAATTGAAATTCTTACAAAAAAAAAAATAAAAACACACACACAAAAAAAACCACCAAAAAACCAAACCAAATATATTTTCAAATATATTTTCATCTTTCTCGAAAGAGTTTGAGGTTTTTATCCTTAATAAACTATTTTGGACAAAATATATATGAAAGATCTTTTTTTCAATTGATTAATGACCCCATTTCAAAGCAGATGAAGGGAGTTACTGTCTCGGGGCCAGAAACTACATTTTCAGGAAGAGCAGTCAGGCTCCTGGAGAACAAGAATTTGTGTCTGCAGGTGGATGTGACCAAGCCTTTTCTGCAGCTCCTGCTCTGCCAGTCTGAGCAGCATGGCCAGGGAAGAGAACAGAGCTGGGAAGGGGCTGCAGAATCCCTGAGGGAGATGGGAAGGGGCTCAGCCTGGAGCAAAGGAGGCTCAGGGGGCCCTTGTGGCTCTGCACAGCTCCTGCCAGGAGGGCACAGCCGGGGATGTCGGGCTCTGCTCCAGGGAACAGGGACAGGAGCGGAGGAATCCCAGGATCACTGAGGCTGGAAAATCCCTCCAAGGGCACTGAGTCCAAGCTGTGCTTGATCCCCACCTTGTCCCCAGCCCAGAGCTCTGTGCCACGTCCAGACCTTCCTTGGATATCTCAGGAGATGGGGTCTCCAAACCTCCCTGGGCAGCCCCTGCCAATGCCCATTCTGCCTCTTTCCATGAAGAAATCGCTGAGGAAATGGCCTCAGGTTGCAACAGGGGAGGTTTGTATTGGATGTGGGGAAAAATTCATTCACAGGAAGGGATGTCCAGCCCTGGCACAGCTGCAGTGGTGGAAACCTCATCCCTGGAGGGATTTAAAAGCTATGTGGATGTGGCACTTGGGGACATGGCTCAGATGTGGCCTTGGCAGTGCCAGGGAACATTGGACTCGTTAGTCTTAGAGGACTTTTCCCACATAAATATTCCATGAATCGCTGAGGATGTAATGGTGAGTGACAGCAGCATTCCCACACTGTGCCTTGTCCTCGTGGTCCTTGCCATGGGCACAGTGTGATGGAGCACAGCCTGTGCTGGCTCCACGGGCTCTGCATCCCACAGCACGGCCAGGGGATGTGGCCCTGGCAGCCTGTTTGTCCCTTGTCCCCCGGCCGGGTGGCCAGAGCAGTGGCCAGCCCTGTAGCCACGCCGTGGGTCAGTGGCCAGTCCTGAGGCCATGCTGCAGCTGCTGGCCAGGGATGGAGGTGGCAGCTCCCGCCTTGTCACCCGGTGTCGTGTCCCCGGCACGAGCCGACAGTGACATCTAGTGACACCAAATCACTGCCCAAGCCCCGCACACGGAATTGTCCCGAATTCCCAGCCCTGCTCCCGCCGCCTGGCCAGCGACGAGCGGGGCTGAGCCGCGGCGCTGTGAATTAGTAAATACAACCAAACACGCGTTTCCGCGGACTTCAAGGCTTTGCGGACCCCCAGGCAGGAGGTAGCGAGGGCAGAATGGCCACAGTAGTGTATTTTGAAGGCTTTTTTGGGAAAAGTCAGGCCAGTTTTGGGTGCGCAGGACAGTGGGCGATGCCTCCTCACTCCCCGAGGGGAGACCTCAAGGTGAGGGGGGAACTTGTGCCTGACAGGGCTGTGACAGCTACTCCTCTACCATTAAATAATAATAACTGGGGAGAGACAGCAAACTCCTGCACGATTTGGGGTGGCAGCGGCAGCGCCCCGGTCCCGTTTTGGGGTGTTTTGGCGCTGTTTTGAGGGGTTTTGGCGTTGTTTTCAGACGCTGGCCGGGGGCTGTGGAAGGGGGGCCAAGATGGCCGCCGGACCCGCGCCCCGCGGCTGAGGGGGGAGATGGCGAGTGCAGACCCCTGAGGGGCGCAGGGGGCGGAGGAGGAGGAGGAGGAGGAAGAGGAGGAGGAGGAGGAGGAAGAGGAAGAGGCGCTGCCCGGCGGGTCAGGGCGGGGAAGTCGCCGCCCGAATATGGCGGCCGCGGCGGGGCCACACGCCGGGGCTGCGGCGGAGGCGCGGTTCATCAGCAGCGCCAAGGTGAGCAGCCCGCGGTGTGCCCTCCGTGAGGGTCCCTCCCTTCCCTTCCCGCCCAGCCTGGGGGCACAGCGAGTAAAATCCCGCGGGGATGGAGGGAATGGAGGGATTCCCTCAGCTCAGCTCCCGGGTATGACTCGGCTTCGGGCGCGTCCCTGACCCGCGGTTGTCCCTCGCCAGGGAAAGGGCTTGTTCGCCACCAGAAACATCCGGAAAGGGGAAACAGTGTTCGTGGAGAAGCCGGTGGTGTCATCGCAGTTCCTCTGGAATGCCCTGTACAACTACCGAGGTGAGCGGCAGGCGCTGGTGGCGTGTCCCCATCCCTGGCACCTGTCCGGTGGGCTGACCGCGGGACCGCAGGGGTACCAAGGGAAGGGTTTGGGTTTGTCGTAGTGCCTCTTTAAAGATGGTCCTGCTGCCTTTTCTGCTTTTCCAGAAACTATACTATAGACAAGTTTGGGTGTCGTCTGAGGGATGGTGACTTCCATCACTCTGAAGGAATGTGCTAGGTGCCCCCATAGAATTTTGGAATGGTTGGGTTGGAAAGGACCTTAAAGATGATATTCCACTACTAGCATGGGCAGGGACATCTTGCCCTAACCCAGATTGCTCCAAGCCCCATCCCCTTGTTCCTCTCTGGTTCTGGTACAAGTTGTATTGCCTTGCCCTGGGTTCTGATCCCTTTGCTTTCCAAAGGCTTTCCTGTGGCATCCATCCATCCATCCATCCATCCATCCATCCATCCATCCATCCATCCATCCATCCATCCATCCATCCCTCCATCCCTCCATCCCTCCATCCCTCCACCCATCCCTCCTGTCCCCACAGCCTGTGATCACTGCCTGCGGGCTCTGGAGACGGCGGAGGAGAACGCCCAGCGCCTGCTGGGGAAAAGCTCCCTGGTGCTGCCTCACCCGGAGCAGTGCAGCATCAGGAAGGACCTGCACCAGCAGTGTCCCCGCTGCCAGGTACGGCTCTGCTGGGAGGGACCGTGCTCTCCTTGGGATCCTTGAGTCCTTCCCATCCAGCTGGGCTCTTGTGCTGTCTGCCTTTCCAGAGCCAGGGCTCTGCTGGTCAGGGAGGGGGAACAGATCTAGGAGCCCCTTTCCTGCTGCCACAATGCCAGCGCTGTCCCCTCGCTCTAGGTGACGTACTGCAGTGCAGAGTGCAGGCAGGCAGCTCTGGAGCAGTACCACCAGGTCCTGTGCCTCGGCCCATCCCGTGACGACCCCACACACCCCCTCAACAAGCTGCAGGAGGCATGGAGGTAGGGCCTGACCTGCCTGTGGCTCCATGGGCAAGGGAGGTGGCTCTCCTGGGCTGGCTCCTTGCTGTGCTGGAGGGTGAGGGTGGCTGTGGGACGCTGCCCAGCTCTTTCTCCTGGTTGGGTGTTGTGATGTTGGCAGCCCAAGGGTTTGGACACACAGCTGAGCACTCCTTATCTTTCTCCCACTAAAGAGCTACAAAGCACTGAGCTATGCGCATCCCTCACTCCTGCAGGTTTATGGTGCTCCTGCAGATCTCCAGTCTCTGGGAGATCCTCCTTGTAGCATCCCATGGGCCCGTTTCTGTCCCTGCTTTCAAAAGAAATGGTTCCAGAGGGGATAAGCAACATCCCTGACTGAAATCTTGTCCCATGTCCAGCAGAGTGAACAGGATGGAGGGGGATTGTTTGTATGGGTGGGACAGGAAGGTGGGTGCAGGTTTCTCTCCACTGAACCCCCACACAGCAATGCTGCACTGAGCACTTTGGTGTGCTGGATCAGTGCAGGCCTGGCCACACCTATGGCAGCTGTTTCTGCCTCTGTCCAGCTTTTCATTCCCATGCCAGCCCTGATCTGCTCATTTGTTCTCCATTTTAATCCCACAGAAACATGCATTACCCCCCTGAGACCTCCAGCATAATGCTGATGGCCAGGATGGTCGCCACCATCAAACAGGTACACTGGGTGGTTTTGTTATCCCACTGTCAATGTTATTTCCAAGGTTTCCTTGGCCTGACTTTCTCAGCATTTATTGTGACAATCCTCCCTCTCTCTGGGCTGGGGAGGAAGGTGGTGTTGGTGCAATGCCTCTGCTTGATTCTTTTGTCAGGCTAAAGACAAGGAGTGGTGGATCAAGACCTTCTCCCAGTTCTGCAACAAAACAGCAAATGAAGAAGAGGAGATTGTGCACAAGCTGCTGGGGGACAAATTTAAGGTAAGACCCAGCAGCTCTTCAGTCCTCGAGCCTTCCCTCTCCTGCCTGTGTCTGTGGGCCCACAGATGCAAAAGCCTCATTAGAGCAGGGATAGGAAACACTGGAAACTCCAGGCTAAAAGGGAGGGCCCTGACGGTGAGGAAGTGGTTGCTTAGAGGGTTTTGGCCTTGTGATGCTTTCATGGGATATGCTGCTCCTTCCTGTGGGGGAGATGTTCCTGCTGTGGGCTGGGACAGTGTGATATTTAGCTGCTGAGTGGGTGGCTTTTGCTGCTAAGATGGGTGGATTTCATGGCTGTGAGTCCAGCAGCCTCCAGCCATGCAGGGCAGGCTGGGGAGCCTGAATCCTTCCAGAGCCTCTGGCATGGGCTGGGCTCAGCCTCACCCCGGTGCTGGCACCCACAGCACCCCCACCCTGACCGTGCTCTGTGTCCTGCCAGGGCCAGCTGGAGCTGCTGCGCCTGCTCTTCACTGAGGCTCTTTATGATGAATATCTCAGCAGGGTGAGTGGATCTGCCTCCCAGACAGCCCAGGAGCGTTGGCCAGGGCTTCCCTGGGACTCTGCTGCTCCCTTGCTTCCCCCAAAGCTCCCTGAAGCATTGCAGAGCGAGGTGCTCCTGCAGGCTCCTCAGGTCCTCTGTCTTTCCCTCCTGCAGTGGTTCACTCCAGAAGGCTTTCGATCCCTCTTTGCCCTCGTTGGGACCAATGGCCAAGGCATAGGAACCAGGTAATGGGGCTTTGTGGGTGCTCCTTGCCTGGCAGTGCAGGTGTGCAATGTCAGTGGCTGGGTTTGAGAGAGGGGCAGACTTAAAAAAACTTCATCTTGGTTGTGTCAAATCCTTTCACATCCCTCTGCCAGACCTTGGTTGCTCTGAGCCACCTTGGATCCCCTCTGCGAGGTCCCACCAGGTGCTGAGAGCATTGTGGGACTGTAGAAATGTCCTGCTGTTTCTGACAGCACTGTGTCACTGTCCCACTGCTCCCCAGGCCCTGTGGCACTGTCCCACTGCTCCCCGAGCACTGTGCCATGTCCCCTGTTCCCCAGGCCCTGTGGCACTGTGCCATGTCCCCTGTTCCCCCAGCTCCCTGAGCCAGTGGGTGCACGCGTGCGATGCTCTGGACCTGCCCATGCTGGAGCGGGAGGAGCTGGACGCCTTCATCGACCAGCTCTACAAGGACATTGAGAAGGGTGAGCCTCTGGGGGGGCAGGGACAGGGCAGGCACCAGGATAAGAATCTTTGTCCTCCGTCCCCTCCCTGGGGGAGAGAAAGGCTCTTGGGAGATCCCCCTGCAGTGCCCAGGCCACCCAGGGATCTCTGAGTGTTCCCTGTTGATGGACATTCCTTGGGCTTGTGTGTGTAAGAGCTGGAAGGGCCCATGCAGAGCTCTAACCCCTCTCTCTGTGCTGCAGAGTCGGGAGAGTTCCTCAACTGCGAGGGATCAGGGCTCTACGTGCTGCAGAGCTGCTGTAAGTAACACAAGGACTGCGAGGGAAATGGCCCATGCTAGGCTGGGAGAAAGGGGTTTGTGCTTGCCATCTGTGGGATGGGATGGGGTGGGTGGGATGGGTACTGCTCTCAGTGTTCCCTGGCACTTTGCCCAGCTGTGGAATGGCCAGTCCTGCCTTGGATGCACTCAGATGTGATGTGGGTCCAGGAGCCACTGAGGCATTTAGCAGAGGTTGTATTGCCCGTAGGTAACCACAGCTGCATCCCCAATGCTGAGACGTCCTTCCCAGAAAACAACTTCCTCCTGCATCTCACTGCTCTGGAGGACATCGAAGCAGGAGAGGTGAGACAGCAGGGCCTGGGTGGCCCTGAGGTGACATCACACCTTGGCATCATCCCTGTGTCCCCTACATCCTCCATGGACCCAGCCCCGAAACCTCCTGTGTCCTGCATCATCTTGGCAGAGGAATTCAATCCCCATCCCATGTAGGGGCGGCCAGACCCCCTGTTTCTGCCTGATTCTGAGAGGGACTGGGGCAAATCCTGCTGCTTTGGGGTCATGGGGAGCAATTCTGAGCCCAGCCCATTTCTGTTTGCTGCCAGGAAATCTGCATCAGTTACTTAGACTGCTGTCAGAGGGAGCGGAGCAGACACAGCCGCAACAAGATACTCAGGTAGGGGCTGCCTGGGGCTACCTGGAGGGACCTCACACCCCTTGACACCCCAAACATCCATCAGGGCAGCATCCCCACCCCAGAGCTGTGTGTGCCTTGGGCTGCTGTGAATTTCAGTGAGCTCATGGCATGGGGTGTGTGCAGCACGTGGTGCTTCTGGTGCTTCGAGCTGCTTGTAATGTGTTGTAGGATTTGGGTTCCCCCCTCTCTGTGCAGGCTTACACCTGCAGACCCTTCCTTTTCCTTCTCTGTCCCTCAAGGGTAGGGGCTCCTGCTGGGAGTCACTGTCCCCCTGTCCCATCACCCCTGTGGGGCTGAGAAATCCCCCTCTCCACCTGGGGTACCTTTACCCTGCCCGAGCCAGCAGGATGGGACCCCCAGACTGCTCTGGGTGTGACACATTGAGCCCCTCCGTGGCTGTTCTGTCCCCCACCCCTGGCCAGCAGCAGTGTGGGAGTGTGGCTGTGTGCACACCATGCCTCTGTCTCCTGCCTGTCCCTGCAGGGAGAACTACCTGTTCACCTGCTCGTGTCCCAAGTGCCTCGCACAAGCCGACGATGCCGACGTGACGTCTGATGAAGAGGAGGAGGGCGAAGGAGAGACTGACGATGCCGAGCTGGAGGATGAGATGACTGATGTGTGATCCTGGCCCCGGGCCAGAGGAGAGGGAAGGGATGGGACGGGACGGGAAGGGAAGGGCCTGGAGGTTCCTCCAAGAGGCAGCAGCTTTAATTTAGAACAGGGTTGTGTTGTGGGGTCGGGCGGGGCCGCGTGCCCAGGTGCTGGAGTGGGGCGGCCGGGAGCCGGAGGCAGGCCCTGCTCCCGCCTGTCCGTGTTGTCCCTGTGCCTGTGTGTGTGTGTCAGGCTGTCCCTGTCCTCCCTGCCAGGACAAGCTGTGAGCCAGTGGCCCTCCAGCACATCCCAGTGCCCGGTGGGGTTGGCTGGTGCTTGCAGGGGAGGCTGGAGGAGAGTGGGGTCCAGCAAGCCCCTGGGACACCAGCTGGTCACCTGTGAGGTGGCTCTGCTGTGTCTGTGCAGGCTGTGATGTGCAGGAGCTTGTCCTTCCCACCCTGCAGGGATGTGGGCAATGTGTGTGTGTGTGTCCGTGTGTCTGTGCACGAGGGTACTATTTAATGTCTATATTAGCACTATCTACACACTATGGAGCTGGGGCCCTTCTACATCCTCCATCCCATGCCTTGGCCAGCAGTGAGGGGCAGCAGGATCTCACAGGGGATGCCTCGGAGGGTGGCCGAGAGCTCCAGTCCAGCAGGGGGAGCAGAGCTGACCCTGCAGACACTTCCTTCCCAGCTCGGCCCATCCTTCCCGTGAGTGACACAGAGCCCCGGGCAGCGACTGCAGGAGCGTGTGGGGATGGAGAACGGCTGGGAGGTGACATGGGCTGGGTGTCATCCCAAACCCAGAGGACATTTTGGCCGTGGGATAAGGATGTGCCCGGGGATGCAGCATGTGCTGGGTGCTTCCCTGCACCCAATGCTCCCCCATGGGGATGTGTCAGTGCAGAGTGGCCCCCCTGGATGTCCCCTTGTCATCCATCCCATGTGCCACCCTCAAGGCCACACCGTGTTGTCCCTGTGTGCACATCATGTGGCTGGAGGGACAGTGGCTCCCAGTGACAGACAGGCAGCAGGTCAGGGATGCACCCGGGGTTATTTCCTCCCTCCATGGATTTTGGGGAGTTGTGTTCCTGCTGCCGTGTCCGTGGCAGCTGGACTGTGGGACTGAGGGTGGCACACCTGTGGCACTGCCATTACCGCCAGCCCTGCCTCCTGCTGCTTGTCCCCAGCCATCCTGGGCCACATCCCCTTCAGTGTTCCTAATAAACCAAGACTGGTGACAGCTGGGACCTGTGCTTTGTATTGCTGGGTGCAGAAAGGGCTGTGAGCCAGGGGCTGGTGCTGTGGGGACATGGGGCTGAAGGAACAGACACCTGTACAAGTGTGGGCTCTGGATTTGTGACCAGCCCACCCCTGCTGGAGGCTGTGCTGTCCCATGAGGCTCTGACTGAGCCCTGCCCCAGCTGCAGGAGGTACTTGGAGAATTTTACTAGGAAAAAAATCTAAAGATTAAATTTATCCCTTCATCTGCTGAATCCTGGAAATAAAACAGAAACGTCCCTTTCTCTAAAACTTACTCAGACTTCATTAGCTCAGACAAAAATATACAGACATCAGGTGAGCCCTGCTGGTACAGACCAAGCCTGTATCACTCTCCCCCCATCCCTGCCAGTCCTGCATCCCTCCAGATCAGCAGCACAAGGTCAAATATTTCCAGGGAAGTGCTCTGGGCCCTCACCTCCCTCCCACACAGTCCCAGCTCGGTGCCAGGCTCAAGGTTCCCCCTGGCATTGGTGTTTGCCCTTGCCACACACCGGTGCCAGCAGAAAGATCTCCCTGTGGCCGAGTCCAGCAGGATCTCTGGAGCATGTTGGGATCCTTCCCTCAAACCTGGTCCTTAGAGCAAAACCCTGGGATGCACCAGGAAGTCCTTGATCCATCACAGCCTTCTGCTGCTACCAGAAGGTCCAGGGGGGCTGCATCATCTCGTAGGTGGGAATGCTGGTGACGTTGACAGGAATGGAGATGACGGCCCAGGGGAGCCCGTGCTGCTCCAGGGAGCGCCTGATCATGTACCTGGGGATGGAGGGGTGACAGCTGTTCCCAAGCTGCCAGGGCTGGGAGGGTGCAGCCAGACCCCAGCACAAACCACAGCCCAGCTCCAACTCTGCCCAGGAACCAGGACTGAACCCAACTCAATTAATCATTAAATTTCAGCATTTCCTTTCACTGGGGTCTGAGCCCCTTGCATTTCCCCTCTGATCCAGGTACATTTCCCATCACTGCACCCCAGCTCCATTGCATTTCCTGCTGCATCCTAATCCAACTGCATTTTCCCTTCTATTTGTGATCCTGGTGGGTTTCCCCTGTGTTCCCCTTGGTCTGGGTGCCTATCACCCCTTCTCCCCTCCATGGTCCAGCTGCGTTTTCCCCTTCCCCTTGAGCACCCTAAAAATTAACAGAACTGAATCTCCTTGCTGTGAGAGACAAGGCTGTGACTCGGCTGTTTGTGAGCTGTCCCACCCGGGAAGGCAGCCCTGCACGTACCCGTCCCTGCCCAGCAGGGAGAGCTGTCCCACCCTGTCACATACCCGGAACCTGTCCCAACCTGGCATGTACCTGTCCCTGCCCAGCAGAGAGAGCTGTCCCACCCTGTCACGTACCCGTCCCTGCCCAGCAGGAAGAGCGCGGGGATGTCGGCCGTGCGCCGGGAGCTGTCCTGGATCATCTCGATGTAGAAGCTGTCATTGTCGTAGGCGTTGTCGGCGATGATGACGGCCCGCCCGCCGTGCTCCTGGATCACTCGTGTCTTGGACAGGAACGAGCAGCCCCTGTGGCACAGAGGGACCACGGTGTCACCAACCTGGGGTGGCCATGGGTGGCTCCAGAGCCTGCACCTGCCAGAGCTGGCCTGGAGACAGCCAAACTAGGGATTGTCTCCCTGATTCCACACCTCCTCCAAACCCTGTGACAGTGTTCACAGGGGTTCTTGGATGAGGCAAGAGACGAGAATGTTGACTCCATGTTCAGAAGGCTTGATTTATTATTTTATGATATATATTACATTATAACTATAGTAAAAAGAAATAGAAGGAAAGGTTTCCTCTCAGAAGCTAGCTAAGAATAGAAAAGAAAAGAATGATAACAAAAGGCAGCTCTCTCGGACTCTGTCTGAGATAGCTTGGTCCTTGATTGGCCATTAATTATAAACATCCAAGATGGGCCAATCACAGATGGACCTGTTGCATTCCACAGCAGCAGATAATCATTGTTTACATTTTGTTGCTGATTCTTCTCAGCTTCAGCAGGAAAAATCCTAAGAAAGGATTTTCACAAAAAGATGTCTGCGACAAAACCCTGCTCCTTTGAGTCTGTATTTTAAGCACAAGCCACCCACATTCCTAAAAAAAATGAAATAAAATCATGGAATGGTTTGTGTTGGAAGAGATCTTAAAGCTCATCCAGTTCCACCCCTGCCATGGCAGGAACACCTTCCACTGTCCCAGGCTACTCCAAGCCCCAGTGTCCAACCTGGCCTTGGACACCTCCAGGGATATGAGGCATCCAAAATATCTTTGGACAACCTATCACAGAGAAGAGTTCTTTGCCACTGTCTAATCTAAACCTACTCTTTTTCAATCTGAACCCAGACAGCATTTTTTTCTACCTTGTCACAGGCTAAAAACCACAAGATGCAATTCTCCAGGGCAGGTACACCCTCGCATTTTCCTGGTTTCTCTAAGTGGGGGAAGCCACAGGATGAATCTGCAGGTGATGGGGAGATGTGGCCAGGGCTCCCCTCCTGCCCAGCAGGGTCCCCCAGCCGGTGTCCTGGTGCCAGACCTACCCCCTCTCCACCAAGGCGATCTGGTCCTGGATGAAGACGCCATTGTTGAGCTCTCCACAGGCCTCCGGAGGATCCGCGGGCACCAGGTGGATCTGGTCGTACCTTGTGTTCTCCGAGGAGACAGGAGGGGTAAGCTGGGGCATGGAGCTGCTCCCCCTCCCCACCCTGCCCACCTGGGCTGTCCCACACCCTGCTCATCCCTCTGGGGGCTGCTCTGGAGGGATTCTGGGCTCCCACATTCAGGGACACTCAGAGCCATCCCTGGGGCCAATCCCTGCTTCTGGAACCCTGCTGAGGGATGCTTGTAGAAGAGCAATGAGCTCCATTTTAATCAAAACCCCAAATCACTGAGTCCCACTCAGGAGCAGTATTGGGATGGAGAGACCCAAAGTGGTAAATTCAGTTTTTAATACTTACAAACACACCACCGAAATCCTTGGCTGGGGTGGCAGTAAAGATGTAGCGGATGTCCCCGGGGCTCAGCACTTGGAAGTACAAATACTCATGGATGCGTAATCCTGGGGGGGGAAAGGACAGAGCTGAGGCAAGGGAAACTAGAGGCAAAACCCCTGAAAAAAGGGGAAAAGTCTCTGACTTTTGTCAGTTGTCACTCCTGAACCATGGGGGAGAGAACAGGCCCTCCACCAATGCCAAATCCCGGCTGGGCTCAGGACCCAAAATGGCCCAAAGGTTTTGGGGTGTTCCAAAGGCAGATGGGGCAGTTCCCAGGAGGTGAGAGGGGATGGGGGTGAGAAAAGCACAGGGACTGGGGTGCTCAAGGGGAAAATGCTACTGGGCCATGGAGGGGAGAGGGGTGATAGGCACCCAGACCGAGGGGAACAGGGGAAACCCACCAGGATGACAAATGGGAGGGAAAATGCACTTGGATTAGGATGCAGCAGGAAATGCAATGGAGCTGGGGTGCAGTGGTGGGAAATGTACCTGGATCAGAGGGGAAATGCAAGGGGCTCAGACCCCAGCGAGAGGAAATGCATCCGGATTGGGGTGCAGGAGGGGAAATGCAACCAGGTCGAGCTGCACCGAGGGAACTGCAGCAGGCTGCAGGGGATGCAGGGGGGGAAATGCATCTGGATTGGGATGTAGGAGGTGAAATGCACCCAGATTGGGATGTGGGAGGAGAAATGCGATGGTGTGGGGGCATAGCGAGGGGACATGTCCCCGTACTACGAAACGGGTACAGGAGAGGAACCGCAATGGGGCTGGGCTGCTGGGAGGGAAAATACACCGGGATACAGGCACGGGAGGGGAAATACACCGGGATACAGACACAGCAGGGGAAATAGACCGGGATACAGACACAGCAGGGGAAATACACCGGGATACAGAAACGGGAGGGGAAATACACCGGGATACAGACACAGAAGATGAACCGCAACGGAGCCGGGCTGTCGGGAGGGGAAATACACCGGGATACAGACACGAGAGGGGAAATACATCGGGATACGGACAGGGGAGGGGAAATACACCGGGATACAGACACGGGAGATGAACCGCAGCGGGGCCGGGCTGCCGGGAAGGGAAATCCACAGGGATCGCGGTGCGCCGAGCGGGGAGGCGGCCGGGCCGGGATGCCCGGGGTGTGTGCGCGGTCCGGGTGCGGGTGGTGGCAGCCCGACCCGGGCGCTGTCCCCGCTCCGTGCCTCCCTCCGTCCCTCACTCACCGCGGGCCGGCCAGCAGCAGACGCAGAGCCAGAGCCAGAGCCAGAGCAGCATGGCTGCGCCACGCCCCGCCCACCGGCCCGCCTCGCGCTCCCCATTGGCGGAGGAGCTTACCGCGCTCCTTCCTATTGGTCTGCGCCACCATCAATCACGCGCGAGCCGGCGCGGGCAGCTCGCTGTCACCGCGGCGCTCGCTGCCAAATAGTGATCCTTCCCATATCCGCACGGTGCGCACCCTCTTCCTTCCCTGCCACATTGTGATCCCTCCCCCGGCCCGCCCCCGGGAAGGTTCTGGGCGTGCGCGGTGCATTGTGGGGGGCCGGGAGAGAGCAGCCGCCGCGATGATGGTGAGTGATCCGCGCCATCCGCCGCCATCCGCTGCTGTCCCTGCGTCCCGCCGCTCTGCCCGGGCCGGGGCGCTCCCGCCGGGCCCCAGGGAGCGCCTGTGGCGGGGCCGCGGCGGGCCGGGCCGCGCGGATGGAGCCGCCCCGGCGCGCAGGCCTGGCGGTACCCGGGCAGTGCCGCGCCCGCTGGATCCGGAGCCGGGCTGCGCTGGCTGCAGGGACGGGAGCGGGCAGCCCCGAGCTCCATCCCGCTCCGGAGCCTCCCCCCCGCCCGGTCCTGCCCCCGCAGCCCCCTCCGGCTCCAGCCCCGCGGTGATGCGGGAGGTGTGTCCAGCCTGGTTTCCCCGGGGACAGACGGGTCCTTTTCCCTTGGGGTTCCTGCTCTGCTGGGTGTGGAGGAAAGCTGTGCGTTTGCTTCCATAGAATCTTTCTGGGTTTCAGGGATCGCAGGATAGTCAGGGCTGGATATCACTCAGCTCTACCCCCTGCCCAGGCAGGGTCACCTGGAGCAGGTGGCACAGGAATGTCTCTAGGTGGGTTTGGGATGTCTCTGAGGGCGACACTCCAGGCCCTCCCTGTGCAGCTGTCCTAGGGCTCTGTCCCCATGGCAAGAAGTTCTTCCTCGTGTTGAGGTGGAACTTCCTGTGTTTTAATTTATGTCCTGATATTGGGCATCACCAAAAAGAGTCTGGCACCAACCTCTTGGCACTGCCTCGGAAAGATGTCTATGGGTTGATGGGAACCCTCTCAGCCTTCCCTTCTGCAGCCTAAGCAGGCCCAGCTCCTCCTAGGAGGGATGCTGCAGATCCCAAGGATGTTCTTTGTGCCCATCACTGCACCCAGATGCTCCAGAGCCCAAGGATGTTCTTTTTGCCCATCACTGAACCCTCTGCAGTAGCTCCTTTTCTTGTGCCTGTGCCCCTCAGTGCACCAAGCACAGTTCAGTTCTGCTCTGTGCCTCCCGGCAGCTGTTCTGTGCCAGTGCATCCCAAATTTGGGCAGTGTTTGGGCTTTGCCTGAGCTCTGCCTGTGAGATGGGTGCAGCACTCATGGGATCGTTTGGGTTGGAAGGGACCTTAAATCCCATCCAGTGCCACCCCTGCCATGGCAAGGACACCTCCCACTGTCCAGGCTGCTCCATCCCCAATGTCCAATCTGGCCTTGGGCACTGCCAGGGATGCAGGGGCAGCCACAGCTGCTCTGTTGCTTCCACCGCCCAGATTTGTTTGGTTTCTCAGTGTCTCTGTAGTTCCTGCACGCTCTGTCTCCTCCAGGCCACAGCCTCAGTGGTTCTGCCCCAAATAACCCCCGTTGTTTTTGGGACAGTCCCTGTGTGTCCCTGAGCCTGTGGTGGAGCAGTTGTGAGTTCCCAGTGCTGTGGGAGCAGTGGAAAGCAGCAGGGTGGTGTGGGGCAGAGGAATTACACCGAGGCTGTATTTTTGGCCTTGTTCCTGCACTCTCCTGTCTTGTGGGCTGTCAGGAGTCCTCTGTGGGTCCCTGGGCTCAGGCTAACAGCTTTGCTGTGCTCCCCTGCAGCCAACACCGGTTATCCTGCTGAAGGAGGGCACGGACACCTCGCAGGGCATCCCACAGCTGGTCAGCAACATCAATGCCTGCCAGGTGATCGCCGAGGCCGTGCGCACCACGCTGGGCCCGCGCGGCATGGACAAGCTCATCGTGGATGACAGGGGTGGGTACGGTGTGTGTGCTGGGCACCACTGAGCCTGGCTGGACCCTCTGGGGCATCCAAACCCATCTGGGGCAGCCCCAGCAGCCTCAGCCCCTGCCAGGCTTGGCTCTCACAGCCAAGTGAGACTGTCACTCTTGGTGTCACTAGAACACCTTGGTGTCCCCTGTAGGAGGCAGGAGGATTGCCAGTCCAGCCTGAGGATTCCCTGATTGCTCTCCTGAGGAGATGCAGAGTCAGGGGGTTAGTGCCTTGTGAAGGCTGCCCTAGGACAGAGACCAGACAGAGTTAAAGAATAAAGTAGGGATTTATTAAAAGGATCTCCTCAATGGATGCACCCTGGGCAGCACAAGAGCCCAGCCAGGCCTGCACCCAAGGTGAACCAAAATGAACCCAAGATGAACCAAAATATCCCAAATGAACCCAGGATGAACCAAAATGGCCCCAAAATGCACGAGTGCTCCCAGGATTACTCCCTTTGATCAGTTCTGCTCCATTTACATCTTTGCATTGTCCCATTCCAGCTTTAGCCCAGGTAGTCCCACCCTGCTTGTTTTTCTCTCTCCAGCCCCACGGTGTTTGTGCTCTTGGGCCTGAGATTTGGATCATTTGTCCTTGGTGCCCAGCTGGAGCAGGAATTGTTTTGTCACTATCCCATAATATGGAGCTCAGACCCACATACTAAAGCAGCGCAGAATCTGAAAAATAGAAAAGCTAAACCTGAGGCATCAGTTGGATGCATCCAGTGTAAGTCTGTGCCAGACAGGAGAAGCAGAGAGGCTTGAAACTTGCTTCAGGCATTTTTGGTCATCTCTATTTTTAAATGAGGCTCATGATACCTGTGGAGTTACTCAGCAGTTGTGGCTGAGTGTGAGGTCAGTGGATGTTCCTGGGTTGATTTTTAATCTTTTTTTTTTGGAGAATGATTTAAGAGATGAGCTTTGCCATCACTCTGAAAAGACTTGTATGAAGTCACCAAACTCATTATTTATTATTTTTTTGCTGAAGGGTGGAGTGAAAAGGCTTAGTATTGTCTTTAAATAGTTTTTTCAGATAGGAACTGTAATAAATCCTTGTTCAAAAAGATAATTTGATTTAAATTTCTCCTATGATAACCAATATGATTTCTAGGCTCTTTGTTCATGAGAGTCTCAGATTAGAACATGGTTTTATCTGTCTGGGGAGGCCTTTGAGAAAAGGGAAGTGAATTCCAAACCTTTGTTGGTGTGGAAAGTTGTTCTGTGCTCAGACTGACTTCACTGAACCTGCTCCACGAATGGGCTGACAGGACTTAGTTCTGGTGGAGCAGAGGAACCTGCTGGGATCTCCTGAGAGCCCCCAGAGACAGGGCTTGCCCCTGTTGGTTTAAAGCTGCTTTTAACTTCCTTTTCTCCATGACCCCCAGGCAAAGCCACCATCTCCAACGACGGGGCCACCATCCTGAAGCTGCTGGACGTCGTGCACCCGGCCGCCAAGACCTTGGTGGACATTGCCAAATCCCAGGATGCCGAGGTGGGAGGGGAGCCTGCCTGTGCCTGGGGGTGAACAGGGAGCAGCCCCAGTGCCACTGCTGCCCTGGCTCAGTGTCAGCTCTGGGAATTGCTCTGGGAGTGCTGGGGCTTGTTCTGCCTGCTCTGGAGCCAGGCTGGCAGAGCTGGGAATGCTCCCCTGGAGAAGGGAAAAATCCAGGGAGTCCTCAGAGTCCCTGAAGGGGCTCCAGGAGTGCTGCAGAGGGACTGGGGACAAGGCCTGCAGGGACAGGAGCCAGGGAATGGCTGCCACTGGGAAAGGGGAGATTGGGCTGGGATCTTGGCAAGGAATTGCTGTCTGGGAGGGTGGGCAGGGGCTGGGCTGGAATTCCCAGATTTGCTGTGGCTGCCCCTGGATCCCTGGCAGTGCCCCAGGGCAGGTTGAATGGGGCTTGGAGCCACCTGGGATGGCAGAAGGTGTCCCTGCCCATGGCAGGTGGTGGCACTGGATGGGCTTTGAGGTCCCTTACCACCCAGACCACTCTGAATCACTGAGGAATTCAGCCACAAATCTGTGAGCAGGGAAAATCCTGAGCTCTGGTTTCCCTGGAAGCTCTGGAGTGGTTTTGCAGCTGCTCTCAGGTGGTGGCATGGCGTGGGGGTGGCACGGTGTGAGAGTGACACAGCATGGAAGTGGCACAGCATGAGGATGTCACAGTGTGGGGGTGACACAGTGTCCCCTGTCCCTGCAGGTGGGTGATGGCACCACATCTGTGACCCTGCTGGCAGCTGAGTTCCTGAAGCAGGTGAAGCCCTACGTGGAGGAGGGGCTCCATCCCCAGATCATCATCCGCGCCTTCCGCACGGCCACGCAGCTGGTGAGGCACAGGGACCACTGCTCCCTGGGGACAGCAGGGCCTGCCCCAGGGCCAGGGACACCCTGCCAGGGACAGCCCACTGGGGAATGGGTGTGGGTGTGATGGCGATCACAGGGGTCCCAGGATGAGGGAAGAGATGAGGATCTGACTCCATGTTTCAGAAGGCTTGATTTATTATTATATATATTATACTAAAACTATACTAAAAGAATAGAAGAAAGGATTTCATCAGAAGGTTAGCTAAGAAAAAGAAAGAATGATAACAAAGGTTTGTGTCTCAGACAGAGAGTCCAAGCCAGCTGACTGTGATTGGCCATTAATTAGAAACAAGCACATGAGACCAATCACAGATGCACCTGTTGCATTCCACAGCAACAGATAATCAATGTTTACATTTTGTTCCTGAGGCTTCTCAGCTTCTCAGGAGGAAAAATCCTAAGGAAAGGATTTTTCAGAAAGTGTGTCTGTGACAGCGTGGGGAGTGCCAGCAGCCATGTCCTGCTGCCCCCTGCCAGCAGCACTGCCCCTGCTGTGCCAGGCCTGCTGTTAGCAGTCCCTGCCTCTGGAGTGCTCTCTCTTCCTTTGGGTTTTTCCCCAAGGAATAAATGTCAAAACTCATTTCCCATTCCCCTGCTCCTTCTGTTCTCTGCTGCTTCTTAGTAACCTGTGTGTTTCCTGGAGCCTGTTGGTCCCATTAAGCTGATTTTTGGAGGTTCACTTCTCAATAGCCCTTTGATTCCCAGGGTCTCTGCTGAAGACAGAAGCAGCAGAGCAGCTCTGAGCCTCCTCCCCCTCCTCAGATATTGGTGTATTCCTTGGAATTATTGTACTGGCAGGGGTGGAATAATTAAACACTTGGAGCTTCAGTGACGTTGGTGCAGAGAACAAAAGATAAAACACAAAAAGAGAGAGGTTGGAGCATAAATCATTAATCCAGCTGTTGCCTTTTTGCCAGGCTGTGAACAAGATCAAAGACATTGCTGTCTCTGTGAAGAAAGAGGATAAAGAGTAAGTTTTCCTTAGAGGTGACCTGGTTGTGCTCTGGGCTCTGACTGCTCTGAGGGTGCTCCTGCATTCTGTGGCTCTGGCTGACATCTCCTGGCACCTGCAGCCCCACCAGGGTTTATTCCCAGTTTCCCTGGATTTCCCTGCTCCTGCAGGGGCAGTGCTGTGCTCCCACCTGGCTGCAGGGATGATGTAGGGCAGTGTCTCCCAGTGCTCATGGAGGAAGCTGGGCACCAAAATAAGTGGCCTGATTTCTTTTTTGCTGCTGTGGAGTCTTGGAGCTCTTGCTGCAGTCAGTGGCAGTGTTAAATCTCAGCATTCCCTGAGGATCAGATCCCCTTTTAGCTGTCACACAGCAAGGCAGATAGCTCATAGCAGTGATCCCTTCAGCTGAGGTGAGAATACTGGAGTTCCTTTTCTCCCTGGATTTTAAGCTCTTGTCCACTTGACCTTGCTGATACCTGCAGTTAATTGGAAGTATTTCAACTTCATAAGCATCTCGAATAAACCAAAATGGGTTATCCAAACCAAATTCTAAAAAAATGCTGGAAAAAAACCCCAAATCTGGTCCTGTGATGGGAAATAGAGTGGTTCCCATGGGGGGACAAACAGAGCCTGGCAGCTGGATCCACATCTCCCTGGTGTCTCTGTGTCACCTACTGCTACACGTGTATTACCTGAGTTAGTACTTCAGGGAATGTGGACCCTGCCTTTGGAGAGTTTCAGGAACATTTTCCTGCCTTGTGATGAAGGAAAGCACCTGCTATTGTCTGATTTTAGGTGCATAAAAGTCAGTCAGCTTTGTCAGTGCTGGGCTGATGCTTGAGCTCTAGGAGACTGGGATTTGTCAGTCTGGGATTTGTGCCTCGTTCTCCCCATGGACAGGAGGGAGCTGATCTTTGCCTCTGGCAGAGAGGATTTTCGGCCCCTCATGACAAGACAGACCATGAGGGGCTGGAGCGTGACCAGGGCAGGGAACAGAGCTGGGAAGGGGCTGCAGAATCCCTGAGGGAGCTGGGAAGGGGCTGCACAATCCCTGAGGGAGCTGGAAATGGGCTGGAGAATCCCTGAGGGAGCTGGGAAGGGGCTGCACAATCCCTGAGGGAGCTGGGCAGGGGCTCAGCCTGGAGCAAAGGAGGCTCAGGGGGCCCTTGTGGCTCTGCACAGCTCCTGCCAGGAGGGGAACAGGGACAGGAGCAGAGGGAACGGCCTCAGGGGAGCTCAGGGTGGGCATTGGGACATTCCTCATGGAAAGGGCAGGGCTGGAGTCCCCATCTCTGGGGGATTTCAAAGCCCTGTGGATGTGGCACTTAGGGACATGGGGCAGTGATGGCCTTGGCTGTGCTGGACTGAATGATCTTAAAGTTATTTTCCAACCAAAGCTGTGATTAACAAAGCCACATACGGTGTTTGGGGCTTGTGAAAAGGTCTGGCAGGTGACCAAACCTTTGTTTTTCCTTTCCTTCCGTTCCTGCAGTGAGCAGAGGAGTCTCCTGGAGAAGTGTGCAGCCACAGCCCTGAGCTCCAAGCTCATCTCCCAGAGCAAGGAGTTTTTCTCCAAGATGGTTGTAGATGCTGTGATGATGTTGGATGACTTGTTGCAGCTCAAGATGATTGGGATAAAGAAGGTGCAAGGAGGAGCTCTGGAAGTAAGTGCTGGAGCCTTCCTGAAAGGGTGGGAGACAGAGATCCCAGCTCTGGTGGTGCCTTGCCTCTAGCAGAAGTGCAGCCTAGCTTGACAGTGCTGCTGGGGAATTCCCGAAGTGGAGCAAAGCTGCTGGTGTGAGAAGGAAACTCAGCAGGGTTTCTTTTCCATAGGTAGGGTTTCTGGTTTTTGAGCTAAATACACTCCTCACCTCACTGCAGCAAAAGTTGTAACTGATGAAATTCCATCTATCTCTCCACAAATAATTTTTTTTTTGTGGGAAGTCTTTGTTACTTCTGGATCCAAAAGTCCTGGTTGCATGTAGGATTACTGAGATGGGAAGAATGCAAGGCAAACCTCATGAAGCTGATTTAGTGGTGGGCAGGGCAGGTGGGATGTGTGGTTTATGCTTCAGTGCTGGAGAAACTGTTGTGTCTGGGACTGCACTTGGATATGTGGTAGGGAATTGTACATAACCCCTGTTTGGAGGGAGATTCAGATCCTGATTTCTTCACCCAGGAAATCAAAGAGCTTATGCCTGGGAATGGTGTTGGCCAGGGCTGTCCTGCTGCAGAAAATCCAGGAAGTGATGGTGGAGCTTGGAAAGACAAACCAGAGCAAAAACCAGCCCCCATTGGGGCTGTGGATGAGAGATATCCAAAAGTTGAAAGGGGAGGAATGGGAAAGAGATCAGGGAGAGAACTGATGGCTGCATTCATTGATCTTCAGGTTGTGTGGGGAGTTTTTGGCTGTGGAGTTTTGAGGGGTAGAGAGGAAGCTGCTTTTGTGAGCTGAAAGAAATGCTTGTTGCTTATTTCCTCTAAAAGTGGGTTAATCAAAGGAGACAGTGCAGGGAAGGCTTTGTAAATGAGGCCTCTGGAAGCAGGGAGTGTCCTGTGGGAGTTGTTATTAACCCTGTGCAGGAAGCCTTGGGGGCTGAGCCTGAGGCAAATCCCTGTGTTCCAGGACTCACAGCTGGTGGCTGGAGTTGCCTTTAAGAAAACCTTCTCCTATGCTGGCTTTGAGATGCAGCCCAAGAAGTACCAGTCCCCCAAAATCGCCCTGCTCAACGTGGAGCTGGAGCTCAAGGCTGAGAAGGACAACGCTGAGGTCAGAGTCAACACTGTGGAGGTAAGAGCTCCCCTGGCCTGCTTCCTCCTCCTGTCACACCTCGGGCTGCTCATCCCCTGGGAGGGGTGAGATGGGAGGGCTGGAGCCAGGCTGGAGAGCTGGGAATGCTCCCCTGGAGAAGGGAAAACTCCAGGGACTCCTCAGAGTCCCTGGAGGGGCTCCAGGAAAGCTGGAGAGGGACTGGGGACAAGGCCTGCAGGGACAGGAGCCAGGGAATGGCTGCCACTGGGAAAGGGGAGATTGGGCTGGGATCTTGGCAAGGAATTGCTGGCTGGGAGGGTGGGCAGGGGCTGGGCTGGAATTCCCAGATTTGCTGTGGCTGCCCCATCACTGGGAGTGTCCAAGGTGAGTTTAGATGGGGCTTGGAGCCACCTGGGATAGTGGAAGGTGTCCATGCCCATGGCAGGTGGTGGCACTGGATGGCTTTTCAAAGGTCCCTTCCCACCCAAACCATTCCATGATAAATGAGTTTGCCTTTGCCCATCCTTCACCTTTGCAAACACCTGGTGGGCTGTGCTGCCCAGGGTCCAGCAGGCTGGGAAGCCCAGCAGGGTCAGGACACGTTGCTGAGCTGTCCCTGTGCCCCAGCTCTGGGTGATTGCCTTGGGCCTTGCAGGGCCAGCTGACCCAGCTTGCCTGCAGAGCTGCAGGAGCTCCTGGGGCTGCAGCAGCCATTGGGCAGTGCCATGGGACAGGGCCCTCCCTCGTGACTCTGTGCCAGGGCTGCACGTGGGGCATCCCTGGCACTGGAACACCCGCCCCCTGTCCTCCTCCAGGACTACCAGGCCATCGTGGATGCAGAGTGGAACATCCTGTATGACAAACTGGACAAAATCCACAAGTCAGGAGCCAAGGTGGTGCTGTCTAAGCTGGCCATTGGGGACGTGGCCACGCAGTACTTCGCAGACAGGGACATGTTCTGTGCCGGCCGTGTCCCCGAGGAGGACCTCAAGAGGACCATGATGGTGAGCTCCCCTGGCTGAGGACAGCCTTTGGAAAGTTCTGGCACCCCAGGCTGGGCATTCCCAAACTGCTCTCACTGCTCCTCACAGGGGTTTGAAAGGACAAGGCTGTTCTTGTGGGGTAAACACTCACACTCTGGCAGCCTGGTGTTACATATAAACATCTGATCAGTGCATCAGTAGAGATTTATTTTCCTGTGTTTTTCCCTGTTCCATCATGAGTGGGTTTTTTTCCTGAGCTTTCTTTGTGTATCTCCTGGACTCTGGAGCCTGTGAGTCAGCACCTTGAAGCTGCATAAACTTATTTTGCTCTTGAGGGTTGGCCTGGATCCATGAGAGGGGAAGGAGGGAGCAGGGTTTTCCTGAATCTGCAGGATGGGTTTGCACCAGCTCAGCATCTGGGCTGTCCCTGAAGAGTGGATCCTGCTGGGAGGTTGGTGTGGGCTGTCAGCAGTGCTAATTCCACGTTTGTCCCCATTCCCTGCAGGCCTGTGGGGGATCCATCCAGACCAGTGTCAATGCCCTGTCGGATGATGTACTGGGCCGCTGTGAGCTCTTTGAGGAGACCCAGATTGGGGGAGAGAGGTAAAAACACCAGCTGCAAACCTGTGATGCTGTGCAAGCCCTCTCATAGCAGGTGGAAAGTTGGGGTCAAAGCATTGGCAGGGTCAACATCTCTCAAGCTGTTGAGATGAAAACAAGGTTGCTAAAAAATGTGTATTTTATTGTAGCCAGAAGCTGCTTTATGAAGCTGGGGGAGGGGGCAGGAGCAAGATTTCATTGAGATCCTACCTCTTGTAAAAGCTTTTAAAAACACATGTTTATTCTGCAGTGCCTTGTAAAAAGCACAGTGGTACTGTCACATTTGTAATGGAAAACCACCACATTTTGGGGTTGATTGTGGCACTTCTGTGATGTTCCAGCTTGACCCTTCCCTGTCAGTGCAGGAGAAGCTGGGGATGGTACCCTGGGGTCCTTCCAGTCCTGTCTGGGGCTGGCTGCTGCCCTCTGTGCTCCTGCCAAGAGCAAACTGGGAGCACCAGTTCAGTGTGAGCCCCTGGCAGCAGGAAGAGAACGGATTTTCCTGGATTATCTGGAACGTCACCTCTGTGTTCCCTGGCCCTGCTCCTCCTTGGTCCCTTGGGGCTGTGAGAGGGACAGGGCTGCGGGGCTGGCTCTGTCCCACAATGCAGCAGCTTCTCCATGCCCACCCTCCCTGTGGCAGGTACAACTTTTTCACGGGCTGCCCCAAGGCCAAGACGTGCACCATCATCCTGCGCGGGGGCGCCGAGCAGTTCATGGAGGAGACCGAGCGCTCCCTGCACGACGCCATCATGATTGTCAGGAGGGCCATCAAGGTGAGCCTGGCCCCTGCCCTGCCCTCCCTGCACACCTCACACACACAGAGCAGGGCTTGCTCAGGGCTCTGCACAGGGAGCACATCCCGTGGAGTCACTGGAGTGCAGTTCCTTGGCTGGCTCAGCATGGCTCTGGCAGTGTTTGCAGCTGCTCTCCAGGCACGCCTGGGTTCTGCCTGCACTTCTGGGCAGCTGTGCCTCCTGCTTGCTCCATTCTCCACCTTAAAGGGAGCAGGCTTCTGGCTGCACTGGGTGGAGCTTCAGGAGCTGGAACAGCAGATTGATGGAACATGCGTGTCCATGCCCATAGACTCACTTGCCCCTCTCTTGGTGCTCAGTCTGAGAGCATGACAGTCCCATGGCTCTGAGGGCAGGCTGGGGACACCAAGAGAAGTCCAAGGCCTCTCTGGATGTGTGAGGGTGACACTGCCAAGCTGTGGATATTTCTGGGTTACACAAAAAATGTGTTGCTGTAGGAAGGGTTTCTGGTTAAAAGCAGCTCTGAGGCTGCATGTCCTGAGGGGCTGGGGAGAAGCATGTCAGGAGTTTTGGAGCTGTTGCTTTTAGAAAGAACGTCCTGATCTTTCTCTTGTAAAAACAGCAAGGTGCTGCTGCCAATAGCTTTAGTTTTGGACACTTAATGCAAGTGAGGTTGGGAGTTGGGAGTGAGCTGCCATCCCTCCCTTTGAGGGTAGTGTCCCCAAACCTCCCTTTGTCCTGTGCACAGCTGGGCTGAGCTGCTGCACCTGCCACTGGAGGTTCTTGGTGTGTCCCTGCTGCTGCTGGCACACAGTCTCAGGGACAGCAGCACCAGGGCTGTGGGCTGGCAGGGCTGTGCATTGCCATGGGCAGTCAGAGCTATGGATTGCTGTGGGCTGGCAGGGCTGGGGCTGGCAGGGCTGTGGGTTGCCATGGGCTGGCGGAACTGTGGATTGCCATGCCTGCAGGGCTGTGCATTGCCATGGGCTGTGCATTGCTGGGAGCCTGCAGGACTGTGCATTGCTCTGAGCCTGCAGGGCTGTGCCTTGCTAGGAGCTGCCAGGGCTGTGCATTGCCATGGGCTGACAGGGCTGTGCATTGCCATAGGCTGGCAGGACTGTGCGTTGCTGTGGGCTAGCAGGGCTGTGCATTGCCAGGAGCATGCAGGGCTGTGTGTTGCTGGGAGCCTGCAGGGCTGTGGATTGCTCTGAGCTGGAAGGGCTGTGCACTGCCATGAGCTGTGCATTGCCAGGAGCCTGCAGGGCTGTGCAGAGCCCTGACAGAGCCCTGTGCTGTGCCTGTCCCTCCCTGCAGAACGACTCGGTGGTGGCGGGCGGCGGCGCCATCGAGATGGAGCTCTCCAAGTTCCTGCGGGATTACTCGCGCACCATCCCGGGCAAGCAGCAGCTGCTGATCGGCGCCTACGCCAAGGCCCTGGAGATCATCCCCCGGCAGCTGTGCGACAACGCCGGCTTCGACGCCACCAACATCCTCAACAAGCTGCGCGCCAAGCACGCCCAGGTACGGCTGGGGCCTGCCTGTACAGACAGGTGGCTGCTGGGGACGGCAGGGGCCGCCCCTGAATGGAAAATGGAAACCCTCTCCCTCTAAATTATTATAATTTTAAAATTATGTGGTTCTCAGGCGAAGATATGGCAATAGGAATAACAGTTCTTTGCTAGGAAAATTAAAGATGCAAATGCAGTAGTACCAAACAACCCTGACAGAGTCAGGAATGGACCTGCTCCCTGTGTGTCAGGGTGGTGCCCCAGCCCCATCCCATGGGGGCTCAGCCCTCCTGCAGTGCCAGCTGTGGCTCTGCTGCAGCAGGGATCCTGCACAAGGGGGGAGTTTTCCTCTGCAGCTCCAGGGCTGCTGCAGATGGGCCTGGGCTCCCTCTGGCAATGCAGGGCAGCAGAAAGCTGCTCCTCTGACAATGCAGTGGGCAAAGGCTGCTGGGGTATCCCAAACCTCAGATTGGATCCAGGTAGGAATGCTTGGCTCCTCCCCTGGGCGGAGCATCTCCCCATGGGATGGTGGAATTTGATCAGCCCTGCAGGGACGCTCACTGGCCATGAACAGAAGATAATTAATAATTAATGGCCCATTAACAGACGTTATTTCCCGGAGGGAGGGTTGGTTGTGGAATAGATAAAGGAAATTGCCCAATGAGCAGCAGATACCTGCCCCGCCTCTGACAGGTGGCAATAGAATACACACCAGCTGCATCTTTCAGCCTCAGACACCCTGGCATCTCAGTGTGTGTGTGTGGTTCCTTTGTCCCCAGTTCCCTCCTGGAGCCTGTCAGAGCTGGTGTAGCTCAGCTGAGCCTGTGTTGGAGCCGTGTCCCCTTTGATTAAGCATCGTGTTTGTTTCACATCAGGTGTGGGCCTGGCACAGGTGGCTATAAATGGAAAGGAGCTGATTTCCCTTTGATCCCAGCTGTCAGGTGACTTCCTGAGCTGGGAGTTCTGATTTGCTCCTTGAAAACTCATCACTTGTCAGGAAGGAGCTGCTGTGTTAAACATTTAAGGAAGCAGAGTGCAGGAGCTGGCTGAGCTGAGCATTTTACACAGGAGCTGCAGGCTGAAGATCTTGTGGAGATCCCAGCTCCAGGGCTTGGAGGTTGTCCCTTGGGTTCTGTCACTCCCAGCAGTTTCACCCTGCTGCTGGGGTGGGGCTTGGAGGGTGCCCCAAAATGAGGGTGCAGAACCAGGCAGTGAGGCAGCAGCAGAGGGGAGTCGGGCCTGGGAGGCTCCTGCAGCTTCATGGCAGGGCTGCCCAGGGAGGTTTGGAGTCCCCATCCCTGGAGGTGTCCAGGGAAGGGCTGGAGGTGGCACTCAGCGCTCTGGGCTGGGGACAGGGTGAGGACGGGGCACAGCTGGGACTGGATGGTTTGGGGGGGCTTTTCCAGCCTTGGTGACTCTGTGATCCCAAACTGGAAGGAGCCTCCTCTTCATGAGGCACTGCTGGCACTGGTGGCTGAAAGCAAAGACTGATCAGCTTGGATTTCTTGTGTTTTCCTCACAGTGGAAACATGAGGGAGGCTCCAGCCTCTCCCTTCACCTTTGCCTGGCCCAAGTCCCACCCAGCCCCATGACCAGTCCCTGTCCCCTCTGTCCCCTCTGTCCCCGCTGCCCTCTCAGAGTGGGATGGGTCTCTGTCCCTCAGGGCAGGATATGGCACTGATCCCTGTTCCCTCTGTCCCTCAGCAGGATATGGCACTGATCGCTGTCCCTCAGAGTGGAATCTGGCACCGATCCCTGTCCCTCTGTCTCTCAGAGCAGGATGTGGCACTGATCTCTGTCCCTCTGTCCCCAGAGCAGGCTGTGCTACTGATCTGTCCCTCTTCCCTCAGGCCAGGATGTGGCACTGATCCCTGTCCCTCAGAGAGGGATGTGGCACTGATCCCCGTCCTTGTGTCCCTCAGAGCAGCCTTTGTCACTGACCTGTCCCTCTGTCTGTCTGTCCCCAGGGCGGGATGTGGCACTGATCCTGTCCCCCAGAGCAGGCTGTGGCACTGACCTGTCCCTCTGTCCCCAGGGCGGGATGTGGTACGGCGTGGACGTGACCAACGAGGACATCGCTGACAATTTCCAGGCGTGCGTGTGGGAGCCGGCCGTGGTGCGCATCAATGCTCTGACGGCCGCCTCGGAGGCCGCGTGCCTCATCGTGTCCGTGGACGAGACCATCCGCAACCCGCGCTCCAGCGTGGAGCCTGCTGGGCCTGCTGGTGCCCGTGGCCGTGCCCGCGCCCGGCCCCACAACCACTGAGAGCTCCTGGAAACCTGGGGGAACCAGCAGCTGCTCCTTCTCCTGCTGAGAGCTCCTGGAAACCTGTGGGGATCGACAGCTGCTCCTGCCCTGGCCAAGGGCTGGCAGCCCCACAGCCACTGAGGGCCCCTAGAAACCCACTGGGATGAGCAGCTGCTCCTTCCCTGTCCAGGGCTGGCAGCCCCATGGGCACTGAGCAGCTGCTTCTTCCCTGGCCAAGGGTGACAGCCCCACAGCCACTGAGAGCTGGAAACCCACGGGGATCAGCAGCTGCTCTGCCCCTGCAGAGAGCTGCCAGCCCCACAGCCACTGAGAGCTCCTGGAAACGTGCGGGGATCGATGGCTGCTCCTGCCCCTGCAGAGAGCTGCCAGCCCTGGGCTGGGGGCGGTCACAGGCAGCTGCAGCCCTGGAGCTGCCCTGCCTGGCACTGCCTCACTGGCCTGGGCATTCCCTCGGGAGCCTTCCCTCCTCAGGACCTTTCCTTCCCCAGGCTCCTTCTCTCCTGAGGACCCTTCACTCCCTGGGGACCCTTCCCTCCTCAGGAGCATTCCCTCCCCCGGGCTGGAGCCAGCACAGGCAGGCTCTGGGGCCTATTTATACTGGTTTGTGTTTTGTTCTGCTGGGCAGTTTGAAGCCAGGCTCCACCACAATAAAACGAGTTGGTCTCAGTGGCACTTGGTCTTGGCCTCTTCTCTGCTTCATTCCACATGGGGAGGCCTCAGGGCTAGGGTTAGAAATGAACCTTTCAGGCTGGTTTTGGCCCATTTCAAAGCAGGTGCTGTGCTGCAGAGAGGGCACACTCCAGGCACAGCCCAGGAGTGTTTCTAGGATGGAGCACCTCGGTGTGTGCTTGGAGCTCTCAGATAGTGCTCAGTGACATTTTAGTTGGCTTCTGCTCAATGAGGCATTTCCATTTTCCACTTTGCTTCATGGAAGGAGGTTCAGGGCAGCAGCTGTGTGACAGCTCCAAGGGGCTCCAAGGATGGATTCAGGCATTTGGGGGGGATTCAGAGAGAAAATGCTGGGAGAACATTGGGAGACTTGGGTCTGGTGGGTTACAGGTGTTAAAGGAGGACAGTGAAAGGAATACAAAATCATGGGCTGGCTTGGGCTAGAAGAGACCATGAAGATCATCCAGGGACACTTCCTACTGTCCCAGGGTGCTCCAAGCCCCGATGTCCAGCCTGGCCTTGGACACTTGAGGAACCGAGGGGCAGCCACAGCTGCTCTGGGCACCCTGTGCCAGGGCTTCCCCCCTTGGTGCTCCCCCTGTGCTACCCCACTTTGTCCCCGTGCCCTGTGATGCCAGACCAGTGCAGCCCATGGACCTGCAGAGAGTCAGGAGGACATTTCTAGTAGGCTCCAAACTGCAGCTGGTGTCACTGGTGTGGGTCCAGCGTGAGCCCCAGGAGAGTGAAAACCCAGCTCGATCTCCAGAGTCTTTATTCAACACCGAGTCATAAAATAGCTCTTTACACGCTTGGCTGGGGGTCGTTTCTCTGTAATTCTTTAAATACACATTGTTTACACTTGCCAAAGTTTCAAAGCAACAACATCAAAGTGCGTCTACAGGTGAGAGTTCCAACCAAAGTGCTAAACCCGCGGGCTGCCGGCCGGAGCTGGCCCTGCTGCCCAGCCCTGCCCTGCCCTGGCACAGCTCCCACCACACCCGGGTTAGCATCCAGGGACCACGGGGTGGGGGCAGCAAGGGATGTTTGGTTCTCCAGACACTGGCACATCGCTGCAGAAAGACTAAAATAGACCTAAATTTATAGAGAGTTAAAAAAATAACTTGGGAGGGAGGGCAGGGGAAGCTCTGGGGAGGGGAGGTCGCTGTACACCGCTGCCGTCCAGGGCTGTAGGGAATGATTCCAGTTCCTGATTTCTATAGCTCTGTTCTCTGCACTGATTATCTCCTCTGATTATCTCGAAGCAACTGTGCATCACCCCCTCGCTTCCCACAAACTGCCCCACACCATTGCACCCACTTGTCCCCGGCCCCAACCTGCCTCTTTGGCCTCCACAGGCTCAATCCCGAGGCTGCATTAGAAAATCCCTTTTTTTTCCTTGCTTTTGGGCAGTTTTCCCTCCTTGCTGCTGCAGCAGCTTTCCCTCAGTGCTCTCCCACCCTCCCCAGGGATTATTTTGCCTCCCACTGATTGGGGAAGGTCCATCACCGCCTCACAATACCCTGTAATGCTTCACAACAAACCATCTCTGCTTCCCAGCATCTCCCTGCTCCCTGGGATTTTTTCCCTTTTAAAGCACTTCCTCATTTGGCACCAATTCCCAAATGCTTTTGCTCCACCCCAACCTGCTGTTTCTCACCCCAAAATGAGGCTGAAGCAGTGCTCCAGCTCCTGGGCTGGGGCCTCCCCTAAAAGCTGAAAGAAAACATCTATTAACCACTTCAGGAGCCATTACCAACACTTCTCCTGTTTTGTTTTTGTTCTGTTTTCCCTAAATCCAGGCTCTTCTGGGGGATCCAGACCAGCCCCTGCTGTGGCCATGCCCTTGGTGGCAGCAGGACACACGGCAGGAACAGGGACAGAGAGGTTTAAAACCCTGGTGGGGCAGAGCCAGCCTGGGAGTCCCTTTTACCCTGTCCCTGACACCCTGGAGCCCCAAGGCACAGGGACAAGGCAGGGGAGGGCCCTGGTCCCCAGAGCATCCCTGGGGCTGGGAGTGATGGGAACGAGTGAAATCCAACCCAGGGGGACACAAACCCAGGGATTTGGGGTGGCTTTGGTCCCCGAGCTGCCTTTGGTGATGTTGTTCCTCCTGAAATCCCTGACCAGCACTCAAACTCAGGGGAAGGGGAATGCTGGCAATGTCAGCCATGGGGAAACTTTGGGAAAACCATTAGAAAAGGAATAAATCTCCCCAGAACTGGTCCAGCAGGAGCCAGGCTCAGAACCACAGTCCATCCAGCCCCTGCCAGCTCTGACCATGGCTGTGCCCCCAATCCTGTCCCCAGATCCCTGGATTTCACTGGGATTGTCATCGCAGAGCCCCCCTGGTACTTCTCAGGGGCTGAGCTGAACGTGCTGTGTGCCTTGAAGGCTTTCCCAGGAAATTCGGCATTTCTGGGTGTTTCCAATCACTTCCAGAGGAAATGGGGCTGAAGCTCTGGTGAATCCAGGGTGAATCCAGGGTAAATCCAGGGCTGAATTTAGGGTGAATCCAGGACCAGGGCCAGCGTGGCCAGAGCCTCCCGCAGGGAACCCTGCGGGACAGGGCAGGGGAAGCAGCAGCGGCAGGATCCGTCTGACATTTCAGTGCTGTTAATGAGCTCGTTAACAAGATGGGCAATTAGGGGCCACCAGGAGGGCCCTCCTTCCCACCGCTCCTGTCACTGTGCCAGCCGCCTTCATCCCCAGCCGAGGAGGAGGAGGAGGAGGAAGGGATCCACTCGAGCCCAAGTAAAACAGGGAGAAACCCCCACTTTCCATCTTCTCATCCTTGAACCCGCTCAAGGTCTTGTGTCATCAGAGGATTTGTGTAAAAACGTGGCTTTGCTGAGCTGGGTTTTTCAGGAATGCCCCGAGCAGAGGTGAGGGTTTGATCTGCTCCTGGGGATGGATGCACCAGGAATCCAGGAGAGGCTCCTGGGGATGCACAAAAGATCCAGGAGAGGCTCCTGGAGATGCATCAGGAATCCAGGAGAGGCTCCTGGGGATGCACAAAGGATCCAGGAGAGGCTCCTGGGGATGGATGCACCAGGAATCCAGGAGAGAGTTCTGCTGTGCCTCCAAAGCCCCGTGGGCAGCGCAGGGATGGGGATGTCACAGGGTCACCAATGTCACCACACATGCAGCCACTGACCCCTTCTTCTGGCACAGAAGGTTTCTCTGAGAGTCTTCACACCTCTCCTCTCTCCATCTCCTCATCCTCACCTTCCCCATGGCCCAGGAGCCAGGAGAGGCTCCAGGCACACCAGAGCAGCCACCTCCAGGCTTGAGCACACCTCTGGGCCACGAGAGTCTTTAAGCATAGAGTGTATAAACATGCTGAGTATATAATTTTCCTTTAAAATCTTTTTTTTTTCCTTCTTCTCTTTATAGAAATAAATAGGTACTTTGTTTTGTTTTTGTTTTTAAGGGAATTCCACGAGTCCCTGTGCTGTGGTGCTGCCATCTCCACTGGGCCATGCTCCTGCCCCTGGGGGTTGTAGCTCTGCTGGGTGGTTTTTGCTGGTTGGAGCACCCCTTGCCCAGGGGGTTAGGAGTGTGCCAGGCTCCCCAGGATGGAGGTAAACCCATGGTGGGCATGGCAGGGAGTCAGGAGCTCATCTGTGGGACCTGGGGGTGCAGGAGCTTCTCACAGGTGTTTTTGGGCTCCCACATTTTGTGCATTCAGGAACAGCCTTCTCCTGGAAAGCTGCATGGGAGGGGGAGCAGGGCTGATTCCCACGGGGCTGTGGCCACAAAACCGCACCCTGCTTCAGAGCAGAGAGCACAGGTGGGATGGGGGGGAAGCTGAAAGCTCTCGAGCTGCCTCCAGCCCCACCAGCCTCGGTGATTTGGGGTGATCCTCCTTGCTCTGGGGATCCCCACGGGCTGTGTGGCAGCCCCAGCTGAGGTCAGCAGCTCTTGTGCCATGGCTGAGGGATGTGGTGCTGGATCAGCAGCCAGTCCCTCCTGGGGGATGCTCCACGTGAGGGCTGGGCAGGGGACAGGCTCTGGGAGTGTCCCCTCCCAGCCACGCTGGCCAGCAGGCACCAAAACCTCCAGGGCTGGTCCAGAGAAGAGGGAAAAGCCCAGATCCACTGTCCCAGTCTCTTCCTCTCTGCTCAGCCCAAGGACAGGGGCTGGGGCTGTGGGTAAGGCTGGGCTGTCCCCACTGCTGGCAGTGCTCTGGTGGTGTCCCCAGCCCCAGGGCCACCTCCTGGAACCTTCTCCTCAGGTGGAGGATGGAGATGCCTGACCCTGCTGGAAGCCCTTCCAAAGCCTTTTCCCATGGAAAAAGGATGTTCTGGGGATGATGATGATGTCCTTGCAGGCTGAGGGCGCTCAGAAGAAAAATCAGATTTAGAAAATGGCGGCTGTAGCTAAGGGTCAGCCAGGGCTGTTGGTTGGTGCTTTTCCCAGGGTCATTTCAGGATATTCTGGCCAGGGTTTCTCCTTCAGGCTGCTTGGGAAGGCAAACGTGGGTGTCCTGTGACAGTCTCTCTCTCCACATGGGACCCTGACCCCAGATGGAGTCTGAGGATGGTGGGGACAGGAGTGTGACCCTTGTTTCCTGGTGGATGAGGATCTGGAGATGGTTTATTGCCTTGGCAGGAGGGTTTGGAGGAGAGGAGGTGAGGCTGGAGCCCTCTGGAGGAGCACCCATCTCTCCTGTGCCCTGTGGCTGCCCGAGGTGCAGCTCTGCTCCTGGCCTTGTGCTCTGCTGGTTCCTGGGAGCATTTCCTGGGTTCAGGTGCCCCTGTGCCAAATCCCAAAGGAAAAGGAGCAGAAACCCTGGGCAATGCTGGGGGAGGAGCAGCCCCTTCCCAGCCCAGGTCCAGCACCCGGGGCTGCAGTGGCCAGCCCAGCCCCAGAATGGGGTCAGGGATCCCCAAAGCAGAGTTCAGCAGAACAGCTGTCCCCAAACATGGATCCTGGGTGAGGAGCAGCTGCAGGGCTGCAAAACCATCCTCCTCCTGGCAAAGAGCACGGCCCTGGCTCTGGGGACAGCCAAAACTTGTCCTTGAGTAGCACCTTGTCACCCGGGGTGGCCCCAAAGGCTGCGGGAGTTTGGGGTTCCTGGTGCCTGATCGGGGGTCCCCGTCCGGCCCCTCGGGGCTCTGGGCAGAGCAGGGAATGTGCTTTGGGCTCCCTGAAGGGCTAACAGCCTCCTTCCACCTTGATGTGTAAGATCTTGGAGAAGCCAGGCCTTTTCCTCAGGGCCTGAAACAGGAGGAGCACACAGAGGGGTTGGGGGGAGCCAACAGAGCCACTGATCCATGGGGAGGGGAAAGGAACACCCCAAATCCTGCCCAAATCCTTCCATGGGATGAGGGAGGGGAAAGGAGCACCTCAAATCCTGCCATGGGGTGAGGGAGGAAAGAGGAACACCCCAAATCCTGCCATGGGGTGAGGAAGGGACAGGGGAACACCCCAAATCCTGCCAAGGGGTGAGGCGAATGCCCCAAATCCTGCCATGGGGTGAGGAGGGAAAAGGGAGAATGCCCCAAATTCTCCATGAATTTGCCAATTCTCCAATATTTCCATGGGGAAGAAAGGGGCAAGGGAAGAACAGAAGAATCCCTGCCATGGGAAGGACACAGAACAAGGGAAGGAGAGAGAGGAACACCTCAAATCCCTGCCTTGGGAAGGGTATGGGGTGAGGGAGAAAGAAGGGAATCCCTGCCTTGGGAAGGAAAGAGGGGAGGGAGGGAGAGGAGAGACATTTCTGCCCCTGCCTTGGGCAGGACACAGGGCTGGTGCCACCCTGAGAGCTGGGACTGGGCTCCTTTACCTGCAGTTTGTTCACCATCTCCTCAAACATCTTCCTGGCCTCAGGGCTGTGGGGCTCCTTGAAGTAGTCCATAATGCCCACCTGCACCACGATGGATTTCAGGTTCCTGCACACACCTGGGGACACAGACAGCATCTGGATCTCCTCACCTGGGCCAGCAGGGACACCAGAATCCCCCCCTGTGTGTGGGGACTACTCTCCCTGAGGATGGAGGAGGCCTGGCCAGGGTCGGGGCAGGGGGACCATGGGCTGTGAGATGGCCCTGGCTGCCCTGCCCTGTCACTGTGATATTTTTTGAAAAATCTTCTTTGCGCAGGATTTTTCTCCCGAGAAGCTGAGAGGCCTCAGAAAATAAATGCAAACAAAAATTATGTGATTGCTTGGAATGTGCTCTAGAGGTTGCTCACCAACAGGTGCATCTTTGATTGGTTCCATGCAAATTGTTTTTAATTAATGACCAATCGCAGTCCAGCTGTGTGGGACTCTGATCAGTCATGGGTTATTATTATTCATTCTATTCATTATTATTTCTAGCCTTCTGATGTATCCTTTCTATTTCTTTAGTATAGTTTTTGTAAATATAATATAATATAATATAATATAATATAATATAATATAATATAATATAATATAATATAATATAATATAATATAATATAATATAATATAATATAATATAATATAATATAATATAATCATATATATGAAGATATAACATTATATATACCATAGCATATCATATCATAATAAATCAGCCTTCTGAGAACATGGAGTCAAATTCTCATCTCTCACCTCATCCTGAGGACCTCACACCACCACACCATCCCAAAGTGGTGTCCTCCCACTCCCCTGGGCATCCCTGCCTCTGCCACCCACAGGGATCCCAGCCATGGCCACCCAAGCTGTGACCACCAGGACAGGCCCTCCTGGGGCTCTGCACCTCCTGGCCTGGCCAATGCCTTCAGGTGTGTCACAAGCCTCAGGTGTGTCACAAACATCGAGGATTGGTTGCCCTGGGGCCATGGAGAGAGCATCTCCATCCTCCCTGTGGCCCAAGGCAAGATCAGCTCTCCCTGGCCCATCCCTGGTGGGGGATGCCAGATACCCAGAGAGCTCCCAGCAGGTCCCAGTGCCAACAGCTGCTGTGGGTGGATCTGGTGCCAGGCCATGCCCTGGCAGTGCTACTCACTGTTGAAGTGCAGCAGGGCCTTGGGGGTCACCGGCGTGGAGGTGAGTACCAGCATCTCCAGCCCCTTGAGCCCCTCCCGGCACACCTCAGCTGCCACCTCCTGGTTGATCTCGGCCACGTGGTCCAGCTCCAGCACCTGAAGCCTCATGCAGTTCCGGGCTGGGGGACACACACAGCCATCATCAGCACCACGGGGAGGGGACAAGGACAGCCCAGAGACAGGGACTGGGGGCACCAGGAGAACCCATGGAGATGAGGGTGGGTGACCTTCTGCACAGGGACCCCAGGAGCACCTCCCTGCCCTGTCTTTGTCCGTTCAGAGCAGGAGGGAGTGGTGCCCGGGGAGGTTTGGAGTCCCCACCCCTGGAGGTGCCCAGGGAATGCCTGGAGGTGCCCTAGGCTGGTGACAGGGTGGGCATTGGGCACAGGGTGGATTTGGCAATCCCAAAGACCTTTCCCAAGCCCAGTGACCCATTGTGTGACCCATGATCCTAAGTGCTGGGCTGGGGCAAGGTGGACATTGGGCACAGGGTGGGTTGGTGACCATTGGATCCTCCCCAAGCCCAGTGACCCACTGTGTGACCCATGATCCCAAGTGCTGGTGTGGGGACAGGCTGGGCATGGGGCACAGGGTGTGTTGATGCCCCCAGAGCCCCTTCCCACTCCAGTGACCCATGATCTCAAGTTCTGGGCTGATGACAGGCTGGGCACAGGGCACAGGGTGTGTTGATGACCCCAGGGCCCCAGACCAGTGACCAATGATGGCAGCAGTACCTACTGACCCATGACCCCAGTGCCCCTCTCCACCCCAGTGACCCACAATCCCACCATTCCTACCTAGGGATGCCAGTCCCTGCAGGCCGCAGCCGGCGCCGCCGACGCCGAGCGCGCGCAGGTGGGGCCAGCAGCGCCCGATCATCTGCAGGCAGCGGTTGCTGAAGCGGGTGGGCTGCTGGCTGGGGACACAGGGACAACAGCTGCGGTGGCACGGCCACCCACACCCCCAGGCACTGCCCAGGAGGGGCTGCACCCAGAGCTCACCCACCCCAGCACCCAGGGGTTACCCTGGGTGTCCCCGCATGGGCACTGCCACGGGGACAGGGCAGCTCCGTGTGCCCAGCACCCAAACCTTGCCCAGAGCACCTGGAGCTGCCCCTGGAGCCCTGGCAGTGCCCAGGCCAGGCTGGAGTGGCTTGGGGCACCCTGGGACAGGGGGAGGTGTCCCTGCCATGGCAGGGGTGGCACTGGGTGATGTTTAAGGTTTCGTCCAACCCAAACCATTCCAGGGTTCTGTGATTCCACCTTGCTGCTGCTGCTGAGCAGGGAGAGCTCAGCCAGCCTTTGATGCTCAGTGCCACCTCCCAAACCCAGCCCAGATCCCTTTCATCTGGGTGTCAGCAGCCTCCCTGGAACACTCCAGTTCAGCAGGGAGGTGCAGACACCCAGCACTCCCAGTTTGCACAGAGAGGAGTGGGCTGAGCTCCTGAACCACGGGCTGGGCTCCAGGACTGCTGCTCATCCCATGGAGATCCCTCCTTGGCAGAACCTTTCAATTCCTTTCAGCTCAGTGGTGCCCCTCACACTCAGCATGGCCTCCCCAAACCCAATTCCACCCCTGGCAGTGCCCAAGGCCAGGCTGGACAGGGCTGGGAGCAGCCTGGGACAGTGGGAGGTGTCCCTGCCATGGCAGGGGTGGCCCTGGGTGTGTCCCTCCCCACCCAGCCCATTGTGTGTTCCCAGGCCTTACCAGGGATGCAGAGGTGCGACCTGCAGGGAGATGATGTCCCTGCAGCCTGCTCCCAAGGCCCAGATCACCTCATGGCCCACAGGGTCCGTGGAGCTCCTGAAACAACACAGGGGACACATGATGGCCTCAGGAGCAACAGTGCCACCCTGGGCTGGCATCCCCCAGGAGCAGCCAGGGGTACCAGTCTGGGCATTATTTACAGCCTTGGAGCACCCAGGGGTGCCAGTCTGGGCATTATTTACAGCACTGTACACAGGTACCATGCTGGTCAGTATTTACAGCCCAGAAGCTGCCCCTGGAGCAGCCAGCCCAGCAGGACCCTGTGCAGGAGGGCTGGAGCATTCCCACCTGGAATGGTGCAGAGCAGGAGAGGGCTGGGGGGAGAGGAGGAAAAGGAGGCTGAACATGGAAGGTTCTGGAGATGAAGGGGGGCAGGAGGGATGAAGAGGAGGTTGAATGCAGAGGGTTCTGGAAGTAAAGAGGGGCAGCAGGGAGGAAGAGGAGGTTGAACATGGAAGGTTCTGGAGGTGCACCTTCCATATGCCAAGGTGACAAGTGACTGGCTGAGGCTGCCAGGCCGTGTGTCCGTGCAGGGGACAGAGCCTGTCCCTGTCCCTGCAGTCACACTGCTTTGGTGTCCCTTTCCACCTTCTGGCCAGGATGGGGACAGTGCCAGGGTGGAAGGACACCCCAGCCAGGGGCTGTTCCACGGCCTCTGTCCCTGCTCTGTGGCTGTGGGTGGCTCTTGGCCAAATGTCCCTGCAGGGGTTTGCTGTGGCTCCTCCTTGGTGTCCTTGGAGGTACCAGGAGAAGCCCCCTGGGTGTTGGGTAGGACAGGGGAGGTGTGGGTTTGTCATGAGCTGGGGGGGAGCCCAGATCTGGGGAGAGGTGCCAGAGAGCACCACCCTGATGCCACCAGCCCAAACAGTTCCCAGGCTGTGCCACCACACCAGGAGCCTCCCAGGGACCGAGGCTGTGCTTCCCAAGTCTCAATGTCCCACTTCAGAACTAAAAATAAGGCTGGGTGTTATCTTGGGTGCCTCACACCTCTGTGCTGGAGCAGGTGCCAAGAGCAGCAGGTTAATCAGAGCGTGAGTCACAGGCACAGCTCAGGATGTGCCAGGAGAGCTCAGGCTCGCTCTGCTGCCCTGGGAACAGCCAAAGAAGCAGCCCTGGAACCCAACCTGGCAGCTCTGGGCTCTCTCCTGTCTCATGGTGTGGGTCAGAGCCGGCTCTGGGCTCCTGGGGTCATGCCAGGGGAGTGGCTGGATGTGCTTTCCCACCTGGAGGATTCTCTGTCCTGCCTGCATGAGGAACAGACACCAAGGCTGAGGTGGTTGTCTGCAGGTGCAGCAGAGCCAGGATCAGCCTCTGGAGGGTGGAGGGAAGGCGAATCCTGTCTCCACAGGTGGCCAAAACCAAAGAGTGGCCAGTGATGCCCTCCAGGACCTGTGACCTCCTCTGGGGTCACCATGTCTTGTGTCCTTGACCTCAGGCAGGGTGTCCAAGCTGAATCTCAGCTCTCCCTTGGCAGAGCTGTTCCTCCCTCCCTGGAGAGAGGGACCCTGAGCTCTTCTCTCCACTGGGATCCTCCATCAGGGGTGACAACCAGGTGGGACCTCACTGGGCACCTCCTCCTCACCCTTCTCTGCCACAAAGTGGTGCCTCCTTGCCAAGCCTCCAGCCAGGATGAGATCAGTAATGGAGTGATGGGAATGGAGCTGGAAGCAAACCACCTGCATGAGAGCAGCCTGAAAGGGATGGGAGCTGCAGGGACAGCTGCCACTGGGGACACTGGGGCTGCCATGGACAGGCAGGTCTTTTGCAGCTGGGCAGGTGGGCTGTGCTCTGCCAGGGAAGGGGGCTGATCCCACCCTGGGGTGTCCCCAGCCCTGTCCCTGTGCTCTGCCAGGGAACAGGGTGATCCCAGCATACCCCGTGGGTGCTCTCAGCTCTGTCCCCATGGTGTCGCTAGCCCTGTCCCTGTGGTGTCCCCAGACCTGTCCCGCAGTATCCCCAGCCCTGTCTCCATGGTGTTCCCCAGCCCTATCCCCATGGTATCCCCAGCCCTGTCCTGGGGTGTCTCCAGACCTGTCCCCATGGTGTCCCCAGCCCTGTCCCCATGGGTGCCCCCAGCCCTGTCCCTTGCTGTGGTGGCACTGAGGCCATGCTCACCGGTAGGTGACGGCCTGCAGGGCGCGGCAGTAGCAGCTGGCCAGCCAGAGCGAGCGGTCGGTCAGCACGTTGGGGCAGTGCGAGATGCGCAGGATCAGCAGGTTGCTGCCCGTGGCCTTGAGCAGCGACTCCAGCCCCGCTTCCAGGCAGCCCCTGCCAGCACAGAGCCAGCATCAGGAGCCCTGCCCACCCTCCTGTGACCACCCCAGGAGGGGGACACGGCCTACGGGCACCCCTGGCTCCAGGACACCCCAATCCCACAGTGGATTTGTTGTGGAAATGTTGGGGCTCAGGGAGCAGCCTTAAGGAGCAGCAGCTCTGGCTGTGGGAGTGGGACACGGGGACAGGGAACATGGGGACAGGGGGACACAGGGACTCACCGTGTGCTCTTCATATAATCCTCCTTGCTCTCCTTCTTGCCCCGCTGTCGTGGCTTCAGGTTTTGGAGGGTGAGGGAATGCATCTGGGTGCACCACTGGGACAGCATGGCCAGGAACTGGGGCACAGGGTGGCAGTCACTGCCAGGGACACCCCAGCACATCCCACACCACCCACCCTGGCTGTGCACACATGTGGCAGAAACAGGTGGAGGTGCACGCACGAGGCCGTGGCAGAACATGTGCCGTGAATTCATGGGTGTGACCACAAACTCTTGAGTGTGACCACAAACTCATGGGCGTGACCACAAAAGCACATGCAAACCTGTGCTGGTGTGAACTCCTGTCCTCCAGCTTTTACCTGCAACACCTCCAGCACCAGAGCAAGCACCCACCTGTGTCCCCCATGACCATAATGGCACAACCATCCCGGCCACCAGGGAGATGCTCACCCAGCTCTACCCTTCTGGAAGAAAGGCTGTGCCCCAGGCGGTGCCACCCCCTCCCCAGTACCTTGGAGGAGACCCTGGCATTCTCCAGCAGCACCCGTGTCCACACAGCTGGGTGCCGGGCCACGAACTTCCAGTCCTTGCACACCTCGGCGGCGCGCAGCAGCGTCTTGGTGTCCAGGTAGGTGAAGATGCAGAAGAGAGCTGCCCTCATCTTGAGGATCTCGGGGCTGATCACCTCGCTGCAGTGGCCTGGGCTGCCCCGCTCCAGCCGGCACACCTTGCCCCCGGCGCCCTCGGGCCTGCCCGTGGGACACACGGCATCCGTGGCCACTGGGGAGAACAGCAGGTGAGGGAAGCTTCATCCTCGGGTCAGGGAAGCTCCATCCCCGGGTGAGAGCAGCAGGTGAGGGAAGCTCCATCCCCAAGTGAGGAAAACTCCATCCCTGAGTGAGGGAAGCTCCATCCCTAAGTGAGGGAAGCTCCATCCCTGGGTGAGGGAAGCTCCATCCCTGGGTGAGGGAAGCTCCATCCCCGTCCCACGGCTTCCAGCTATCCCGGCCTTCACCTCCCGGCCCCAAGAACTCGCAGTGCTCTCATCCCCTTCACCTCTTGGCCCCAGGACCCCCTGTGCTTTCACCCTTCACCTTCCAGCCCCAAAGACCCTCAGTGCTCTCACCCCCTTCACCTCCCGGCCCCAGGACCCGCTGCTCTCTCACCGGTCAGGCGGCAGCCTCCGGGCGGTCGGGCCGCGGCGGATCCCGGTCCCTCGGGCTCCCAGGCCTCAGCCTCGGACTCGGTGGTGCGGGAACCCACGTCGGACACGTCGCCCTCCTCGCCCTCGGTGCTGTTGCGGTAGGGCCGGCGGTGCCAGTTCTGGATGGCCTGGCGCCGCAGCCCCGAGCCCCGCGCCTCCCGGGCCGGGTACGGGGGGCCCTCGGCCGTGTCGTCCGTGGGACACGGCTCTGCACTGTCGCTGTCGTAGCAGCCCGAGCTCTGCGACACCGCCTTGGCCCGGCTCGAGGCCCTGGGGATGGGATTGTTGTGGTGTGATGTCGGGGTTTGCCCCAGATACCCCGGGTTTGTTGTGCTGTGATATCGGGGTTTGCCCCGGGTTTCCCCCTGAACATTCCTTCTCCAGGTGTGTCAATCACCTCTCCTTTCCCTGAACCCTGCCCAGCACTGTCTGTCAGTCCTGGCATCCCAGAGTGATTGGCAGAATTCAAAAGATATCCCCTACCCCTGGGGGGCATTGGGCAATCGAGGTGTCCTTTGTCCCTTTGTCCCTCCTCTCCTGTACCTGGCTGGCGGCTCCCTACCCCTTCCCTGCCCCTCTCCCGGGGGTTCAAAGGAACAGCAACCACGGGCTCAGGAAGTTCTGTTGGAGCTGGTGCTGCATTCAGAGTCCTGTGTGCCAGAACAGACCTCTGGATCCAAACCCTCCATCAGAAACGATTCCTTTCCTTCACCATCGCCTTAAAGCTTCTCCACCAAAGGTAAACCTGAGCTCCTGCAGGCCTGGACTTTTCTCCATGCACTCAGCTGCAGCATCCAGCTAGCCAAAGGTGTCTCTGGGGTGAAACACCGCACACCCAGCCAGCCAAAGTGTCTCTGGGGTGAAACATCACACGCTCAGCCAGCCAAAAGTGTCTGTGGGGTGAAACACCACAGTGCTGCTATTTGGTCAAGCAGCAATGGCCGGACAAGCTCAGGCACACCCCATCCGGCTATATTGGCAATTATTCCAGTAGAGGATGTCCCAGCACAGTGCTCTTCAGGCGTGCACCCCCTTCCCACAATCCTGTTAAAATCCCGCTAAAATCCTGTTAATATCCAGTTAAAATCCCATTAAAATCCCGGAGGGCAGGGCCGGGCACTCACCCGGTGCTGGAGGAGGAGCGCTGGTTGGCCACGCCGCCGTAGGGACCGTGCATGGCTACCGCCGGGCCCGGGTGCCGCTCTCTCTGCGGGGACAGGGGACAAGAGGGGACAACGTGGCACATCCCAGCGAGGGAGGGCACTTCGCTCACCCAGCGGCACCTCCAGCACCGCCCAGCTCCACGGGAACACCGACCCCCGGGGAAACAGCTTCTCTTTGGGGCACCCAGGATTATCCGTTCCCCACGGGAAGGGGATGGGGTCCCTGCAGAGCCCTGCTTGGCCCCTGGCACAGGAGACCCAGCGGCACGTTCCTGAGGCCGGGGTTGCTTGTGGAAGCCCAGGGCACATTCCCGAAGCAGAGGGCGAATTCCCGAAGGTCCCGCGTGCATTTCCGAAGACCTCATGTGAATTCCCCAAGTCCCCGGGTGCATTCCCGAAGCAGAGGGTGAATTTCCAATGCAGACGGTGAATTCCCGAATCCCCCGGGCCCATTCCCGGATCCCGGGCGCATTCCCGATGCCCCGGGTGCTTTCCCGATGCCCTGGGTGCGCTCACGAAGCCCCCGGGCTCCTTCCCGAATCCTCTGGGCATGATCATTCCTGAACCCCCTGGACACATTCCCGAATCCCTTTGGCTCATTCCCGAAGCCCCTCGGACACATTCCCGAATGCCCCGGGCGCGCTCCCGCGGCCGTGCCGTGCCTGTGCCCGCAGAGGTCCCGCTCGGGCGATGGCCTTGCTGGCCGGGGTGCCGCAGCGGCCCAGGCTGCCGTTGGGGGTGGTGCCGCAACTGCTGCTGATGATCTGCAGCTGCTTCTCGGCGCGGTCGGCGCGGTCCAGCAGCTCCTCGATGAAGTGCTGCAGCCGCACCTTGGCGTTGGCCTCCCGCGCCGCCGTCTCCTTCAGGAACTGATCGATCTGCAGCACCTCCCTGGCACGGGGACCATCGGTGACACCGGGGCTGCCCACGGGTCCCGGCAGCTCTATCCCAACCCTGCTCTGCGCCCCCAGCCCTGTGTGCAGCTGGAACACACCTGAGCACACCTGGGCTGTTCTATCCCCACCCTGCTCAGTCCCTCCAGCCCTGTGTGCAGCTGGGACACTCCTGAGCACACCTGGGCTCTTCTATCCCCACCCCACTCAGCACCTCCAGCCCTGTGCCCAGCTGGGACACACCTGAGCACACCTGGGCTGTTCCATCCCCACCCCACTCAGCTCCTCCAGCCCTGTGCCCAGCTGGGACACACCTAAGCACGCCTGGGCACACCTGGGCTGTTCCATCCCAACCCTTCTCAGTGCCTCCAGCCCTGTGTGCAGCTGGAACACACCTGAGCACACCTGGGCTGTTCCATCCCAACCCTGCTCAGCCCTGTGCCCAGCTGGGACACACCCGAGCACACCTGGGCTGTTCCATCCCCAGCCTGGTCCCGGTCTGTGCCGGCCCTGGGATGGGCTGGGGCAGGACAGGGATGGAGGGATGCTCCCATCATGCAGGCGGTGTTGTTGTTTTAGGGGTGAGAGGACATCCCCATCCTCATCCATCACTCCCAGGACTGGAATCAGGCTCCTGAGCACGATGGAGCAGAGGGAAGAGGATGATGACGGTGTGACAGGGTGAGGGAGGAGGATGGCAGTGACACCCTTAAACCCTGCTCAGCCCGGTGGTTGCAGGGCCCCGGCTCCCTCATTAACACATTAATTAGCAGGTGCTCGGGAGTTCTGAGCCTGCAGCAAGGCTGTTTCGCCCAAAATGTGTGACAGCAGCTCTGTGACCCCAGCTGACCCCACCCAGCACAAACACCCACTGTCCTCATCTGCTCCCCAAACACCAGGGGGGCACTTAAGGGCACGGACACACCAGTGAGGCACAAACACCCTGTGTCCTCATCTGCTCCCCAAAAACCAGGGAGGCACACAGGGGCACAGGCACACCAGTGAGGCCACACAGCTCAAACACACGTGGCCTGCACATGGATGTGCTCCAGGAACAGCCAGGTGTGCACCAGGTACACACAACACACACACACAGGGACAGGCACACACACACAGACACAGATAGGGACACATGGATAGGCACACACACACACAGAGCCCTGTCCTGCACACCTGAGTGCCCCACACAGCCCCAGGAGAGCACAAATCCAGCACTCAGCATGGCAAACACAGACACACACACACAGAGCCAGGCAGCATGGGGAGGGTGCAAAGCCCAGGTGCCCAGAGCAGCTGTGGCTGCCCCTGGATCCCTGGCAGTGCCCAAGGCCAGGCTGGACACTGGGGCTAGAGCAGCCTGGGATAGTGGGAGGTGTCCCTGCCATGGCAGCAGTGGCACTGGGTGGGGTTTACAGTCTCTTCCCACCCAACCATCCCACGAGCACCCTCGTGAACACACCCCAGGCACAGCTGCTCACACCTGCACTGCTGGTGGTGCACACACACCCACAGAGCTGCTCACACCTCCCCCTCAGCATCCAGGAAGCCCTGAAGAGGCACAAACCCAGCTTTGCATGCCTGTCTGGGGCACACCTGACTTCGGATACCAGACCAGGCACAACTAGGTTTGACAACCTGAGCACAGAAACCCAAGCACACACACCTGACCTCAGACAGGCACACCTAGACACACCTGGGCACAGAAACCCAAGCACACAGCTGGCCTCGGACACCTGACCAGGCACACCTAGACACACCTGAGCACAGAAACCCAAGCACACACACCTGACCAGGCACACCTAGACACACCTGAGCACAGAAACTCAAGCAACACAGCTGGCCTTGGACACCTGATCACACAGAGGTGACCCCAGAGCCCTGTCTGTGCACACCTGGATACCAAACCTGATCACACACAGCTGACCTCAGACACCTGGACACAATGATCTGCCCAGAAGCACGAAGGGGAAGGAGGGGGCAGCTCTTTAGTGACACAATTCCCACTGCTGGCTATCAATTACCAATTAATCACCAATGAATTATCGAATAATTTCTCCCTGACCTGCCGCTTGCAGGCAGAGCCTGGGAGCTCTGGGGGTGCTCTGGGAAGGATCCTGGAAGGGGCCCCAGGGGATTTGGAAGGCAAATGTGGAGCTGGGCAGCAGCTGTAAGGTGATGCTGATGGTTATCACCTGCGTCTCTCTCATTCCCATGGACTGGGTGGAAAAACACTACTGGCAGAGGAAACGGTGCCCAGAGCCAAAGGTCTCCCAGGAGGACATTGGCTTCATGGTGTCTGGGAACTGGGAAATGTCCCCACAGTGTTTCCAGGGAAGGTTTTGCTGATTAAAATTATTTCTGATGACTTCCTCGCATCCAGGAGAAAACCTCCTCCTACCACCAGCGCTTCCCATGCTCTTCTGCAGCCTCACAAGGGATTTTGTCCCTTGGGGTGGAGGAGTTTGGGGACAGGTGAGGGGCAGGAGGGTTTCTCTGAGGAATGGGAGGTCCAGGAGGTGGTTTTGGGGCATAAACCCAGAGTTTTAGGTGGTAACATTGTCCAGGTTCCACCAAGAGACATTTGACCCTCTATTTACCCTGTCTAGCTGTCTCCAGGCCCTGCCCCAGACTCATCCACACTGGTGTCCTTAATTCCCTCACCACACATCCCCAGGGTGCCCCCGGACAGCACCCACGAGGCAGCCCCCAAACCCCTCAGTGCCTGTCCCACAGCCGTACCCCCAAACCCCTCAGTGCCTGTCCCACAGCCGTGCCCCCAAACCCCTCAGTGCCTGTCCCACAAACCATGCCCCCAAACCTGGAGGTGTCTTTATCCAGCCCCTGCAGGTCACCCCGCTCCTCACCCAGGCCATCCCCCCCATCCTGAGAGCCCTGTTCCTGAGCCAGGTCATTATTTTGGAGTCAAAGTCATTCACAAGTGTGCAGAGGATGACGGGAATCAAAGCAATTCCTTCAGGAATCCCAGCAGTGCTCCCAGCCCAGCCCAGCCCAGCCCAGCCGTGCCTGTCCCCCACAAATTCCTCACTGATTTGGGCCCCTCCAGACTTGCTCCAGCTCCTGATTTGCGAGGTCTGGTTGGCTTGGACGGCACCAAGGGGCAGAATGACCCAGTGCTAGACTGGAGGGAAGCTCAGGAGCGGCCTTGGGGTGGGCAGGGGGGTGTTGGGAGGGGAATACAGGGTGGAAATGAGGATGGCAGTGCCACAGGCTGAACAGTAAATGGACATGGCACTGCTCGGGCTGCCCCACGCTCCCTCTGGGAGAAAAACCTGGAATTTGGCATGGCCATGGCAGGGGGTGGGGATTTAAGGTTCCCTCAACCCAAACCAGTCTGTGGCTCACTGATCCCAGCCTGGCCATGTCCTGGGAGCACTGGTGGCACTGGGACAGGGCGTGGCTCGCCATGACCCAGCCATGGAGGGGCCCAGGTCTGTGTGGGCACTGAGTGGTGGAAGAAGATGCAGAACCTGTTAAGGGAGAGTGCTGATGGGCATCACCAAAGGGCTGTCCCTGAGCCCTGGCCCTGGGGTGGTGATATTGGGCTCCTCTGGACTTACGGAATTGTTTGGATTGGAAGAGACCCCAAAGCTCATCTCATTCCAACCCCACCATGGGCAAGGACAATTTCCACTATTCCCCACTGCTCCAAACCCTGTCCAACCTGGCCTTGAACCCCTCCAGGGATGGGGCAGGCCCAGATTCTCCAGGACTCACTGCCAGGCACCCCTTTCCTCCCACCCCACACCTGGGACAGGGACAAAGCACTCACTGCTGCTTCCGGGTGAGCTCCTGCTCCTTCTGCACCAGGTCCTGCTTGAGGGAGGCCAGCATCTCCACGCTGACGTCCACCTGGCGGGACAGCTCCGAGGCGCGGTCCTCCAGCTCCTGCTTCTCCCGGCTCAGCCGCAGGCTCTCCTGCTTGGCCTTCTCCAGCTCTGAGCTCTTGCGGTCCAGCTCCACCTGCAGCCGGCCCACCTGCGAGGCGATCTTCTGCTCCACCTCCTCCGTCAGTTTCTCCAGCCTCTTGTCCACCTCCAGCTTCTCAAAGGCGCGGATCTTGAGGCGGGCCAGGCCCTCCTCGTAGGCCGCGTCGGCGGCGGCGGGCGGGCCGGGCGCGGGTGCCACGGCCTTGCCGCGGCTGAAGATCTCGCTCAGAGGGATCTCGATCTCGTGCACATAGCGCGGCGACGACGGCGGCGCCGGCTCCAGCTCGTCGGCGGGGACCAGGTCGCAGGAGAAGCGCTGGTCCTTGCCCTGGAACGAGGTGCTCTCAAAGTAGTCCCTGCGGGCAGCCGGGGCCAGCAGGGCCGCGTCGGCGGCCAGTGGGAAGACGGCGGCGTCGCAGATGCTGTTGGTCTTGGAGAGCACGTAGAGGGTCTCGTAGGTGTGGTTGTACTCCAGGTGGGCGCGCAGCGAGGACAGGCTGCGGAAGCGCTTGTGCTCGCCGCAGCGCGGGCAGCGGTAGGGCAGGTCCAGCGAGGCCATCCCGCAGCTCTGCTCCCCGCCGCCGGGGCCCACTCATGGCCTGGGGCTGCGGGGACACGCGGGGCTGCCAGAGGGACAGGGACAGGGGCTCCGCTGGGACATGGCCTGGGGACAGGGGGATGTGGCAGTCCGAAGGGGAAGTCAGCATCGAGCGGTGCCAGGCGCTGGAAGAGATGGGGGTCAGTCATACCGGGGTGGGGGTCCCTGAAAATCCCACTTTGGCCCTTCTTCTGGGTGCCCTCTGTGCCTCCATCGCAGCCTCCCATGTTCCACCCACCCGCGTGCATCCCCTGGGAGGGCACACGGTGCTAAAGAAGGTGCCAAAAATCCCACCTTGGCCCTTCTTCTGGGTGCCCTCTGTGCCTCCATCCCAGCTTCCCATGTTCCTCCCATCCATGTGCCTCCCTTGGGAGGGCACATGGTGCTAAAGAGGATGCAGAGCCCTGGGAATGTGGAGAACCCTGGGAATGTGCAGAGCCCTGGGAAGCTCTGGAGCCTTTGAGAAGTTCCACAACCCTTGTGGAACTCCAAGGAGGAACTCCACAGCCCTTGGGAAGTTCCACAGCTCCTGGACTGAAAACGATCTTAGAGGGCTTTTCCAACCTGAATGATCCTGTGGTTCTACAAACCCTTGGAAAGATCTACAATGGCTGGGAAGGCCTCCCAGCCTTTGGGAAGGTTCACAACCATCTGGGGGAACACAGCCACCAGGAAGGGGCACAACCCACGGGAATCTCACTCCATCCAGGTGGCAAGGGTGACCCTTTCGCTCTCTTGCCCAACCACTGCCCAATGAGCCCCTGCAGCATCAGGGGTCCCCAAGGGCCAGGACCATCCCTGTGTCCAACACCAGGAGCAGCTGCTGGGATCCCCCTTCTCCAAGAGAAGGCCAATCCACCCTCTCCTGCTGTATCAGCCTATGAAGGCTGGAATGGGATCCATCCCAAGAGCTCTCATCCACCCCTGGGCTGCCCGGGGGACATGGTGGCCTCTCCTGCCTGGTGGGTGGGGGTCCCTGTGGGACCTGGTTCACCCCCCACTCACAAAATCCTCCACGACATCAGTGGGGAGAACCCCACCCCTGAGAAATGGGATAAACCAGTGAAAATTCACCCCAGGAGGCTGCTGAGGTCCCCTCCAGGCTGGAGGGCACAAACACACCTCAGGGCACAACAATTTTCCTTCATTTATCATTCAAACATGAAAGCTGTGATGCTTTTACCCCTGAAAACCCAGGGCACCTGTGGGTGGGAGTATCACCTGCTCATCCCTCTGCAATATCTCACAAAGGGGGATATATCCCAGCACCCCAAAAGCCCTCAGAGCCCTCCTGCATCCCACAGCCACCAGTTGGTGAGCCCTGAGCTGGCACGGAGCCTCCACCCATCCCTGCTGGTCCCAGGACAGCATCCCTGGTGGCTCAGCATCCCCTTGGAGGGACAACCAGGCCACAAGGCTGGGAAACCATTTTTTAAGGGAAAAATCAGCTAAGGCGAGAAATCCATGCCAGAAATAAACCCGGGCTGAGCCGGGAGGGTGTGTGACCCGCTTGGCTGCGCTTTGGGGCCGTTACCAAACACAGCCTCCCACACCAGCCCCAGCCGGGCAGCACCGGCCCGGCCCGGCCGGAGCCCGAACCTCAGCGAGCACAAAGCACGGCCGGCAACTCGAGCCGCTGCCGGGGGATGAGAAAGCGCTTTTCCAGCGCAGAGACGGGGAATCGGGCCGTGCTGCCTCGGGCCTGGGTTCCTGCCCGCCTCTCCCGGGCCACCCGAGCAGCCCCAGCCCGGATTTCCCGGCCGAAATCCACGGCAGACCCGGCCCAGGAGGATCGGGGAGCGCTCCTGGTGCTGGGCAGGTCCTACCCCGGCCGCAAACCTCGCCTGGCTCCCATCTCCACGGCAACAGCCGGGATTTGAGGGGATGTTCGTGCAGTCGTTACCACGCTAAGAAACCCCACGGGCATCCGGAGCCGGGAAACGCCGCCGGGATTGCAGCATCCCCGCTACCTGCCCTCCATCATGGAGCCTGCCTGCCTTCCTGGGCATTGTTCAACGCTCCTCTGCCCACCCAGCCCCGAAATATCACCGCAGGCAGCTCCCAGCCCGGCTGGAGAGGGAGGGATGGACAGGAGAGGTGTGGGGATGCTGCGGGTGGGGGCGATGCCCGGGATGGATGGAGGCTGGGTGACGCCGGGATGGATGGAGAGCGATGCCGGGATGGATGGGGGGGATGCCGGGGTGGATGGAGGGTGATGCCGAGCTGGAGGGGGATACCGGGATGGATGGATGGAGATGCCGGGCTAGATGGAGGATGCTGCCTGCCTCGCCGGTCCCCGTCCTTCCCCGCGCTCCAGCGGGGTGGGAGCACCGTGGTGGGCGAGGACGGCACACAGAGGGGCCGGGGGAGGTGGGCATGAAAATCCGGATGGTTTTTTTGCCCCCCCCAGCCCCCGGAGCAGGGAGCGGCGGGTCTGTCCTCACAGCCTGGCAGCGGCTTTGTCCCCGCCGCGTCCCGCTGCTCCCGGGGGCCCTGGGTGAGGAGCATCCTGGGGACGAGCCGCCGCCTCCCAGAGCACCATCGCCGCTCCATCCCATCCCTTATCACCCCGTACCTGCTTCTGGCCGCCGAGCTCCGGCGCTGGGCTCCTCCGGCCAGGGCAGCATCCCTCCCGCTCGCCCGCGGGCCGCCCCCGAGCCGGGGGTGCGGGGTGGGGGCCGGAGCCCGCACAGCCGCTCCGCCGCACAAAGGAGGCGGCTCAGGGCTGCGCCGGGGGATGCGGGGCACGGGGGGTGCGGGCTCGGGGGTGCGGGGCACCGGGGATGCTCCCCGCGGCCAGCAGCTCCATGCCAGGCAGGCCCCGGGGAAGGAGGGAGGGAGCGAGCGAAGGAGGGAGGGAGCGAGCGAGGGAGGGTGGTGGCTGCGGGGTGGGGGGAGGAGGAGGAGGAGGCGGAGGAGGAGGAGGAAGGCAGGAAGCCGAGGCTGAAGGCCCCGGCGGGGTGCTGGGAGGGTTCTGGGCACCCTGGGGATGGCGGCTCCCCGGGGCGCTGGGGGCTCAGCACGGCGAGCAGGGGAGGATGCAGGGATGGAGGGAGGCGGAGGGCGAGCGCCGGCAGCGCCTCCTCCCCTGCAGCCGGAGCCGGGGCTGCTCGCTGCCGGTTCCTCCCGCACAGCTCCCTCTGCCTGTCTCCCCACGAACACGGGTGGCCCGGCTGCCATGGCAGCCCCCGGCCCGGACCCCCTGTGCCCACCGCCCCTGGCAGCCCCCGGCCCGGACCCTCAGTGGCCCACGCCCCTGGCAGCCCCCAGCTGGGATCCCCCGGAGCATCTCCTGCGGATGCAGTGCTGGGTGTGGGGCCCAGCCTGGGCACCTGCACTGCTCCTGCCCCATCCTGGGCTGAGCACAGGTGCCAGGACATGGCTGGGTCCCAGGACAGTCCCTGATCATCCTGTCTTCATTCCTGACTTGATCCCCATTGAGTCCCCGAGTATTCTGCCTTGGCCCTGATTGTGTCCCTGAGCTCCCTGGCTTGGTCCCTGCCTCGGTCCTGGTCCAGTCCTTGACACCCTGGCTTGGTCCCTGGCTGGGTCCTGCGCTGGTTCCTGATCATCCTGGATTAATCCCTGCCTTGGTCCTGACTGTGTCCCTGACCATCCTGGCTTAATCCTTGCCTTGGTCCTGGTCCAGTCCCCGAGTACCCTGGGCTGGTTCCCAGCTTGGTCCTGCTTGGGTCCAAGGCTGCCCTGGTTAACCCCTACCTTGGTCCTGTCCTGCTCCAAGGCTGCCCTGGTTAATCCCTGCCCTGGTCCTGGCTCAGTCCTGAGCATCCCCTTTTGGCTCCATCCCCAGCTGGTCCCTGAGCGCTCTGGTTTAAGCCTGGCTTGATCCTGATCCAGCTCCTGAGCCCCTCAGCCTGCTGCCCATGCCAAAGGCATCTGGCACTGATGAGTTCTCTCTCTGGGGTGGGCACGGGGTGTGGGTGCAGGGGATGGCAGTGCCAGACCCAGGGTGGTGCTGTCACGGAGGCAGGAGGGTGTCCCCATCCCCTGGGACATGGGGTGCCACTCCTGTCCCTCCTGCATGTCTGCCCAGTGCCAGCCCAGCCTGGAGCCCCTGCCCCAGAGGCTCTGGGGTGGCTGTGGGGAGGCTGTGGGGTGTGTGGGGTGGCCGTGGGGTAGCTGTGGGGAGGCTATAGGGGCTATGGGTTGGTTGTGGGGAGACTCTGGGGTGGATCTGGGGTGTGTGGGGTGGCTCTGAGGTTGCTGTGGGATGGCTGTGGGGTGTGTGGGGTGGCTCTGAGGTGGTTCTGGGATGGCTCTGGGGTGTGTGGAGGGGCTCTGGGGTGGCTCTGGGGTGTGTGGGGTGTGTGAGATGGCTGTGGAATGGCTCTGGGATGGCTCTGGGGTGTGCCCCATCCCTCCCACCTCCCTGGCAGCGCTGCCAGAGGAGCAGAGGGCCAAGGCTGGAGCGGTGCCTCTGCAGAGCTCCAGGCTCCCATCAATTATGGATGGTCTCCTGAGGGGTATTAATCAAGGCCTCGTGCATCATTGATGGCCAGAGGTGCAGGGAGAGCTCGACTCTGCTGCCCAGCAGGATTCTGCATCCCCAGGGAGGGGCCAGCCCAGCCCTTCCTAAAGGAAACCTGGGCTCCTTATTGACCTTCAAAGCTGGGCTGTACCCCCCTGTGTCCCAGGTGCCTGGGGACACCTGCACCCCTTCGAGTGGTCCTGGCTCAGGATTGGGCTCCCACACCTTGGGAGGGCTCACCCGAGGGTCACCAGCACCCTTGGGTGCTATAGGGGGTGTGAGAATTCAGGGACACATCTGAGGGGAAATTCGGGATTTCCCCCTCAGCCTGGTTTCCTCCTGGCCCCTTCCCACATCCCATCTCTGCTACCAACCCCCCATGGTCTGCCCAGCTTCCCACCCCAGCTCCACAGGGCCTCCACAGCCCATGGGAGCTCGGATTCTGCTGGGACACCTGGGACCCTGGGTTCTGCTGGGATTACTGGGACACTGGATTTTACCTGGGACACTGGGTTCTGCTGGGACACCTGGGACATTTAGTTCAGCTGGGATTACTGGGACACTGGATTTTCTGGGATGCCTGGGACATGGGGTTCTTCTGGGACACCTGGGACACTGGATTTTCTGGGATTAATGGGACACTGCATTTTCTGGGATGCCTGGGACACTGCATTTTCTGGAATGCCTGGGATCCTGGATTTTCTGGGATAACTGGGACCTTGAATTTTCTGGGATTACAGGTGTTTAGCCCCGGAATGCTTCAGCCCAGTTGACAAAGGGCATGAGGGAATAAAACAGGGTTACCCCTGTCTCCTTCATGATATGGTGGGGGGCAGATCCTGCTCTCCAGGGCTGCAGGAGGGGACAAAATCCATCAAGAAAGGAAAGAGCAGATCGCAGCTGTGCCCCTCCCTCTGCCAGCAAAGGAGCATCACCCCTAAATCACCTGAGCATCCATGACAATGGCCTGGCCCTGCTGCCTCCTTCCCACCGGCACCTTCTCCCGATTAACGAGATAAACCAAAATTCGGCGTTTCCCATGGAGCACCTCCCCTGAGGGGCGGGACTGTGGGATTTCGGGATTGTCACTGATTTTTAACCACCACAGGAGGGAGGTGTTTCATGGGAGGGACATTCTTGGCTGCTGCGGCGTCTCCTGAGCCATTCCCGGAGAGGGGAACCAGCATCCCTCTACCATCTAAAACCCCAAAAGGGAGGCACAAACAGCCTCTCCTTGTGCAGGGCTCCCCATCCTGCCTGCCTGGATCTCTCCAGCCCTGGGGCTGAGCCAGGCTGGAAATGGGAACCTCATCCTATTTCCTGAGGGTGAAGTGTGGGACATCCACATCCCACTGGGAGCCAGGATCCCGGAATGGGGGCTCTGGGCTGGGCTTTGGGGGCTCCATGGGAGAGGAGCAGAGTCCTGCAGAACCAGCCCCAGCAGAGCATCCCAGAGCCACGTCCTGTGTCTGGAGAGAGACACAGGGAGCAAGGATTCCTGCTCCTCCCGGGATGACCCCCACCTGGGCTCTGGGGACGCTCAGGAGCTCTCTGCACTGATGGATCTTTTTCTCCCTGCTAATTATTGAAGCACTTTTTTTTTTTTTTTTTTCCCCAAAATGCAGCAACAGAGGTCAAAAACCCAATGGAAATTCAAGATGGAAAGGCAGAGAGCAACCTCAGCGAGGGCTTGGATCAGCTCAGATCTTTAATTAGAAAAATAGACACAAATTTGAAATATTCAATATTCCTGATAGAGGCCTTTTCTTTTTACAAACATAATAATAATAATAATAATAATAGTACTGAAATCACCTTTCCCAAGGGCTTGTTAGCACCTCTTGCCAGAGCCCGGCGGGGTCTCTCTCCCTGGGGAGAAAGGACGGGAGCAGCCTCAGCCCCGACCATGCCGGCCGGAAAATCTCCAGGCAGGACCATCCTGGGAAGCGCTGGAATCCCTGCCAGGATCCTGGGAAGAGCTGCCTTGGGCAATCACAGCGGGGCGCTCCCAGCGCCGAGTGTCCACCCCTCGGTGGTGATCTCTGTCCGTCTGTCTGTCTGTCGGACGGGAAATCTCCAGGTAGGACCATCCTGGGAAGGGCTGGAATCCATTCCAGGATCCTGGGAAGCGCCGCCTCGGGAAATCACAGCGGGGCGCTCCCAGCTCTGAGTGTCCACCCGTCGGTGGTGATATCTGTCCGTCTGTCTGTCTGTCGGACGGGAAATCTCCAGGCAGGAGCATCTTGGGAAGCGCTGCCTTGGGCAATTACAGCGGGGCGCTCCCAGCTCTGAGTGTCCACCCGTCGGTGGTGATGTGTGTCCGTCTGTCTGTCTGTACAGGGCTCTCCGCTCCCCTGCTCGGAGCGGGAGCTGTGGGATGGCTCCGCTGCCATCCCCGCCGGGAGCTCCGCTCGCCTCCCGCATCCGCCCTGGGCCCGGCCCGGCTCTGCCGCCTCTCGGGGCCGCCCGGGAGGGACCCCCAATCCCAGCCCAGCCCATTCCGGCTCTCGGTGAGAGCTCGGGCACCTCGGGAACGCCACTGGCCGCGCTGGGGCTCAGAGCGGGCCGAAGGACAGCCCCACCGAGAAGAAACCCAAGCCCTTGAGCTTCTCCTCGCTCCGCGCCTTCTGCTTGAGGTGCACCTTGCTGTGCCGCTTCTTCTCGTCCGAGCGGGCGAAGCGGCGGCCGCAGGTGTCGCACGAGAAGGGCTTCTCGCCGGTGTGGGTGCGGATGTGCGTGGTGAGGTGGTCGCTGCGGCTGAAGTTGCGCAGGCAGATGCGGCACTGGAAGGGCTTGTGGCCCGTGTGGATGCGCAGGTGCCGGTTGAGCTCGTCGGAGCGGGCGAAGCTGCGGACGCAGTTCTCCACCGGGCAGGCGAATGCCTTCTCGTGGGGCTTGGGGCAGAAGCACTTGGAGGAGCACTTGCTGCGCCGAGCCTTCTTCTTGGGCTCGGCCAGCGCGGCGGGGCCGGCGGGCAGCAGCGAGGGCAGCGGCGGGGCTGGGCCCAGGAACTCCGGGGGAGGCACGGACGGAGACGGGTGGGGATGGAGCAGCTCGGCGGAGCCCAGCAGGCCCGGCAGCACCTCGGGCTGGGCCAAGGAGGCCTCGAAGTCCGGCATTAACGGCGTGGGCAGGTTGTGGATCTTGCTGTCGGCGAAGTCCCCGCGGGCCGGGAAGTTCTCTGGCTCGCAGCCGAAGCCCAGATGGGCTCCGAAGCAGGCGGCGTCCTCGGCCAGGCTGCCGAGCTCCGGCTGGCAGCTGACGGACAAGACGCTCTCCATCTTGGAGCCCAGAGCGGGGAACAGCCCCTGGCTGCTCTCGGGGGCCGGGAAGCCCTCGGCAGAGGGGAAGGCGGCTGGCAGGTAGGCCTGGTGCTGCTGCGAGAGCGGCTCCCACTGGGCACAGGCGCCTTTGAACTTGTCCAGGGGCGGGGAGCCGGAGGACAGCTTGATGTCCTGCTTGCTGTCCAGGAGTTTGGGCTGGAAGAAGCACTGCGAGGTGTTTCCCGGCAGGGGCTGAGCGCCCTCGGCCGCGGGGAAGGCGCCGTAGCCCGGCTCGGTGAAAGGGGCCGGGCTGGACCCGCTCATCTCGGGCTGGCACGACGGGTACAGGTCCAGCTGGCTCGGAGCCACCTCGGGACAGGGGTAAAGAGCGTCCAGGTGCCGCTGGTGGCCCTCGGAGGAGGCGAAGGGGGAGATGCCCAGGATGCCCGACATCAGGTTGAAGAGGGATTCCTGGTCCTGAGGGTGCTCCGGGACCGCCTTGATGAAGAAGCTGCCGGTGTAGCTGAGGGAAGGCGAGGGCTGGCTGCCCAGCAGCGAGTAATCCACGGCCCCGCCGCTGCCGGGGACGCCCAGCAGCTCACCTGGGAACAGAGAGGACGGCGGTGAGAGGGCTGCGGGGATGCGGGGCCGGGGGCGGGATGCGGGAGCAGCGGGAGCTGTTGCGTCACTGCGAGGTCTCCGTCCCCGAACCCACAGGCAGCCCTGGGCTCGCCCCCTCCCCCCAGCGGGACCCCCAGGACCCCCGCCCCGAGCTCGCTGCACCCCCGGGCAGGGCTGAGGGCGGAGGAGGGGCAGGTTCCCGGCTCCTGGAGCATCCAGCGAGCGTTCCCCGCGGGGTCCCTCATCCCTGCCCGCCCTTACCTCCAAGGAAATCGGCCTCTGCCAGAAGTTGCTGCTCAGGCTGCCCCAAGCCCTGCAGGTCTCCGGTTTTCATCTCGCAGCTCTCCTCGTACTTGGAGTAGAGCGGATCCGGGCAGGAGAAATCCATAACGTTGAGCATCTTCCCTGGAGACGCGGCCGGAGCGGGGGGGCCGGGCTGGGACGAGCCGGGGATGCTCGGGCAGGGCCGGGAGGAGCTCGGGATGAGCCGAGGAATGCCCGGGGAGAGCCGCTGGATGCTCGGGGGCGAGGCGGGAGCTGCGGCGGCCGAGCCCGGGGATGCTCGGGGGGAGCCCGGGTTGAGCTGGGAACGCTCGGGGTGCCCGCACCGATGCCAGGGATGCGCGGGGATGAGCCGGGCCACGCTCGGGGAGCCCGGGCAGGTGCGGGAGATGCCCGGGGCAGGTGCCGGGGACCGTGAGGGTGATGCTGGGGGGTGCGGGGGGTGCTGGGGCGGGGGGCCCGGGCGCTGCGGGGACGCTGCGGGGGCAGGGCCCGGGAGGGGGGCGCAGGCAGGGCCCGGCGGCGGCGGCGGCGCAGCCCGAGCGGACACCCGGAGCTCCCTCCCCGCCGCCCCCTTTATAGCGGGAGCGGGGCTGCTCCGACCTTCCGCCGCAGCCATTTCTGGAGTCCCCAGTGAGGCTGCCGTGACGTAAATGCCCATATATGGACTCAGGATGTAGGCTAGGGAGTCCCAATAAGGAAATCTCTCCCGTGACGCGATGCCCTTCCCTCCCCCCTCCCTGCTCCCCTCCCCCTTTTCTCTCGCTCTGTTTTTCATTTTTTTCCCCCCTTCCTTCTCTCTTTTTAACTAATAATCGCGATATTTTTAACAGATCTCTGCCGCTCGGTGCGCGCGTGTGCCCAGCATCCCCTCCCGCGGCCGCAGGTGTGCACACGCGTGTGCAAGCCCCGGGTGTGCAGAGCGAGCCCGGGCTCGCTGCCTTCGCTGCCCCGGCCTTTGGGGCATCCCCGCGGCTCCGGCCCCTGCTCCGCAGCCTTGGCTCCCGTCCCACCGTGGGCAGGCTGCTGCGCTCCCGGATTTGCATCTCCCCAGGCTCTCCTTCTCCCCGCGCTATTTTTTCCCCGTGAATGCCTTTTGTTGCTCTTGCTCCTTCTAGAAGCGCCAAAGGTGCCGGGTTTGCTCTTCCTCCCCCCTGCCCTGCCCTCCTCTCCTTCTCAGCCGGATTTTGGATGCGGCGGCTCTTGGATGGGAACGGGAGGTGATGCCGGCTGCTCCTGCGGCATCCGAGCGGCCGAGGAGCAGGGACAGGAGGAGCAAGGACAGGAGAAGCAGGGACAGGAGGAGCAGGGACAGCCTGCTGGAGCTCAGCCATGGCAGCCCCTGGCTCAGAGCTGCGCTGGAGAAGGCAGAGCCATCCTCCTGCAAACCCCACCGTGTCCAGGGGAAGCTTTCAGATCGGGCTCAGCGGGATCGGAGGGATCCTGGCAGCGCCTCCACCCCGAGCATCCTCAGCCGTGCAGGGCGAAGACTCTGCCAGCCCGGGCCGTGCTGCCTGCCCTGCTCGGCTGCTCCCAGAGCTCCAGCACTGATCTGGAGCTGAGCCTGAACAGGCAGGGATCATCTCCAGCTCATCCTGGACAGGCAGGGATCTACAGCTGACCCCGGCCAGGCAGGAATGCTCTGGGCAGGGCATTGTCAGCAGCTTCCAGCATGCTCGGGGTGGGGAGGGAAGATTTGCTCGGGGCATTTTGGCTGCTGGGCCCACACCTGCTGTGAAAGATGTTCAGAAAAATATTTGGGGTGTAAATCCCTGTCCAGAGAGGTATAACCCCTGTTCATGGAGCTCAGAGGGGGATGTAACCCCCTGTTCGTAGAGCACACAGAGGGTACAAACCCCTGTTCACACAGCACACGGCAGCCCAGGTGAGCTGGGTGTGCAGGAGGGAGGCTGGGCATGCAAGGGGCTGGAATAGAGGAGGGGCCACTCCCTAAATTCCTGTTTCCCTGCCTCAAGAGCTTACAGCCCTGCCAGCAGGCCAGATGTGCCCCAGATGTGCTGTGGGCTGTGTCCCAGATGTGCCGTGCCCGTGCCCAGGGCCGTGCCAGGCTGTGCCCAGCTGGCAGCAGCAGGTGATAGCCCCGATCCCGAGCTATTCCTGGCTCCAGGATGAGTCACAGCCTCACCTTGGGCAGATCCCCGGGATTGGTGTCTGGCAGCACCTCCCCTCACTGGGGGCAGCTGCTGCCTCTGCACGCCCAGAGCCCGGGGGCAAGGAGGCAACAACCCTCTGGGCACTCAGGGAATGAGCCCTGAGGTTGGGCTGCAAATAAAAGATGGGATGGAGAGGGGTAGGCAGTGCCCAGAGTGTGGAAATGTTCAGTGGCATCCCATTATTCCCCGTTTGTCTCCCAATATTCCCCATTTGTCCCCTCACAGGAGATGAGGGATGCCCAGGGCAATGGAGTTCAGTAAATCAAAGGCAAAACTTCACCCTGCAGTGCTCAGTGACCCTGGAATCCGGAGCTTCAGGACATTGTGGGGACCAGGATGGTGACCAGGTTGGAAATATTCCCCTGTGGCACCGAAGACAAGCCCAGCCTGCTGTGAGGGATGTGCGGGATCCAACCAGGGGCGGGCCTGGGGCCCCTGGATCTCCTCTCCACCTCTCCCTGGCTGAACCACTGAGGCCACCAGGCCTTGGTCACTCTGGGCTATTTGGCTGTGGCCAGGGGTGTCACCAGAGGATGTGCAGGATTTCCAGGCTGGGCCTCTGCCATGCACACCCTGGGACAGCTCTGCTGCCAGCACAGCAGCTTCCCTTCCCTCCCATGGCAAGCACTGTCCCTCCTTTGGGACAGCACCACGGGAGCCTCCCTGCCACAGCCACGGTCTCACAAACCCGCCCTGGCCCTCAGGGCTGCTCCTGGAATAGTGGCAATGGTTCAGGGGAGAAAATCAAACTTCATAGTTTGATAGGTTATAAACATGTGCAGGAGTGGCTGCAGGGTCCTGCCTCATGTCCTACCTCCCCTGGATGAATGCCTTCATCCTTTAACCCCGATAGAAATAGAGATTGCTATTTTAAAGCTGTTTCTGTTCTGTTTTTATGTGACAAACCGGAGCAGTGTGGAGTGACCCCGATGGAGCTGTGTGCAGGTGACAGCACACATGAGGTAATGGCAGCGTGACCGTGGCTGTGCCAAGGCTGGCTCAGGCGCTGGCACCGCATCTCGCGGGCCAGAAGGGGCTCCTGGCTACCGAGGAGGCGGGATTGCCGTCCTGGGGGGAATTCTGTCGTCACCAGGAGCAGAAGGAAATCCGTGATCCGAGCCGTGTCCTGCTGCCCCCGCTGCTCGGTGCTGCCCCGCTTTCGGGGCTCTCTTTGGAGTCATTCCCCGGCCCCGGAGATGCTGCAGGAGCCTTTCCAAGGGCTGTTTGTGTCTGGAGGCTCCCCGGTGTCCATAGAGCAGTGCCCAGCCCAGGCCCAGCCGGGCAGGGGGATTTGGGCTCCCTCCATGAGCCGGGAGCATCCTCGGAGCAGCAGAACGCCCCAAAACAGGGCTGGCTGTGCCCCGCATGCGCCTGGGGGGCTCGGGGCTCTCGGGGAGCTCGGGCGGCTCCAGCCCCCCCTGAATGCTCCGAGCGCTCCTCCGGTCCGGACACCTGATCTGACCCGGCTGGAACTGCCTGCCCTGGGCACCTCCCTGGGCTCCTCCTTGGGCTCCTGCCCGGCCACCCAGGGCTCCTGCCATGCTGCAGATCCTCACCCTGGGCTCCTGCCCACCCCCAGTTCCTCACCCTGGGCTCCTGCCTGGGCTCCTGCCCAGGGCTTCTGCCACCTCCAGCTCCTGCCCTGGGCTCCTGCCCATCTCAAGCTCCTCATCCTGGGCTCCTGCCCACCCCCAGCTCCTCACCCTGGGATCCTGCCACCCCCAGTTCCTTCCTGGCCAGCTCCTCGCTGCTCCTGCTGGCCCTGATGCGTCACCTTTGTGCTGCCACCAGCCCAGTGCAATGGCCCAGCAGCCTCCTTCCCTCCCAGTCCCAGTTCCCCAGTCTGGGCAGCTCCTCCCCAGCAGCTCCTTCCCTCCCTGCTCCCATCCCGGCTCCCATCCCAGCTCCCATCCCAGCTCCCATCCTTGCTCCCAGCCAGGGTTAGAGCACAGAAACCAGGCTCAGCTCCTGGTTCTGGCTGCTTTCCCCCCCTGGTTCTCATCCCTGGTGTGCCCTGCCCCATCACTGGCAGGGGTTGGCAGGGGTTGGTGCTCTGGGACTCCCAGCCCTGTTTGAGGGAGAAGCTGCCATGGAAAGGAGGAGAACCATCCTCTTCCTCCTGCCTTGCCTTGCCACAGGGAGGACAACCATCCTCTTCCTCTTGCCCTGCCACAGTCAGAGAGGAGCTGAGGGAGCTCTGGGAATGGGACTGAGCTTCCCTGTGGAACAGGAGCCCCAGGGAGGGGCAAGGGCAGAGATGGGCAGTGCTGATGTGAGGCTGGAATTCATTTTTCCAAAGGGATGGGCTGAGGGCTGGCTCATGGCCACCAAAGCAGGGCAGCGTGCCCAGAGCCCTCAGGCAGCTGGGGAAAGGTGCAAACGCCAGGTGTGTGCCCCAGGCTGTGAGTGTGCACCTCTGCAGCACCCCATGCCCTACATCCAGCACTCCCCAGGGGATTTTCCTGCTCATTCCTCTTGGAACCCTCTCCATTTCCTGTGCTGGGGGATGATGCAAGTCTTGGCTGTGAAGAAATCAATCCCTGTTTCTGTGCCTTTGGAGCATTCCCAGTGTTTCCACCCCTGCAGGTTCAGAGCCTGGGTGTGTGCTGGGTGCTCAGTGCCCTCTGTGGGCACCAGAACCCTCAGTGCCCCTGGGCAGGGCTGGGAATTCCCAGTGCCCTCAGTGCCCTCAGTGCCCTCTGTGTCTTCAGTGTCCTCAGTGCCCTCTGTGGGCACCAGAGCCCCCTGTGCTGCTGGGCAGGCCTGGGAATTCCCTGTTGGACACTGAGCCCGTCTCTCATGGACAGGACAAGCCCTGTGGGCTCTGAGCTGCTGCTCCTCAATATTTCAGAAGGTGCTTCTGGAACTCCAGAGTGGATTTTGGCCCTGGAAGCTGAGGGAAAGACTCAAGCCCCAGCACCTCCCAGTTCCCCAGCATGTCCATCCCTCATGGAACAGCATCCCTTGGAATCTGTGCTCTGTGGAGCAGCCAATGGGATTTTAAAGGAATTTTATTTTATTTTAAAGGAATTTTATTTTATTTTAAAGGTGTTTTAGAGGGAAATGCTGATGATTGCCCCTGTGGCACGAGGGGCATGGGAGGGCACCCAGAGGGCCCTGCAGCACCCAGGGCTCAGCAGCTGCTGTGTGGGTGCTGCACCCAAGGCTGGCATTCCCTTCCCACGTCCCCTTTGTGCCACCCCCACCAAAGCCACAGCAAGGGCAGCCCCAGAGCCCAAAGGGGCCAGCCCAGAGCTCCTCGTGCCAGGGCTCAGGTGCAGAGGGGAAGGAGCAGCGTGCCAAGCTCTGGGAGCAGCCATGGATCCCCAGGGGCTGGGTGGCACAGGGGGACAGCAGTGATTCCTGCTGGGACGGGCACAGCGAGCTCAGGGACACTGGGGCAGGGAATCCAGGATGGTTTGGGTGGGAAGGGACATTAAACCCCATCCAGAGGGGCAGGGACACCTCCCATGATCTCAAGTGGATCCAAGCCCCAGTGCCCAACTTGGCCAGGGATCCAGGGGCAGCCACAGCTGGGAATGCTCCGGAATTCCAGCCCAGCCCCTGCCAGGGAACAATTCCTTATTCCCCATGTCCCATCCGCCCCTCTGGAGCGTGGATCTCATCCCCCTGCCCTCCCTCTCCTGCTCCATCCATCTCCCCTGCCAGGAAAACTTCCAGAAGAAGGCAGAGCTCAGCATTGCCATGGAAACGGGCCCGGGCCCAGCTCTGCTCCTGCTGCTGCAGAGGATGGAGGCTCCAGAGCTCAGGAATCGCCCTGGGAGCTGCCCAGGGACCCATGGCCCCCTCCTGCTGCCCCCAGCCCTGGGCAGGGCAGGGGATGCTCCAAGGGCAGGGGGGATTTCAGGGGATCCTTCTCCAGGGAGGATTTTCCAAGGGGGATCCTTTTCCAGGGATAATTTTCAGGGGATCCTTCTCCAGGGAGGGTTTTTAGAAGGGGATCCTTCTCCAGAGACAATTTTCACTGGGGATCCTTCTCCAGGGTGGGTTTTCAGGGGATCCTTCTCAAGGGAGGGTTTTCCAAAGGATCCTTCTCCAGAGAGGATTTCACAGGGATCCTTCTCCAGGGAGGGTTTTCCAAGGGGGATCCTTCTCCAGGGGGGATTTTCAGAGGGATCCTTCTCCAGGGAGGGTTTTCCAAGAGGGATCCTTCTCCATGGGGGATTTTCAGGGGATCCTTCTCCAGAGGGGATTGTCAGAGGGATTCTTCTCCAGAGAGGATTTTCCAAAGGATCCTTTTCCAGGGGGGATTTTCAGAGGGATTCTTCTCCAGGGAGGATTTTAAGCGGGGGATCCTTCTCCAGGGAGGGTTTTAAGGGGGGATCCTTCTCCAGGGAGGATTTTCCAAGGGGGGGATCCTTCTCCAGGGAGGATTTCCAGGGGATCCTTCTCAAGGGAGGGTTTTCAGAGCATCTTTCTCCAGGGAGGGTTTTTGAGGGATCCTTCTCCAGGCAGGGTTTTCCTCAGGTCTGTGTCTGTGTCAGGGCAGCCTCAGCAGATCCAGCAGCACGTGAGGCTCTGTAAAACCCTGCCAAAGGGGCTCTTTGTTTTTAATTCGTGGCCAGAGGCTGGAATTTCAGAGCCCAGGCCAGGGTGGATGGTTATCTCCCTGCTGGTTTTGGGTTCTGCACATCCCCACATCCTCTGGGTGTTCTGCTGGCCACCACAGCCCTCCCTGCCCCTCCAAGTCACTGATTCATTCTCCTGCATCCCTCTTTTCACTCCAAGCTGCTGATTTTGGGGTAAAACCCCTGAAATGTGGCAGCTGCCTGCAGCTCTGGGGTGAGCACACTGAGTACAGGCATGGCAGAGCAGCTTGGCACAGCTCCTAAAAACAGGCAGCAGTCAGGAATGGTCTGTGCTGCCCCAATAACCCAATCCCCATCAGGAATGGTCTGTGCTGCCCCAATAACCCAATCCCTGTCAGGAATGGTCTGTGCTGACCCCAATAACCCAATCCCCATCAGGAATGGTCTCTACTGCCCCCCAATAACCCAATCCCCATCAGGAATGGCCTGTGCTGACCCCAATAACCCAATCCCCATCAGGAATGGTCCCTGCTGACCCCAATAACCCAATCCCCATCAGGAATGGTCTGTGCTGACCCCAATAACCCAATCCCCATCAGGAATGATCCCTGCTGCCCCAATAACCCAGTTCCCCCAGACTGGGGGCACAGCTGGTGCTGGCGGCTGTGGCAGCGGCAGAGGGACAGGATCAGGGTTCCTGTTCCCTCCTGCCCCAACCCCAGTGGGTTTTGCACACAGCAGGAGCACTAACCAGGCCCAGGGTAAGCACAGGGCCAGGCCAGGGCTCCCAGGAACAGGATTTGGCTCCAGCAAAGCCAGAAATCGGAGGAGACCATTTTCTCAACTTCTTTCCTAAACAACCTTTTATCCCAAGAGCTGGTGTGTCCTGATAGAATGGCTGGGAAGCTGCAAACACTTCCATGTCTTTCAGATTGAATGAAATGATTCATTGAGCCCCAAATAGGTTTTCCTTCATTTATCTCACACTGGCTTTAATCACCTCTAAACAAATTGTGCGTATTTTTAAATAAACCATGTTTCAAACCAGATCACTGGACTGCTTTATTTAGAAAAAGCCTGGAGCAAAACACTGAACTCTGATTTTTTTAATTTTCAGCTGAAGCTCCCCAACGAGCCCTGGGCATTGTTAGGCTCTTAATTAGCTGCAGGCACCCCAAAGCTCATGGGGGTTGCAAACCACAAGGGCTGGGCAGGGTTTTAGAGGCAGAGCTTTAGGGACTGGGCTTTAGGGGCAGGACTTCAGGGTAGGGCTTTTAGGGGCAGAGCTTTTGGGGCTGGGCTTTTAGGGCTGGCAGGGGCTTAGGGGCCCTTGGGGCTGCCAGGAGAGAAGGTGGGAAGTGCTGGGATGGCTCAGGCGTGCTGGGGACAATGAGATGTGCAGGGATTGCACAGGAATTTTGGGGACAGTGAGGTGTGCTGGGGTGGCACAGGTGTGTCAGGATGGCACAGATGTGCTGGAGACAATGAGGTGTGTGGGGATAGCAGAGGTGTTTTGGGGACAATGAAATGTGTGGGACAATGAGGTGTGCTGGGATGGCGCAGGTGTGTGGGGATGACCCGGGTGTGTTGGGGACAATGAGGTGTATGGAGATGGCAGAGGTGGTTTGGGGACACCCAGGTGTGTTGGGGACAATGAGGTGTGCAGGGATGGCATAGGCATTTTGGGGACAACGAGGTATGTTGGGGTGGCACAGGTGTGCTGGGATGGCACAGGTATGTCAGGACGGCAAAGGTATGTGAGGACAGTGAGATGCATGGGGATGGCAGAGGCGTTTTGGGGACTACGAGGTGTTTTAGGAACAATGAATTGTGTGGGGACAACGAGGTGTGTGAGGATGGCACAGGTGTGTCGGAATGGCCCAGGTGTGTTGAGGACAATGAGGGATGTTGGCGTGGCAGAGGTGTGCTGGGGACAAAGAGGTGTTTTAGGAACAATGAGGTGTGTGGAGATGGCCTAGGCATTTTGGAGAAAATGAGGTGTGAGGGGATGGTGCAGGTGTGTTGGGGACAATGAGGTGTGTAGGGATAGCAGACGTGTTTGGGGACACTGAGGTGTGTTGGTGACACTGAGGTGTGTTGGTGACACTGAGGTGTGCAGCGACCCCACCCAATGAGGTGCAAACCCAGCCCCACAATCAGATCACGGTTCCTCCAGGACCAGCCCCCGGCAGGGCCAGGGCACAGAGGCTGAGCTGGCCGGGCAGGGAGGAGCCCTTTGCTCCCCCCGGGACAGGAAAAAGGCCCCGGGTGGCTTCGTCCCCTCCCTGCCCGGGCAGCCACACCCGGTTCCAGTGCCCAGGGGCATTACTGGGAACTGGGGCTGGCCTGGGAACGGAGCTCTGCAGAGACTCGAGCGGGGTGTGCCCAATCCTGCAGCTGGCACAGCATCCCTGCAGCTGGCACAGCATCCCTGCAGGCTGGCACAGCATCCCTGCAGCTCCTGGGGCTGGGCAGAGCCCTGGGGATGCTGTGACACCAGCTCAGGTGTGTCCAGGTGGGCAAGAGACCCCTGGGCTGTGCCAGCTCTGGGGTGGTGGCAGTGCCACGGCAGTGCCCTTGTGCCCTGTGCTGGCACTGCCGGGGCACCTCCAGCGCTGGGGAGAGCCCTGGAGGGCTGGAGCATGGCCAGGGCAGGAACAGAGCTGGGAAGGGGCTGTAGAATCCCTGAGGGAGCTGGGAAGGGGCTGGAGAATCCCTGAGGGAGCTGGGCAGGGGCTGCAGAATTCCCATGCTTGGGCAGCCCAGAGGAGTGAGAGGGGGAATTCTGCTCCTCCCGTGGCTGAACTGCAGAACAGATTTAATTTGTGTTCATTCACATCCCACACTCCAGCTCAGAGGTTCCCTAATTACACTCCAAGGCAGCTCATTTGAGGAGTTCCACGAGTGTCCCTGCACTCCCAACCTTTGGCATGAATATCGTGGAGTTTGTTAATGTAATTAATGCTGAAAACCAGGAGTGCTCTCATTTCCCTCCTGGCTCCTGGAGCTGAGTCAGGAGCACAGCCCTGCAGCCAGCAGCATCACTCAGGGCTGCCTGGATGGAGCTCCTGGCTCAGCAGCAGGGATGGATGGCACAGGGCTGCCCTCGGAGCCTGATGGGTTTATTGCACTGAGAGCAGAGTTAATCAATCTCCCTGCTGCTCTGATTAACGATTCTGGAGAGCTCTCCTCATTCCTGGAAGCTTTCCTGAAAAGGAGCAATGAGCTGGTCCGGGAAGCAAATCACTGTCACTAATGAAAAGCTTTGGATAAATCCATTTCAGAGCAGGGCTGGGCTGGGTGTGTGATCCTCCTGGTGATCAGAGGGGGCCATGGGCACCAGGGGAACAGGGCTTGGAGAAGCACCCAGGGATGCAGGCAGCTGGAATTAACTGCATGGAGTTAATTAATTAACTGCATGGCATCAGCTGCATGGCATTAACTGCATGGCATTAATTAACTGCATGGCATTAACTGCATGGGATTAATCAGCTGCAGCCTCTGCAACACCCCAGGCCACTTCACTGAGTGCTCAAACACAGAATCCCACAATTGTGTGATTCTGCAGCCCCTTCCCAGCTCCCTCAGCCCCTGCTGGGTCTCCAGACCGTGGCACAGCACCAGGTTTGCCCCCAGGTGCCCTCCAGGTCTCTCCTCCCTGGGCACACCTGGAGCTCCAAGCCCTGCTCCAGTCTCCAGGAGGGAGAAGGAAATGCTCCTGTCCCTCTGCCCAGAGCTCTGGGTGTCTCCAGGGGGACTTTGGGGTTAAAAGGATTTCAGGGGCTCCTGGGACACCCCATAGGGACAGAATAGGGCCTGGCCTCGCTGCCCTGTGCGAAACACAAACAAACAGAATTAGCAGGGAGTATCTGCAGAAAGCCCTGTCAGGAGGAGCTGGGGCTGGTTTCAGGGCAGTGCTGGAGCCTGTTGTTGTGCAGAGCTCCTTCTCTGAGCTCCCTTGTGCCCCTGCTGTCCCAGGGAAGGCAGGATGTGTCCCTGGGGGTGCTGCTGGATGCAGGCAGGGCACAGGGCACAGACAGGGCTGATGGGACAGCCAGGGATGGCAGATGCAGCTCAGCTCACGCTGGTTTCTCCTGCCCTGCTCCAGTTCACAACTAAAAATAAACAGGAGAAGGAGCTGAGTCTGCTTCAGGGAATTCTGGGGCAATAGAGAAATAAAAATAAAAGGTGGTGCTCCTGTTCCTGAGGGGAGACACTTCTGAAGCTTCTTCACCTTTTTTAGTGATGGCCCTTTAAACTCTGCCCAGGGAAAAATCACCAAATCAATGATTCTCTGTGAAAAACAATGATTCTCTGTGAAAAACAAATATTTCCTTCCCTTATGCACAGGGAAAATACCCAGAAATGAGGATTCAGTCAGAGCTGGAGACCCAAAGTGCTCAGGTAACACAAAGGTGACTTCCATATTGCTGGGTCTGCAATACAAAGAACAGAATTTTATTTCCCATTTTTGAGATGTTTTCTGCTCTCAGGTCTGGGAGCAGCGCTCACCCTCAGCCCTGGCTGCTGTGATTCCCACAATCTGGGTTAGGCAGTCCCTCTGTGCCAGAGAGAGGCTTCATTTTACCTGGGAAACCCTCTGCAAGTGCTGCCTCGTGTCCCTCCCACGCTCTGGCTCATCCCAGCTCCTGATCCAGGGAATCCTGGCCAGGCCCTGCCCTTCCCTGTGCTGCTCTGCATCCCTGAGTGCCAGGGTGGGCTGGGAGCTGTGGGTGCCAGGGTCCTGGGGCATGTCCAGCCAGCTCAGGGCCACGTTGGATGTCCCATTCCACTGGGAATGGCCCCTGCAATGGCAGCTTCTCCTGCAGGGATGGCAGCTTCTCCTGCAGGGGTTGCAGCTTTTCCTGCAGGAATTGCAGCTCCAGTGCCATGCCTGACTGCTCAGGGTCCTGGGGTCCCCCTCCCCAGCAGGGCAGGAGCCAGCCCAGGGCTCTGCTGCTGAAATCAGGATTGTCTCACACCGGGATCCTGCCTTGGCCTCCGGGGGGAAAGGACCTGGTGGAACATCCTCACTCCAGGAGAAGGGAAAGGACCTGGTTGTGGTGGTGTTTGCAGAGGTCCCAGGATGAGGGAAGAGACCAGGATCTTGTTTCAGAAGGCTGATTTATTATTTTATGATATATATTACATTAAAACTATACTATAAGAATAGAAGAAAGGATTTCATCAGAAGGCTAGCTAAGAATAGAAAGAGAAAGGAATGATAATAAAATCTTGTGGCTGACCAGACAGTCTGAGCCAGCTAACTGTGATTGGCCATTAATTAGAAACAACCCCATAAGACCAATCACAGATGCACCTGTTGCATCCCACAGCAGCAGATAATCATTGTTTTTCTTTTCCTCTGAGGCTTGTCAGCTCCTCAGGAGACAAATCCTGGCAAAGGGATTTTTCAGAAAATATCATGGGGTCGTCTGGTTGAACATACTCCAGGAGAAGGGAAAGGACCTGGTTGGACATCCTCACTCCACCTGGCCACCTCTGGAGATGCAATCAGGTGAGTGCTCCAGAGCCCTGGGTTATCCGGCCCCGCTGGTTGAGGCTCCAGACACCTCCCATGAGAGCTTTGAGACGGAATCCTGGAGTGGTTTGGGTTGGAGGGACCCTAAATCCCACCCAGTGCCACCCCTGCCATGGCAGGGACACCTCCCACTGTCGCAGGTGCTCCAGCCCCAGTGTCCAACCTGACCTTGGGACTCCAGGGAACCAGGGGCAGCCACAGCTGCTCTGGGCTGAACTCAGGAGAGTTTTCTGATGCCCTGGTGCAGAGGAACAGTGAAATTTAATTCAATGCTGTGGAGAAATGCTTTACAGGGACTGTGGGGCGAGAATGTCCCACCCACAGGGGATGGGGATTTGGCTGGAAGTGGACTGGATGATGCCCTGGTGCAGAGGAGCAATGAGATTTAATTCAGTGGCTTGGAGAAGTGTTTTACAGGGACTTTGGGGGTGAAAGGGACTTGGCTGGAGCTGGGCTGGATGAAGTCCAACATCCATCCAGCCCTGACCACCTGGGATGATGCTGCCCTGCCTCTGACTTTACTCACACAGACATTTGGTGCTGTGCACAGCTTTGTCTCCTCAGTGACTGGTGGGGATGCTCCTTTCCTCTTTTCCCACTGGAAGAAATAAAGCTGATTTCTGAGGAAATACCCATTTCCTGAACTTCCTGCTTTGTCAAGGCATAATCCCTCTGTCCTCAGGGTCTGAATGTGCTCATGACTATTTACTCTTAGCTCTGAAACAACCCCTTCTGGTACAGAACATTTAAATATTTTCTATTTTAACCTCCACATGGCATTTTCTTCTTTCCCCCCCCCTGTTTTTAGACTTCATATTCAAACACTGATGGTGTAGAAGCTGTAAAGCCCAGGCAGCACTGTGAGCTCGAGGATTTCCAGGGAAGACACGTGCCTGGTGTGCAGGAGATGAAATGAGGTCACATTTTCTGGCACTGCTGTGACCTTCCCGTGGTGCAAGGCTTTGCAGCAGTGACATCAGAGGGCAGTCGCCATTTCTGCTGGTGACTGCAGCTCTCCCTGCACTCTGGAATGAGCTGATGGGTGATGTCTGCTGCTTCTTGTGATGGTGTTCACAGGGGTTCTTGGATGAGGGAAGAGGTGAGAATGTTGACTCCATGATTCAGAAGGCTTGATTTATTATTTTATCATATATATTACATTAAAACTATACTAAAAGAATAGAAGAAAGGATTTCATCAGAAGGCTAGCTAAGAATAGAATCAGAAAGAATGACAACAAAGGTTTGTGGCTCGGACAGAGAGTCTGAGCCAGCTGACTGTGATTGGCCATTAGAAACAGCCAACATGGGCCAATCACAGATGCACCTGTTGGCATTCCACAGCAGCAGATAACCATTGTTTACATTTTGTTCGTGAGGTCTCTCAGCTTCTCAGGAGGAAAAATCCTAAGGAAAGGATTTTCCATGAAAAGATGTCTGCCACAGCTTCTCTGTGTATGGGCTGGGCTGCTTTCCAAGTGTCAGGCTCCTGCCTGCCAGGTTTCACTTCCCCTTTGTCATGGTTCAGTTCATGGAAAACACGGAATGCATTCCCACTTCCACGGAATCCCTGGGCCAGGGCAGGCCCTGGGGCCCTCTGAGAGTGAGGAGCTGATTCATGGAGCTGGATGTGCTGAGTTACCCTGCCCTGGGGAGCCAGGCTGGGGCTGTGACCGCCCAGAACTGTTCAGAGCCTTTGTGCTCAGTGCAGAACCTCTGTGTGTGTGTGCGTTATCACAGAGTGTTCACACTCCAATATTGGGGAGTAATGGGCTGGTTTGAACTGGAATTGACCTTAGAGCCCACCCCATCCTGATCCCTGCATGGCCAGGGACACCTGCCACTGGACCAGGTGAACAGGAGAATAAACAGATTTTCCAAAGCTGTTCAGGTGGATTTTCCTGGCATAGGTGTCTCCACATTTGAGAGCACTCCAAAACATTTTCTAATTTGGCAAAACAACGTTTATTTCCTCCTTTCATTCCTGAAAAACCCCAGAACTGTTTTACCAGAAAATTGACAAAAAGTCTCAGGTGAAGAGGAACATTTGTCCCTGAAAATACTTGTCCAAAGAATTCCAGTTTGGCAAAAGTTCTGAGCAGGTGGAAGGGAAAAGTGTTGGAAAAGGGAAAAGCCAGGATGCCTTAATGAGCAAGCTGGAGCAGGAGTAGCCGGCAGCAGGCACAACAAATCAGCCTCACATCCAGGGAACATCACTGGAAACATTTCCCTTCTGTACCAGCAGGAGTGGGACTTCTCAGGGCCTGGAGGGGCTCCAGGAGAGCTGGAGAGGGACTGGGAACAAGGCCTGCAGGGACAGGAGCCAGGGAATGGCTGCCACTGGGAAAGGGGAGATTGGGCTGGGATCTTGGCAAGGAATTGCTGTCTGGGAGGGTGGGCAGGGGCTGGGCTGGAATTCCCAGATTTGCTGTGGCTGCCCCTGGATCCCTGGCAGTGCCCAAGGCCAGGGTGGATCCACCTGGGGCAGTGGGAGGAGTCCCTGCCATGGCAGGGGTGGCACTGGGTGGGATTTTGGGTCCCTTCCAGCCCCACCCAGCCATCCTGGGGCTCTCTGAAGGACACACCCCCTGTGTGCCCTGCTCCCTGCCCTGCCCTGTGCCTTGGACACTGTGACCCTTTGGCTCAGCTCCAGTGCAGCAGAAAGGACCCAAATGCAGAAAGGCAGGGACTTCTCCTTGCCAGGCAGTTCAGGGATTCCAGGCCCTTCCAGCCCTGAGCATTGTTCTGCTACAGAAAACCCCAAATTCGGGTCACAGGGATTTTCCAAGAAGCTTATCAAACCCCAGCAGGATGGATGACAAACAGCTCAGCCAAGGGAAGGCACACAGACCTGCTGACAGAGTTGCTGGAAGGTCCCACACACCCACAGCTCCCAGAGCTGATTGCCACAGGCACATCCTGGGGGATCCCACGGCCAAACATGGCAAAGGCACCTGGGGGGACCCAGCTCCTGCAGCTCCTGCTGTAACTGAGCCCAGTAGTGATGCGGGGCTGGCTCTGTGCTGAGCCAGAGCTGACTCAGAGCTGGCCCTGCTGGCACTGCCAGGATCTCAGTGGGGCTGGCACATCCTGGGCACCTCAGGAATGGAACCCACAGGGAAAGGGCAATGGGGCAAAGAAGGGCTCAGAAGGGATGGGGGTGACCGTGTTCACAGGGGTCCCAGGATGAGGGAAGAGATGAGGATCTGACTCCATGTTTCAGAAGGCTGATTTATTATTTTATGAAATATATTACATTAAAACTATACTAGAAGAATAGAAGAAAGGATTTCATCAGAAGGCTGGCTAAGAATAGAAAAGGAAAGAATGATAACAAACGTTTGGTCTCAGATGGAGAGTCTGAGCCAGCTGACTGTGATTGGCCATTAATTAGAAACAACCACATGAGACCAATCACAGATGCACCTGTTGCATTCCACAGCAGCAGATAATCATTGCTTACATTTTGTTCCTGAGGCCTCACAGCTTCTCAGGAGGAAAAATCCTAAGGAAAGGATTTTCCATAAAAGATGTCTGTGACAAATGGGGTGGAAAGGGCAGCTCCTCACATCAAGCATTGTCTGGGAGAGGGGAGGGTGTCAGCCCAGGCAGGTGGGGATGGGCAGGGGCAGTGCTGGGGACACCAGGGAGCTCTGAGGTCCTGCACAGCTGCAGATCTCAATTGGATCCCCCGGTACCTCCCAGGGCTCTCATGAAGAGACTCCATAAAAACCTTCCCATGCTTGGGACATTCACAACATTTGGGTTATAAAATTATAGAAAATCCTCAGATGGGATGGACCCACAGGGATCATCCAGTGCCACCCCTGCCTTGCCCAGACCCCAGGACTGCTGGACCTGATCCCTGCAGGGAGCTGTGCTGGCAGGGGGGATCCCAAACCCTCCCTCTTGCTGGGTCTGGTTCCTGGATCCCAAACCCTCCCTCCTGCTGGATCAGGTTCCTGGATCCCAAACCCTCCCTCCTGCTGGATCTGGTTCCTGGATCCCAAACCCTCTCCAGGTCCCTGCCAGGGCCCAGGGGCTGCTCTGCCCACAGCAATCTGCATCTCACCACAGGCAGCCCTGGCAGCCTCCCTGCCTGTGGGGTGCAGCAGGGGTGGCAGGGACAGGGGATGTGAACTCCCATTGCCTCACACGCTGCTTTGGGCTCTAATTCATACTTACAAACCACTCCAAACCACATACAGGAGCTGTTATGTAAGCAGGAGTTATTATTATTAAAAAAATATTACCAGCCAGTTATTAGTCTGACAGATGGAATTATCAGCGGAATTATATTTTTATCAATCATCTCACATTTCCTTTCCTCTCATCTTTCTTTTCTCACCCTCCAGCTCAAGGCTGGCAGCCCAGCACAGAGTGCCAGGAGCGTTCATCACCCCTCAGTGGCACAGGAGAGTAACTGAGCTCCTCCACAGAGCCTGGGGTGGAAAACTCTGGGATCATCTGAGGTGTGAGATGGGCAGGAAGGGCTCAGAACACGATAGGTGAGCCTGGCATGGGCAGGAAGGGCTCAGAACATGATGGTCTGGCATGGCATGGGCAGGAAGGGTTCAGAACACAATGACTGAGGCCTGGAGATCACTGCCCCCTGCCCTGTTGGCTCTGGGCTCTGCAGAGGTCCAGAGGAGCTCAGTTCCTGCTGAGGAATGGGAGCATTCCCCATTCCTTAGCAGGAATTCCATCATTACAGCTGCTGTGCTGGAGGAGGATGAGGATGGCTTCCTCTCCTATCTTCTGGAGAGGTTGGAGGGTCACTGGAGCTGCTGGTGGGTTCTGCCCTGGGGGCAGGAGCAGCAGAGCTCAGGCTCCCTGCTCGGGGCTCTGGGCTCCAGGAGAGCCCTGCAGTGCCCAGGGGCTCTGCAAGGAGAGCTGGGCTGGGATTTGTGAGGGTGAACTGCCAGGGGCAGGGATATGGGATATGGGGCAGGAATTGTTCCCTGGCAGGGGGTGAGGCCCTGGCACAGGGTGTCCAGAGCAGCTGTGGCTGCCCCTGGATCCCTGGCAGTGCCCAAGGCCAGGTTGGACATTGGGGTTAGTGCCCCCTGGGACAGTGGGAGGTGTCCCTGCCATGGCAGGGGTGGCACTGGAGGGGATTTAAGGTCCCTCCCAGCCCAGGCCATTCCCTGATGCAATGACTGGGAAGGCTCCCACAGTGGAATTGCAGAGGAAGCTGCTCCCAAAGGTTGCTTTGGTGCTGAAGCCAAACTCCCCAGGACTTGGGAACAGCCACAGCCCCTGGAGAGGTGACTGTCCCCATCCCAGAACTGCTCCTTGTCCCAGGCTTTGCTGGATAACTGGATAACAAACCCTCCTCCTCCCCTCAGAGTGCTCAGCACTCTGCTGCTGGCTGGGATTTTACAGCCGCAGGACATAAATATTGATTTTATTATTGGATTTCTCTGGAGTTAATCTGTATCCAAAATGTAAAACATTTCTGGGATACATGTTTCATAAATATGGAACCCTGGAATGGTTTGGGTGGAAGGGACCTCAGAGCCCACCCAGTGCCACCCCATCCATGGCAGGGACACCTCCCACTGTCCCAGGTGCTCCAGCCCCAGTGTCCAGCCTGGCCTTGGGCACTGCCAGGGATCCAGGGGCAGCCACAGCAAATCTGGGCACCCTGGGCCAGGATCTCACAGGAAGAATTTCTTTCCAAGATCCCATCCAAACCTTCCCTCTTTCATTTTAAAGTCATTACCCCTTCAATAGGAAATAAAATAAATAATCCATGTAGGAAACATCTCCCAGTTCTGACTTCTGTGCCAGGAGATGCCATTTCCTTCCTTCCTGCCCTGGCAATGACCAAATGGGACACGTGGAGCCTCTGAATCCCTTCTGGAACTCTGCTGCTCTCACAGCATTGCCCCTGCCCAGGCACCCCAGCTGTGAAACCCTTCTCACATTTGTTATTGGCTCCATGTTTGCTTTAATTGCTCTGTTAATTCATGATGCAGTCACAGACTGAAATAGATAACCTGCTTGGCAGCCTGGGCTCCTAAAATAATCAACTTCATTAATATGATTAGGAGCAAAATCTTTCACTGCTTCAGGTACTCAGGATTAAATTGAAGAATGAGCATTGAATAGTTCCTCAGGCAGGTCTCATTTTTACAAAGTATAAAAACTCAGTTAATTTTAAAGGTTCCTGTCCCAAAATAGCCCTGTACTGTACTTTAATAGTAAAGCAATAAAAAACCTTTCCATGAAGAGAGAAAGAAAGAAACACAATGTAAAATATTACAAGTTCCCAGACACCTAGGGCATGACTAATACTGGGATGAGGATTTTCTGACTGGTCAGAAAGCAAGGAATAATGAGAGGATGCTCATGCAATTAACACAGGATGATGGTTGGTGATTTGTGGATTTTAGTTACCAGGCTAAATTTAAACACTTAATTTACCTAAATTAAAATTGCTCAGTCTGGTTACAGCCTTTTCTCAGCCAAGTCTGAAAATGAGCTCCAGTTGCACGTTATTGCTCTTACTTTGGAGGTTTATAATTATAACTTCAGCAATTTCAGCATGATCAGATGGTTAAAGCTGAGGCAGTCACTTGTTACCCTGGGGAGGATTTGGGGAATTCAGGTCCTGGACAAATTCAGGGCTTCTCTTTTGTCAGTGGTGAGGGTTCAATGAAAGGAACTCTTATTTCTGTAGCAATGCTATAAAATAAAGGGTTATTTCCTTTATTTCCTCATGAAGATGCCGGTTAGCTCCTGGCCAGGCCAGGCTGCATCTCTGGCTGCTCAGAGCCAGAACCAAAAGCAGAATTTGTGTCTCAGAGTGGTCTGAGAGCAGAGCAAAAAGCAGTTTGTATCTGAGACAGGTCCAGGAGCAGAACCAAAAGCACAGTTTGTGTCTGAGGCAGGTGCAGGAGCAGAACCAAAAGCAGTTTGTGTATCAGAGAGGTCTGAGAGCAGAGCAAAAAGCACAGTTTGTGTCTGAGGCAGGTCCAGGAGCAGAACCAAAAGCACAGTTTGTGTCTGAGGCAGGTCCGAGAGCAGAACCAAAAGCACAGTTTGTGTCTGAGGCACGTCCAGGAGCAGAACCAAAAGCACAGTTTGTGTCTGAGGCAGGTCCGAGAGCAGAGCAGATGGGGCTGGACAGATGGAGCAGGAGGGGCCAGTGAGGGCAGCAGCTCTGCTCTCCAGGGCTCCTGCAGGAAAGGCAGCACTGCAGGGACAGGGGAGGGCAGGAGGGCTGGAGCAGCTCCGAGGGAATGGGGGGAGCAGAACTGAGCTGGGGCTGCTGAGGAATCGGGGAAGGGCTGAAGGAAGGGACCCCACGGACCCTTCCAGCCCTCTGCCAAGCTGCCACCATGCCAGGCTGCTCCAGCCCCAATGTCCAGCCTGGCCTTGGGCACTGCCAGGGATCCAGGGGCAGCCACAGCAAATCTGGGAATTCCAGCCCAGCCAGCAATTCCTTGCCAAGATCCCAGCCCAATCTCCCCTTTCCCAGTGGGAGCCATTCCCTGGCTCCTGTCCCTCCATCCCTTGTCCCCAGTCCCTCTCCAGCTCTTCTGGAGCCCCTCCAGGCCCTGCCAGGGGCTCTGAGCTCTGCCTGGAGCCTTTCCTTCTCCAGGGGAACATTCCCAGCTCTGCCAGCCTGGCTCCAGAGCAGAGGGGCTCCAGCCCTGCAGCAGCTCCACGTCCTCCTGCTGTTGGCCCCAGGGCTGGGGCAGCTCTGCAGGTGGGCTCTCACCTGAGGGAGGGGCACAGGGACACAGTTCCCACCTTGCCTTTGGCATCAGCCAGGGCTGAGCAGGGGGGTCTGGGTCCCAGCACACACAGCCAGGGCAGGTCCAGGTCTCTTGTAGCTCATGGAGGGGAGAGGAAATCCTCCAAAGCCAACAGTGAAGGCATCTGCCCTAAGGAGGCACTTGAGAAAAAGGAAGATTCCAGAGAAGGATAAGACTTCAAGGTCAGTGTAAGCTCTGGAATTGACCCAGGGAAGGTGAGGATGAAGCTCTGTTTAACATTTTATCCATTTAACTTTCATTAAGGACTCTGGAATGAGCATCCCTTGTCTCTTGGAAGGGAAGGGCACTGGAAGAATCCTGGGCAGGCTTGGCATGTCCATCGTTGGAGGTGTTCAGACCTTCATGGACACAGTCCTGAGCAGCCTGGTGCAAGTGGGTCTGACAGGGCCTGGCACTCCTCAGTGTGGGCAGCAATGGTTCTGTGTGCTCAGGGACCTGCAGGGGATGGGGCAGGAATGGGGGTGCCAGGTGGGGGTCAGGGTGGATGGGTTGGCCATGAGGGTGCCCAAGTGTGACTGTGAGCAGAAATTCTCAGTGGTGGATGGGCTGTGGGCAGGGCAGGGGTGAAGGGAGAGCCAAGGAGACACTGTGAGGTACCTGAGGGAAGGGTGGAGCATCAGCAAACTGCATCAGGAGGAGAAGAGGGGAGGCAGGTGAGCTCCAGAGGCAGGGAAGGGTCACCACACACATTGTCCATAAATCCTTGGGAGTTGTAGGTGAGATCCTGTCCTTGGCAGGAAGCAGAGCAAAGAAAGGGACCCGAGGAGTAAGCAGTGCCTCAGCCAGGTAGAAGAGCTTGGAACTGAGTGGATCCCTCAACAGAATGCATGGATGATGGATGAAGTCACCCTTCCCCTTCATTGAGCTCCATCTGCCCAAAGATAGACTTGCCTTGCACAGACACCTCCATTCCAGCAAGTCACGTTGGGCTCCCTTTGAAGTCAACAGAGAAGAACAGCAAATTTGAGGACATGCTTCATCTCCTCCCAAAATAGAGACTAAAACAGATTAGCTGACTCATGCCCTAAAAGACTCTGATTTTCCCCCACAGATTACAGAGAGAGCTCACACAGCTGGGTTCAGATTAGTCTGTGCTGGGGGAGCTGAACTTTCCATAACTCCATGCTCCAGTCCAGCCATGGTCCCTGCCATGGGACATGGAGCAGAATTCCAGGGCTGGGCAGGGCTGGGACCCTGGAGAAGGGACCAATGAGGGGACATGGCTGAGCACAGAGCCACGCTGGCCATGGGGCCCTTATGGACAGGGAGCAGCCCCAGAGCTCAGGGAGCACAGCCCAAGGTGTGCTCAGCACCTCTGTCCCCTGAGTGCCACCAGGGCAGGGCACACGTGTGACAGGCAGCCTGCCAGGCTGGGAGTGAAGAACATGCTGGAAAACTAACACTTGGCAGTGTTTCAGGCATTAAACAATAAATAAGATAGAAAAGAGATATAAAAGAGCTATAAAACAGGTATAAAGCAGATGTAAAAGAGATATAAAATAGGTATAGAAGAGCTATAAAAGAGATGGAAAACAGGTGCCATGGCTTGCCCAGGCCCAGGCCAGAGCCCTGAGGCTGCTGCAGGCTGGAGCAGGGAGGTCAGAGTGAGGACCTGGGCAGTCCTGGCACATCTGGGCTGGAGTGCCTAACATGCTCCAGTACAGTTAAAGAATAATGGAATCTTTTGGGTTGGAAGAGACTACAAACACCATCCAGGGCCACCCCTGCCATGGCAGGGACACATCCCAGGTGCTCCAAGCTCCATCCAGCCTGGCCTTGGGCACTGCCAGGATCCAGGGGCAGCCCCAGCTGCTCTGGGCACCTGTGCCAGGGCCTCACACCCTGCCAGGGGCTGTGGCTGTGTCTGGGGCAGCTGGGGCAGCACAGAGAGCAGGGGCTGATGGAGCACGGACACTTCCCCTGCTGGAGCAGCAGCAGCAGCTGATGGGGTGGCACAGACAGCAAATGTTCTGCAGGAGCTGCACTGCACCTGAGGGTGAGTGCAAATCTCCAGTTCCCAGCACTGCCATTTTTCATCTCCATGAAATTCTGTTATTTTCTTGTTTAAACTTAGCACAGAACTCAGGGAACGCAGCGTTTCAGCTTGACAAGTGGTTTATTCAGGAGCTGATTTACCAATTCAAAGGCTACTCCCTACAGACTCCTACCAGGAACGTTCACTTGTAAACCTCTGATTTAATTAAAGACTTAGCCCTTCAAACATTAGCGCAGCTGGAAAATCCATAATTAGCTGTACATTTTTTGAAGGAACTTTCCCCTGATTTGCCTGGAAACCTGGGGAAGGGCTCCATATATCCATCATAATTCCCACCACTTCCAGTTCAGGCATTAGAGACGCTGTGTGGGCAGATTTAATGGGTTCCTTCTCACTTCCTGGGGAGGAGAGGGGTTGCATAAGATGTGAGTCAAGACACCCGTCCTGAAGCTGTGCCCGTGGCACTGGCAGGGCTGGGTGTCAGGCCAGGACGTTTCAGAGCAGCTCCCAGCCCATGCTGGGTCACTGGAGGAGCTCCAGTGCTCCCCTTTAGTCTGGAACTGGGGCTCAGCAGTACCCAGGAGGGCTCTAGAGCTCCTTCTCCCATCCCAGCTGACACTTCCACAGCCCAGACTGCACTCAGAGCCTGCTGGTCCTCAGGGTGAAGCTTCATTTGGGATGTGCCCTCCTGCTCCCTCTCTTAGGGTCCCTGTTTATCCCCAGCCTCTCAGGGTGAAGCTTCATTTGGGATGTGAAGCTGCTCCTGCTTATCCCAGCTCCCTCAGGCTGAAGCTTCATTTGGGATGTGCCCTCCTGCTCCCTCTCTGAGGCTCTGTTTATCCCCAGTCCCCTCAGGGTGAAGCTTCATTTGGGATGTGCCCTCCTGCTCCCTCTCAGAGGCTCTGTTTATCCCCAGCTCCCTCAGAGTGAAGCTTCATTTGGGATGTGCCCTCCTGCTCCCTCTCTGAGGCTCTGTTTATCCCCAGTCCCCTCAGGGTGAAGCTTCATTTGGGATGTGCCCTCCTGCTCCCTCTCAGAGGCTCTGTTTATCCCCAGCTCCCTCAGAGTGAAGCTTCATTTGGGATGTGCCCTCCCTTAGGGTCCCTGATCATCCTCAGTCCCCTCAGGGTGAAGCTTCACTGGGGATGTGCCCTCCTGCTCCCTCTCTTAGGCTCTGCTCATCCCCAGCCCCACCTGAAGGGTGTTTTGCCCCCAGGTCCAGCCCTTGCCAATGCAGGGCTTTCATCACTGCACAAGGAATAAAATTTTAAACAACTCAGCACCATTCACAGGGAGGAATCCCAAGCTTTCTGTAGATCCAGGTTCCCAAGAGCTGGGTGTAGTTACCCTCATTTTGGGCATCTTACCAGAGTACCTAAAGATGTGGGGATTTTCCTGGGCACTTCTGGGCTCACTGGAAGGAGCTGTGTCCCCTCACAGGCTGCACCTTCCTGAGTCACCTTCCCCATAGCACAGGGGCACAGGCACAGGTGCCCAGAGCAGCTGGGGCTGCCCCTGGATCCCTGGCAGTGCCCAAGGCCAGGCTGGACAGGGCTGGGATCCACCTGGGACAGTGGGAGGTGTCCCTGCCATGTCAGGGGTGGCACTGGGTGGTTTTTAAGGTGTTTTCCACCCCAAACCTTTCCATGATCGTATCCTCTGCTATGGGCACAGCTGCCATTACCCCTTCAATACCCCAGTATGAACCCTGCTGGAGGGCTGCTGAGCCCAGGTCCCTCACATCAGTCTATCCCATTCATCTGTTTTCCTGGTTTAATCCTGATTTGCTCTTTTCAGCTCAGAAACCTCGGCTAAGCCCAGATCTCATTTATCCCTCAATCTGATTGAGCTGAAATCAGCCAATAAAGTCTGCAGCCTCGGGATTGCAGTGATCAGGGCACTTTGCTGCTGCTGCTGCAGGCAGCCAGGAACAGGATCAGCTCCCAGCTTGGCTGGAATGCTCCCCCAGCCCCGGGTGCCCTGTGCTGCTGTGTCCCAGTGCTCCTAGCATGGAGCACAGTTACCCTATTGATGTGTCCCACCATTCCTGTGTCCCACTACTTCCAGCACAGAGCACAGCCCCCCATTCTTGTGTCCCCCCATTCCCAGCACAGAGCTCAGCTCCCCATTGATGTGTCCCCCCATTCCTGTGTCCCACTGCTCCCAGCACAGAGCACAGCTCCCCATTCCTGTGTCCCCCCATTCCCAGCACAGAGCACAGCTCCCCATTCCTGCGTCCCCCCATTCCTGTGCCCCACTGCTCCCAGCACAGAGCACAGCTCCCCATTCCTGTGTCCCTCCATTCCTGTGTCCCACCATTCTCAGCAGCCCCCCATTCATGTGTCCCAGCACAGAGCACAGCTCCCCATTCATGCTTCCATTCCCTTTCTCTCCCTCTTTCTCCCCGAGCCTGCGCTGTGCTCAGGAGCTCAGCCTGTCACCAGCCTCCTCTCCTAATTCCTGGTTTCATGTCCTGCAGCCCCATCTGAGCTGCTTCCCTGGCTCAGATCACAGCCAGCCCAGCTCCTCTTGCTGCTGGGAACCCCCGTGCCCCTCGCTGACGGAATCACCTGCCCATCACTCTGCTGTGCCAGCTGGCTCCTGCTGCCCTCCCTCTGACACACCTGATCCTCCCTCCTTGCCTCCTCCTCTCCATTTTTAACGGGAGCTGGATGTAGAGATTCCCTGGATCTCTGCCATGGAAGCACATCCATTTCTGCAATCACAAACCAGGGGAAAGGCTCACTCAGGTGTCAGTGTTCCTAAGGTACCAGATACTGAAATGCACAGGCACTAAAGCAGCCGAGATTTGTTTTCCAGAGCAGCTGAGGAATCCTGTTGATCAGATCCCAGTAACGATGAGCTTCCAACTACCTTGGAGCACAGAAACCCTCACGTTGAAAACTTGGCAATTAACGTGTCACTGGCACCAGCCAGGGCCTGATGTTCAAACATTCCTCTTCTCCAAGGTATCTGAAGTCACGATTGTATTTTATATTCTCCCCTGCAATTAGCACATTAATCAATCCCTGTATTTTAATATATTACATGTCACCTTTTAAACCCCTGAGGCTGACAGAGTTTCGGGGGAAGGCAGGTTCTTCTCTCTCCAAGAATCTCCCCCAGCGATGGCCTTTCTAAAAATTCCTCTGCCATTTTCATGTCAAGTGACATTTCACTGGAAAGGATCGGAGCAGATTTCCATCTGAGCCTGAGTAAGTCTCTGGATATTGTTAGTCAATTAATAAAAATGTGAACAGCTTCCTGTGTGATGTGCGAGCGATAAACACTCAGCCAAGCCTCCCTCCTCCCCTCCTTCCCTGCCTGTGAATCGCTCTGCTAAAAATAAAGGCAGTGACAGAATTTGGGGCTGCTGTGACGAGAGGAGCCCTTCAGAGCTGGCAGGTCCCTCCCAGGTGCCTCTCGGAGCTGTTCTCAGCACCACACCGCGCTCAGCGAGGGAGAGCCGGCCCGGGAGCCGAGCCTGCTCCTCCTCGGGCTGCCAGGGAAATAAAGCAGGAATTGCTGCTCTTCCAGCGGGGTTTGCTGTGTGCCTGCTGCCTCTGCTCCCCCCAGGCAGGCACCCCACGGCTGCTGCTCCCTGCTCCGAGGGGTTTGGGGATGTGCACAAATTAGCGCTGGGACGGGCTGAGCCCAACACATTTAATTGCATTTGCAACAGGAGATGGCTCTGAATATCAAGCTGCATTTTCTTGTCAGCATCTTAATTATTTTAAGGAATGTTTGCCTTGCTGTATTGGAACATTCCCATTTATCTGGTGCTGAAAAACAACCCCCCAGTCACTGCAGAGCCCGTGCAGACGCTGCCTTTTGGGAGATGTTCTGCTGGATACCAGGCAGAGAGCTGCTCTGAGCAGAATAAAGAACTCAGGAGAAGGAAATCCTCTGGAAGCACCTTTATTTTCCAATTCCTGCAGCTTCCCTGCTGGGGGAGGGCGCAGTTATTTATTGGCTGGGCACAGAGCTGCTCAGTGTGCACAGTTGGGTCCACTGCTGATACTCAGCAGGAGAGTTTAACTGCTGGGATGGGGACAGAGGGACTGGAACCTGCATGGCCCGGGGCTCCTGTCCCTGCTCTGCAACTCCAGGGGAGCCAAAATAACTCAGAATCCTGCTTTTAACAGGAAATTCCTCTTGTGCCTTTGCTGGCCCCAGCTGAAACACGGAGCGTTAACCAGTGCCTGGATGCCTCAGGGAGAGCTTATCACAGAGTCTGGGAGTCATGGCATGGGCTGGGATGGAAGGGATGGAAAACCAGCCAGCCCCAACCCCCTTGTCACGGGCAGGAATGGAAGGGACCCTAAAATCCAGCCAGCCCCAACCCCCTTGTCATGGGCAGGGACACCTCCCACTGGATCAGGGGGCAGTTGCGTCAGGGGAAGGCAGAGATCCTCCCTCCCTCCCTCCAGGGCACGCCATGCATGATGGCAGGGAATGGGAAGCCATGGAGGATTTCAGGGATCAAGGCGCCGTGGAGAATTTCATGGATGAGGGAGCAATGCAGGATGGCAGGGATCAGGAAGAATGGAGGATTTCGTGGATCAGGGAGCCATGGAAGATTTAATGGATCAGGAAGTATGGAGAATTTCAGGGATCAGGAAGCCAGGGAGGATTTCAGCAATCAGGAAGCCATGGAGGATGTCAGGAATCAAGAAGTATGGAAGATGTCAGGGATCAGGGAGCCATAGAGGATTTTGGGGATCAGGAAGTATGGAGGATTTCATGTATCAGGGAGCCATGGAGGATGTCAAGGATCAGGAAGAATGGAGGATTTCATGGATCAGGAAGCCATGCAGGACTGACACCCACATCTAAAGGTGTCCATGGGGAGGTCCATCTCATGTTCTCCACCTGTCCAGACTTTGAGCCTGTCCTTTCAAACCTGACAGACCACCAGAGACCCCCACTGCCACTGGAGAGCTTGGGAGTTGAATGGAATTCCCACGTAGGACAATCCCACTCATTTCCTGCTCACACAGGACTGTCTCAGAATGCCTGATTTCCGTGGGATTTCAGTGTCCATCCACCACCGAGGGGCTCCGGGAGAGCTGGAGAGGGACTGGGACAAGGGACAGCACACAGGGAATGGCTTCCACTGCCAGAGGGCAGAGTCAGGACAAGGGAACAAACACCAGGAAGGTTTTATTCACAGGAGGGGTGACTGGATCCTGGCAGTGCTGCCCAGGGAGGCTCGGAGTGCCCATCCCGGGAGGTATCCAGGGAAGGGCTGGAGGTGGCACTCGGTGCTCTGGGCTGAGGACAAGGGGACATCGGGCACAGCTGGGACTGGGTGGTGCGGAAGGGCCTTTGCAGCCCCAGCGATGCTGTGATCCTGTTGGACCGGACATTTCGGGGAGCTTTCCTGGCACACGTTACCGGCGGCAGCTGCCTCCGGGTCCCGGGCAGTGACCCGGCCGGGCTGGGCGGAGCTCTCCAGGCAGCGGAAGGTGTCCGTGCCGCTGGCAGCTCGGTCCAGTCCGGCCCGTTCCGGCCCCGCTGTCCCTCACAGTCCCCCACGGTCTCTCAGGGTCCCCCATGTCCCTGCCGGCCCCGTCTCCGCCTTTATCCGGGCACTTCCGCTGCCCGCCAAAACCCCCGCGAGCGCGCGCTCCCTCAGCCCCGCCCCGCCGCTCCCCGCCCACCAATCACCGCGCGGGAGGCGGAGCTCGCTCCCCGGCCCCGCTCCCGGCACCGACCAATGGCGGCGCGGGGAGGGGGCGGTCCCGGCGCGTGCGCGCGCGGGGCGGGCGCGAGTCCCTGACGACCGGGCGGGACACGGGGACAGCCGGACACACGGACACGGGGGAGGGGCACACGGACACGGCCCGCCGCCATGGAGCACGGCCAGCAGCAGCAGCAGGAGAAAGAGGAGGAGCAGGCTCAGGTGAGCACGGGGTCGGGCGGGCGGGAGCAGCCGCTCACCGACCGGAGCGGTTGTGTGTGTGTCTGTGTGTCCGTGCGTGTATGGGTGTCCCTGTGTGTGTCCGTGTGTGTCCCTCTGTGTGTGTATATGTATATGCGTGTCCGTGTGTCCCGGTGTCCGTCCCTGTGTGTCCGTGTGTCCCCGCGTCCGTGCGCCACGCTGGGTCCTTATCTTGCTGGAGTTGGGGCAGCCGGCCGGTGTCACCTTCTGCCCTGTGAAATGGCTCTGAAGGGGTCACTTCCCCCAGAAAGGGGGACCCGGCTGGCCCGAGCCCCTTCCCGGCTCCCAGCAGGGCCCGAGCCCGGCCTGGTCCCTCCGGTGGCCCCCGGTCCCTCTCTGCCCCTCGGTGTCCCCGGTGTCCCTCGGTGCCCCGCTCTCTCCCGGGATAAGGGTCCCCCTGCTCCGGACCGCCCCTGCTCTCCCGGCAGCAGGCTGTGCGCTCTGTCATTGTGTTAATTACAGGCTGATAATGATGCATTGTTCCCTTGGGGCTGGTTCTGCCCCGGGGACGGGCGAGTGCAGCTGCTGAGCCGTGACCTGCAGGGCACTCGGGGACAGGGCTGCACTCTGCAATCACAGCGTGGTTTGGGTGGAAGGGACCTTCAAAGCCACCCAGTGCCACCCTGCCACGGCACGGACACCTCCCACTGCCCCAGGCTGCTCCAGGTCCCCTCTGACCCGGCCTGGGGCACTGCCAGGGGTGCAGGGGCAGCCACAGCTGTGCCAGGGCCTCCCCACCTGATGGGGAAGGATTTAGTCCCAAAATCCCATCTGAATCTCCCAGCTTTTAATTTAAAGCACTTTCCAGTATCTACCAGTGTAAAAAGTTGTTCCTCTTTGTTAAATGCCGTCTTTTAGTACAGGGAGGTGCTGGAGATCTCCCTGGAGCCTCCTTTTCTCTGTGGAGGGCTCACACAGCTCTGTGCCCTCAGCTGTGCTCAGACCCCTGGATGTGGTGTCCCACCAGAGCTCACATAGCTCTGTGCCCTCAGCTGTGCTCAGATCCCTGCTGCAGGCTGGGAAGGGATCCCTGGCAGTGCTGTCCCATCAGGGCCATGCAGGAACCAGTGTCCTCCTGAGCTGGCACCCTGTGAGAGTGTGGGGCAGGTCCTTGTGTGGTTCTGGCACTTGGTGGTGACTGCCCCCTGTTCTCAGAGGGAAAATCCCGAGGTGTGACAGCTCCAGAGCCAGCGAAGTGCTCAGAGGTGCAGCAGCCACGTGGAAACCTGAGGCAGATGCCTTGGCAACTTCTAGAAACATTCCCTGAAGGAAGGACAGGCTGGTGCAGGCTCAGTCTCACCAGGAGAAATAACAAAGGTGGAGCAAAGGATGGGAACAGCCATGGGAATCACTGGGATATCCTAAAGGCCAGGAGAAATAACAAATGATGGTAACAGCCATGGGAATAGCTGGGATATCTTAAAGGCCAGGAGAAATAACAAAGATGGAGCAAAGGCTGGGAATCACTGGGACATGCTGAAGGCCAGGCTGCCAGTGATGGACATGGCAGTCAGTGGAGGTTAATGCAGTTTCCATCAGCCCTGCAGCAGCAGCAGGAGCTCCCCTGGGTGCTCTCAGGAGGGACAGCAGGGCTGGATGCTGCCCTTTGTTCTCCTGTGCATTTAAACAGCAATGTCCTTCCTGGGAGTGCAGTTCCAGGCAGTTCCCAGCCAGCTGGACTCCAGGCTGTGCTGTTGGGGAGCAGTGAATTCCCCTCCTGTTCTGGTTCTGCTGAGCCCAGGGCAGTGTGTGTGGTGCATTTTGGGTGCTGTTGTTCCCTGGTGGCTGTTGCTCCCTGTGTGTTTGTGTTGCCCTGGCTGTGGTGTGAGTGCTGCTCTGACAACCCCAGCGAGCCCTGGCAGTCCCAGCTGGAGCTGAGCCCAGGGGCTGCCGTGCAGCCAGAGCAGCCCTGCTGCCCTCACACCTCTGCTGTGTCCCTCTGTTCCTTCTGGGATGGTTTCAGCTCACTGCAGAGAGTCACTCTGGGATTTGGGGGCTTCAGGCTGCAGTTTCTAGGGGTGTCCAAAGCAGGAGTCACCTGTGCTGCTGTGCCCTGCTCACCTGTCCTGTGTCACACCTTGTGGCAGAATTCAGCACAGGTCTGCAGTGGACTGGGGTTCAAAATGGCTTTAAAAGCTTCTGCTCAACACTTCCCTCAAGTTTCTGCTTGCTGAGGAGAGGCTGGGAGTGATGTCCCAGTTTGTGGTAATTTAAAGGTGTTCTGGGCTTCGAGGTGTAACAGGGGGAGGAATTCTGTAACCCACAGAATGAGGTGCTTCCTATTCTTTGGGGGGGCTCTCTGAGGGAACCATTCCCTCCTTGGCCTCACCTGGGCCTGTTCCTGTTTGGGATTCTGAGGGAACCATTCCCTCCTTGGCCTCACCTGGGCCTGTTCCTGTTTGGGTTTCTGAGGGAACCATTCCCTCCCTGGCCTCACCTGGGCCTGTTCCTGTTTGGGGTTCTGAGGGAACCATTCCCTCCTTGGCCTCACCTGGATCCTCTTATGTTTGGGGTTCTGGAGGGAATAATTCCCTCCTTGGCCCCAGCTGGATCCCCTCCCGTTGGGGCTGCCAGCACAAGGGACAGGCCACCAGGGTGGCCTGAGCCTGGGGAGCCCTGGGGTAGGCAGGGCTGGGCACAGAGGGCAGGAACCTGGGCTGGGAGGAAGAGGAGGAGGAGGCAGTGGTGCTTCCCTGCCACAGCAGGGCTTGGAAGAGGCAGAGGAAGGTTCCTGGAGGTGCTCAGGGGTGGGACCTCCAGACTGCAGCAGGAGAGCAGTGGATCCATCCCTGGTGCTCAAGGTGGATCCCTGGTGTTCCAGGCAGATCCCTGGTTCCCAGGTGGATCAATCCCTGATTCCCAGCAGATCCCTGATTCCCAGGTGGATTCCTGGTCTTCCGTGGTGGATCTCTGGTTCCCAGCTGGATCCCTGCTTTCTCAGCTAGATCCATCCCTGGTGCTCCGGGTGGATCAATCCCTGGTTTCCAGATGGATCAATCTCTGGTGCTCCAGGCAGATCCCTGGTTCCCAGGTGGATCCCTGGTTGTGCAGACAGATCCCTGGTGTTTCCAGATGGATCAATCTCTGGTGCTCCAGGCAGATCCCTGGTTCCCAGGTGGATCCCTGGTTGTGCAGACAGATCCCTGGTGTTCCCAGATGGATCAATCTCTGGTGTTCCAGGTGAGTTCCTGTTTGTCCCTGTCCCTGCCCTGCAGCAGTGGCTGCTGACTCCCAGTGGCCCTGAGCTCTCACTGCACCGGGGGCCAGGGAGGAGCCAGGCCAGGCAGGGAAGCTCCATTCCGCTCTGACCTGTGCCATTATTAACTCAGTTCCTCAAACTAATGGAGCTGTGGCTCGTTCTCAGCCAGGACTGGGCCAGCAGTGCCCTCCAGACCCAACCATCCATTCCCTCCTGTCACCAAGGCACCTCCACCAGAGATGGGTGAATTCTGAACTGCTTCTGTGCTTCCCAAGGCCCACAGGAGAGCCCCAGCCCAGCTGGGCAGATTGGCCAGATTAAATTGCTGCCATTCAGTCTGAGCATGAGCAATGCCCCAGTGCAGAGCAGAGTTTCCTGTGTCCCTCCCGTGTAACAGTCACGAAGACAGGAGGGAGCAGCCTCAGGGAGCTGTGGGTTGGGTATTGGGGAAGATCCCTGCCCAAAAAGGGCTGTGAGGCTGCCCAGGCAGGACTGGCCTCAGTCCCTGGGGTGTTGCAGGCTCCTGTGGGGCTGGCAGGGCTGGGCTGGGGCTGCTCTCAGGTGCTGGCACAAACCAGAGTGTGTTTGTGATGTCCTGGCAGATCAGCTGACTGCCATCAGGTGTCTGGGGAGATAGATCTCTCTCCCTTCTCTCCCTGGGTTTTTGCTTCCTCAGGTATCTGGGAGATCTCTCTCCCTTCTCTCCCTGGGTTTTAACTTCTCCCCTGTTCTGTATTTTGGTATTCTCAGGGGTCTGTGGGGCAGAATAACGCAAGGAGAGCTAACCTGGCTGTTGAAGGTAGTTCAAAACCCAGTGATGTTCATATTTCTGCCCATGAACTGCAGCATGGGTTCAGAGCTGCTTCTCCAACTCCCCAATTCATGGCACTGTGTGCTGTGGGGGTGGCTGTAATTCAGCTTTATTTCTGTCTTCACCCCTCTTTATGTATTTAGCAGCAATGTATTGAACTTCAGGAGGAAAAACGTTGTTAAATTTCCTTCATTTGATTTAAATGGTGTGGGAGCCCTCAGAGATGATTACATTCATTTAGTAAATCCTTCCTCCTGCTTGCTGCTGCCTGGTTCAGTGCCCTGGTACAGCCAGTGCCAACGTGGGGCAATGTCTTACCTGGGTTATCTCCTCAGGGGTGCTCTCTGGAACAGGGATTAAACTGGAATAGTGCAGCAGAGTGTGCTGCTGCTCCCCTGCCCAGGAGGGGTTATACCTGGGGGGTTTATCCAGGGAGTGCCCCTGGGGCTTGGGGAAGCACAGCTGAGCCTGGAGAACCTCTGGGTGGGAGGTTGTCAGGAGGGGATGAGCTTTGCTGGAGGTTCTGGTGGAATTCCCAACCTTGGAGGTGTCCAGGGAAGGCCTGGAGGTGGCACCCAGAGCTCTGGGCTGGGGACAGGGGGGATTGGGCACAGGAGAGCTTCTCCAGCCTCAGGGACCCCAGGGTTCCATGATGTTCTGATTCAGTGGCTCAGGTATGGCTGGGTGTTGATCCTCTTGACAGCACACACTGGATTTACATGGATTTGGGAAAGGGGAGGTTGTGTGCCCCAGGAGGGACTGGCTGCTGTGCTCACAGTGATGCTCAGGTTTTGGGGGGCTGCGGTGAGGAAGGGACCTGCCTGCTCCAGTGCACTCTGACACTCTGCATGGGGTGTAGGAACACCTGAAGCACAAGGGGCTGGGGCCCAACCTCTGCTGCTGGGGATGGCCTGAGTACTTCATGTATTTAATGTGTTTAATGTATTTTATGTATTTCATATATTTAATATATTTCATGTATTCCATTGTCCCTGAGGCAGTTGAGCACACACTGCAGAGCAAAGCAATAATCTGTTTTTAACCAGCAGATGATCCCTTTTAGCCCATTGCCAGCACTTCCCCTGCCCTGCTTGGAGGGAGGAGCTGCAGCAGCAGGACCCAGGAGTGCAGGTGCACTGGGGTGTCCCTGGATCAGCCATCCCTGGGAGCACCGGGGTGTCTCTGGATCAGCCATCCCAGGGGTATCCCTGGATCAGCCATCCCTCAGGAAGGTGCTGCTGCCAGGGTGTGTGCTGAGCTGCTCTGGCCTGGGCTGAGGGTTAATTAGGTGATTGCAATTAACAGGAGGTGCTGTGTGTGGAGTGCAGCCCTTGCACTGTGCTGCACTCACAGGGGATGTGCTGGATGTGCTGCCAAGTGTGGGATTGCTCTGAGAATTCCCTCAGCTCTCCGTATCCAAAGACTGAGCCTTATCTGAATCAAAACCTGGATTTCCAGCTGTGCAGAAGCTGTGACTCACACAGCAGGGCTGTGGGAAGGAGCTGTAAGCCCTGGGGGTGTCCCCAAAGGCAGAGCAGCTCCTCAGGGCAGTGCTGGGGGACTCCCAGGACTCCCCATGTCCTGCCACACTCCAGGCTGAGGGGTTGTGTAGGAACCCTTCAGAATCAGTGCTGGCTTCTCTCAGTCTCACAGGGATGATGATGAGCAGTGTTTGATGATGATGATGATGAGCAGTGTTTGATGATGATGATAAGCAGTGTTTTTCCCCACAGGAGCCTTGGTTCTGGCTGACAGCAGAACTGGCCAGCAGCTGCTCCTGGGACACCAAGCTGGGCCAGAGCTGTGCCAGGAGGGACCTGTCGGAGCTGCCCACGCTGGAGGAAGGGCTGCTGCCCTCAGCAGAAGCTTCTGGAGCTGCAGTTCCTGCCTCACCCCTGGGTATGTCCAAAGGGATTGCTGCACAATGGATGTTTTACTGCTCACTCAGTCCCAGCCTGCATTTGTCCTTCCTTCAGCGGGAAGTGAGGTTTACAAAGTGTGTTTGGGGTGATTTTGTTGCCAAAGCTCCCCTCAGGATGAGGGGCAGGGTTTGTGTGCCTCCCCTGGATCTCCTAAGATGAACAGGTTCCTTTTGTGCCAGGTGAAGCTTTGCTTTGTTTTCCTGTGGAATTCAGGGTGAGCCTGGTGCAGCTGCCACCCCTGGCAGTGTCCAGGGCCAGTGCAAGGTGTCCCTGGTAGGGGCAGGAATGGAATATCTGTGAAATATCTGTGAACTATCTGTGAAATGCCCTCCACCCAAGGCAGTCCATGGTTCCAGTCCTCATTGTTGCCCTTGCCTTTGGGTGCAGTTCCTGTTGCTGCTGCTGAAATTTGTAGTGCTGGCACTCCACTCCAGCCAGGGTCTCTGCTCCTTCTCATCCCTGCAGGTCAGTCAGGCTTGAGAATCTCCAACATTTAACAATTCACCTTTGTGCTTCCCTGCTTCCATTCATTTCCAGAGTACCCTGGTCAAACCCAGCCTCAAGTGCAGTTTCTCAGCCCAGGGGTTCATTTTGCAGAGCAGGAGCTGCCCTGGCCATGAGGACATTCCCTTTGTGACTCCCTTTGCCAGGGTGTGACTGAGTTGGTGAATGAAGGTGCCTTTTCCTACACCAGTGGTGTTCTTCACAAACAAACACAATTACTGAGAGGCAGAAAACATAATTGTGGTATTTTAAATAACCCTTCTGTGCTTACAGCTGAGTGCACGTTGGGCTGTGCAGTTTGGGCTGTGCAGTTTGGGCTGTTGAGTTGTGCAGTTTGGTATTCCCTGTGCCAGCCTGCCTGTGTGCAGCTGCTATTTGGGCTTTGTTTGGGAGTTAAACCCCACTTGAAGGGCATGGAGTTAAAATTACCTTGGGAATTTCCTCACAGCAGCTCCTGATAGGTTGATGAATTTAACTTTTATTTTTTTAATGGGACACTCTTTGTGATTTTGATCAGTTTTTGGGATGATTTTGCTTCATCCTTGGTGAAGGAGCCTGCAGGAGAAGGAACACCTTGGGTGGATCCTGGTTCATCCCAAACCCTCTGAGGCTCAATCCCTGTCACTGTGGGTGTCACCCTGGGTATCACTGTGGGTGTCACCCTGGGTGTCACTGTGGGTGTCACCCTGGTGGCTGTCCCTGCTGTCTCCTGTAACACTCACTGCATAGATTAAATGGACTTTTGGTAACTTCTGGTTCTAAAAGTTCCTTTTTGCACCACCTGACAGGTTTGTTTTGCACAAAGCAGGACAGGTAGCGAGGGGAGAAGGGAGAGGGATGAGTTCCTGTTCTGTGTGACAGCACAGGCTGGGTTCACTCACAGCACCAGGGAACTGCTGAGCATTTGCAGCCACCTGGGGATGTTTCTGAAGGGTTTTTCTCCTCATGGAATGAGAGCCATCCTAGGCTGCCTCAGAGCTGGGTCTGCAGGCAGTGTGGTGCTTACAAGCTGTGTGTGCATCACTGGGAGTTGGTGAATAGTGAATAAATCCCATTTTGGTAGGACAGTGAGGTTCAGGACAGGGCTCAAAATGGGAGGAGGTGGAGGGCTGGCCATGCCTTGTCCGTGCCCATGCTCTGGGCAGGATTCCTGTGGTTCAGGTGTTTCACAGCCCTTTTCCCCATGTGGTTATGTGTAGAACTGGAAGCCATTTAATCAAGGAAAACTTCTTGATATTTGTGCAGCTCTATGTTTGCAGTGCATCTGGAATTAAGGAGCAGGCAAAGGCTCTGCAATGTGCTGAGAGCTGTGAGAACCTCTCTGTGCTGTTTGATCTGTGCTCCCTAGAGATGGGCTGCAGGCTTTGGGTGTGCTCTGCATTCCCAGCTACAGGGGAGAGCTGAGAGGGAAGGAGCTGCAATCCTCACTTATTCCTCCTTCTCCTCCTCACAAAGTGCCTTGGATTCCGTGTCAGGAGGGGAGGAGTGACAGTGACAGTTGTACTGAAGTGCTCCTGCTGCTCTGGGGAACAGCTTGACAGAGCCCAGGCTTTGTTTTTGTTTTGCCTTCCTTTTTTATCCCCCAAATGGCAGCTTGAGTGTGGCATTCAGGCTTGTCAGCAGGCTGGGAGAGCGAGTCCAGGCCCAGCTCTGCCTGCTCGCTGAGCTGCACTCAGGAGCCTTTTGGCCTTCAGAGTGGCAGCAGGAAAAATCCCAGTTTGACAGCAGGAGAGCAGCACTGACATCACTGCCTGCTCCAGCCCAGGCTGCGGCTCCAGGCCTGGCCCTGGCTGAGCACAGCCCCCTGAGCCTCCTGGGCATCCCAAATGTGCCTCAGGAACTGTCCTGGGCATCCCAAATGTGCCTTCCCCAGGGTCCCTCCTGGGCATCCCAAATGTGCCCCAAGATCCCTGAGCATCCCAAACATGACCCAGGGTCTACCCTGAGTATCCCAAATGTGCCCCAGATCCCTTCTGAGCATCCCAAATGTGCCCCAGATCCCTCCTGAGCATCCCAAATGTGCCCCAGGATCCCTGGGCATCCCAAATGTGCCCCAGGATCCCTCCTGAGCATCCCAAATGTGCCCCAGGATCCCTCCTGAGCATCCCAAATGTGCCCCTGGAACTCTCCTGAGCATCCCAAATGTTCCTGCCCCAGATCTACCCTGAGCATCCCAAATGTGCCCCAGATCCCTCCTGAGCATCCCAAATGTGCCCCAGGATCCCTGAGCATCCCAACCGTGCCCTCCCTCCCCTGCCCCCTGTTGAAGGTCTGTGCACTGAGGATTTTGTTGCTGCCAAACACCTGCCTGATCCTTGAGCTTCTCTGGAGGGTTTTGGGATTTCTGGAGTTCCCTGTGAATGTTCAGTCACTTTTTCACTCTTTGAGCTTCTCAAAACAAATGTGTAGTGGCACTTAGGTGTTTGTTGGTATAATAGAGCCTGAAAGCACTCATTTATCAGCAAATGTTGTGATTTATGGAGTGTGTATGTGTCTGTATGTGCACATTTGCTTTATTAATCTGTGTACACAAAGATTAGCAACATCTGCTTTTGACAGCTTTTGTTTCCCAATTATTTTCTGCTCCCTCCCTTAGTCCTCTTTGTTTCTTCATTTCCAAAGCACACCCAGATTTTTCTGTGTGGAAAAACCTTTTCTTTAATCACTCCTGCTTTTGAATTTAGCTTGAGAATACATTTTCATTCAAAGTGGAGAAGTTCAGCTGAAATCAGAAGAGCTTGTTTTCCTCCTCTCTTGCATGACTAAAAATAAGGTGCCAGTTCTGCCACATGAAATGTGTCATGATGGGAGCTGACAAGTCTGATTTGGTAACTGCAATTAATATTATTTGTTCACTAGTGCCATGTTAAATAGAAAACAAGATTTGGGAGGGGGAAAAGTCCATCTAACAGAGCTGAGAGAGTTCAGATTCCAGCTTGCTTAATGTTCTTAAAAAACACTGGTTTGCATGCTTAATGCAATTCTGTATGCAGATTAATGTGCTCAGTATTCCCAAGTGCAGCAGTGAAATATTCCTGAGTGAGCTGTGCTGAGTGGGCCAAGTGCCCTGGAAATGCTGTGTGTGCTCCCAGTTCATTGCTGGGAGTTGGGAGTGTAAACCAGGCTGTGTCAGTGCCAGCCCTGAGCCACCCCTCTGATCTCTGGGTGTTTGGGGGAACGTGAGGGACATCCCAGGGAATCAGCTCAGTCCCCTGTTCCTGATCTGAAATCAGGGTTCTGAGTGATTAAATCCTGTCACTGCCTCAATCCCACCCCTGCTCCAATCTCTTCATCCTGACACTGCCCCAATGCCATCCCTGCCCTAATCCTAATCCCATCCTAGTCCCCTCTCTGCCCCAATCCCAATCCCATCCCTGCCCCAATCCCCCAATCCCTCACTGCTCCAATCCCAGTCCCATCCCTGCCCCAGTCCCATCTCTGCCCAAATCCCATCCTAGTCCCCTCACTGCCCCAATCCCATCCCTGCCCCAATCCCAGTCCCATCCCTGCCCCAATTCCAGTCCCATCCCTGCCCCAGTCCCATCCCTGCCTCAGTCCTTCACCTCAATCCCCCAGTCCCCTCGCTGCCCCAATCCCCTCTCTGCCCCAATCCCAATCCCTGCCCCAGTCCCAATCCCATCCCTGCCCCAGTGCCATCCCTGCCCCAATCCTTCACTACCTCAGTCCTCCAGTCCCCTCCCTGCCCCAATCCCAATCCCCTCCCTGCCTCATCCCAATCTCATCCCTGCCCCAGTCCCATCCCTGCCCCAGTCCCATCCCAGCCCCAGTCCCACTGTTCCCCAGGGGCTGCCCCATCTCCCCCTCTTTGGGGTGAGCTGTTGGTGGAACAGAGCCCTGAGAGCTGCTGTGTTCCAAACGAGTTTTGAGGAACGTTTGAAGGAACTGGGGGTGCTCAGCCTGGAGAAGAGGAGGCTCAGAGGTGACCTTATTGCTCTCTACACTTTCCTGAAGGGAGCTTGTGGGGTTGGTGGGGTTGGTCTCTGACAGAATCAGAGGACACAGTCTCAAGCTAGGGAAGGGATAGGTTGGATGTTAGGAAGAAATATTTTACCAAAAGAATAACAAAGTACTGGAATGCTCTGCCCAGGGAGGTGGTAGAATCACCATCTCTGGACGTGTTTAAAAAAAGATTGGACATGGCATGTGGTGCTATAGTTGAAGTGTTAGGGCACAGGTTGGATTCAATGATCTTAGAGGTCTCTTCCAGCCTCATCATTCTGTGATTCTGTGAGTCCTTGGTCCTGCATTCCTCCCTTGGCTCTGCTCCCTCTGTGCTGCCCTTTGCTCCTCTCCTTTGTCACCCCTGCATGTGTGTCAAGATTCATTTTACCATCCAGCTCTGGACTGAGCCCTCTGGAGCTCCTCCTGCTGTCACACTGCTCAGGAATAGCTGTTTACACCTAGGTTTTGAAGCTACATCTCATTTCCTTTCTCCAAGCTTCCAAAAAAGCATTTGAATCATATTTGGTGTTGCAAATTCGGTTATTCTATCTGGCTAATTATCCTCTCACTACCTAGAGTTCTAAAGTAATTAAAAAAAAGTTAATTGGAAGTGTTAAATTAAAAATTAATGAGCAAGATTGCCTTGTGGTTGGCTGCCCCTGGTCAGGTGATGCAGTGTGGGTGGAGAAGCCTTGAGCTGGAGCTGATGGAATGAAAACTGGAGATTTTTGTGTGTAATGATCATTTTTCTGGTATGATTGTGCTCCTCTGAGTGCTGCAGACTGTGGTTTGTCTGAGAGGTTGGAAACTAATGAGCCTAAATTAAATAAATGGCATTTCTGGGTTAGGAAGTCACTCCCTTGACCACAAATAGCTCTTTCCCTTTAAAATTCAAAGCTTGCTTAGAATACTGGGAGTATTGTTTTGCACTCCTCAGACCTGTCTGTGGTTATTTATACTTCTCAGACACCAAGTCAGAGTTAAGAAAAGGAGAAACCCCCCCAAGCATACAGTTATGTCTAAATCCCACAGATAATTCTATGTGTATTAGAGTTGTTTTATTCTTGTGGTAGGAGCAATTTCCATTTGTTTTTGTAAGCAATGAACTGGAAAAAAACCCCAAGTACCCCAAAGAGCAAAGAGATGCAGGATAGAAACTAAAATTGCTGCAGCAATCATCTCTGCCTGCTGGGTTTATTACCTGAACTTGAATCCCTCAGGAAAACAATGGCACAGCCTGGGCTGGAATCAGAGTTTCTGAAGGAGCTGTGGAATCCTGGGGCTGGAAAGTGGAAGGTGATGGGATCCAATCCCTGTGTGAGCCCCCTGGCCATCAGCCCGGGGTGCTGGCTGGGCTGGGCAGGGTGGTGTGGCACAGGAGGAGGTTTGGGACACGTTTGGGGTGGCAGTGCCAGGGTGAGTGCTGCACACCTGGGGTTGGTACAGGTGAGTTTAGTCCTGGAGGGAGGGGGCTCCAGGGGGGACCCCCTCCCCTTCCCTGCACCTGGGGTCTCTGGGGGTGGGGGCTGGGATATTTGGGGGTCTTTAGGGATGGGGAGCTGGGGTCACTGGGGATGGGGGCCTGGGGGTGGGGGCTGGGATCTTTGGGGATGTGGGGCTGGGATTTTTGGGTACCTTTGGGGATGTGGGGCTGGGATTTTTGGGTACCGTTGGGGATGTGGGCCTGAGATCTTTGGGTATCTTTGGGAATGTGCAGCTGGGGTCTTTGAGGATCTTTGGGGATGTGGGGCTGGGGTCCTTGAGGATGTGGGGCTGGAATATTTGGGGATGTGAGGCTGAGATCTTTGGGTATCTTTGGGCTGGGATTTTTGGGGATCTTTGGGGGTGTGGGGCTGGGGTCATTGGGGATGGGGGCTGGGATGTTTGAGTATCTTTGGGGATGTGCAGCTGGGATCTTTGGGGTTCTTTGGGGATGTGGGGCTGGGATCTTTGGTGTTCTTTGGGGATGTGGGGCTGGGGTCCTTGGGGATCTTTGGGGATGTGCAGCTGGGGTCTTTGGGTATCTTTGGGACTGTGAGGCTGGGATCTTTGGGGGATGTGCAGCTGGGGTCCTTAGGGATGTGGGGCTGGGATCTTTGGGTATCTTTGGGACTGTGGTGCTTGCTGCCAGCTCTCAGTGCCCTGCTGGTGTTTTCTCTCCCCCAGATGTCCAGGAGAGCAGATTCTCCCCCTGCCTGCCCCTGCTGCTGAGCCCAGCCCGGGGTGAGACGTTCCTGCAGGGATCCCAGATGGATTTCCTTCCCCTCAGGTGGGATGGGGCTCCTGGGGCTGGGTCTGCACTTGGGTGATGGACAATGGCAGGGTCTGGGCTCAGAAATGGGATTTGGGGGTGTGTGGAGAGGAGGCACCTCTGGGTTCTGCCTTCAGGAGAGCTTGAGCAAGGGAAAAGCAGGAGCAGGCTCCTCTGAGCTTGTCATGCTGAGGTTCCTGGGGAAAATGAGGAACTCTACCCTCTTCAACATCTCTGGAGCCTTCTTAGACTCCAGAATAAACTCCATGAAATTTTGGGGACAAAGATCAGGTTTCTGTATTTACAGGAGTAAAACATACATGGACAGGGTAGTGGTTTGTAAATGCTGGAGCCAAATGTGTAATTTACAGTACAAATTTGGGGTTAAATGCATAAAGAAAGAGCTTTTTCAGTAAAAAGCTTTGCCACCTTCATTCTGAGGTGCTCTGCTTGCATGGAATAATATTTATTAGACTTTGATGATATGTTTAATATAAAGGAACTATTAATTAAACAATCCCCCATATGAGAATTAGAAATTTATAGGAATTTGTTGCTTATCTGAGACCGGGCTGCTTTTATATCCTTTAAAGAAATAATTGATATAATGAACTGAAGTAGCTTGTACTTGTAAAATATGCAACATTATTAATTTGTATTAAAAAATCACAGGCAAGCTGAGATATGTGTAAGTACATGTTGCATATTTTACTTAGCTAATTTTATTTATTTATGTAACTAATAACAGCCTGTCAGTAAGAAATGTTTCAGTCCTAAACAGGTGGAGCAATATTGCCATACTAAGTAAAAATTGATGTTATTATTATATTATTTTTGAACCTTTGTTTTATAGGAGATTTTTGATATTTCTTTGCATTCCTTTGGGTTTTGCCCCTTTAGGGCTTGCATTTATGGGTATTTGTGTGAATGTTGCTAACCCCCAGTTGTCACTGAAGTTCTTTTGCCTCTGATTTAAACCAGAGATGTTGGAATAAAATAAATGCTCAGGAATTCCCTTTTCTTGCAGAGGAGTCCCGGATGTTTCTGGAGCATCCCTGGAGCGTTCAGAGCCTGCCCACGTCCATGGCACTGCATCCCTGAGGGGCCCAGCCCTTCCCAGCCCACCCCAGCACTCCCAGCCCGTGGCACAGGAGGATCCTGGAGCTGCTCCCCAGCCTGGGCAGCCCCTGGGCAGCCAGGGGGACAATGGGGACAGTGGGGACAATGAGCAGGAGGCAACAATCCCCCGAGGCAGGGGGGATCCAGCACAGCCAGCTCCAGAGCAGGGGCTGGGAAAGGGGCTGGGGCAGCCCCGGGGCACAGCTGGGAGGGATGGACACTGCTCTGGTGACTCCTGTGGTCACTCCTCCCAGGACAGTGATGGCCCAGCTGCTGCCCCTGAGCTCTCAGAGGGGAACAAGGAGTCCCCGGGGCAGGAGGAATCTTCCTCCTCCTCCTCCTCCTCCTCCTCCTCCTCCTCCTCCTCCTCCTCCTCCTCCTCCTCCTCCTCCTCAGGAAACTCTTCCTACAGAACTGCCCTGACCAAATTCTCAGAGAAAAGCGAGAGGGGTGTGCAGCAGGTGAAGGTGAAGGTGGCTGGCAGTGGGGCAGGAGCCCTGGAGAAGCTGGAGAAGGGAAGGAAGATGCCTGGGCTTGGTTTGTCCCGTAACTTCTCTGATGGCCTGAGGAAAAGCCATGCCAAGAACTCTGCTGCCGAAGATGTTCTTTGTGCAGCAGCCTCTGGGGCAGGCAGAGGAGGGCTGCAGGAGCCTGGGGTGCAGCCCAGGGGTTCCCAGGGGCTCAGGGGTTCCCAGGAGCTGGGGCTGGGCTCCATGGCTGCTCCTGAGGGGCTGCAGGCAGCTCTCTGGGGCCAGCAGCAGCCAGCAGGGAGGCTGGGGACAGAGGGGCTGCTCCCTGCTGGGACACCCAGCCTGACCCAGCCCCAGGACGCTGCCCCCTGCCCTGGGCACTCCCCAGAGCCTGCAGGGAGCAGGGATGAGCTCGCTGCCTCTGACTGCTCCATACAGAGGGGACACAAAGCCACAGAGATCTCCCCTTCCTTCAGCCTGGGGGCTGAGGGCTCCTTCTCCCTGCTCCTGCCTCATCCCAACTTTCAGTCCACGCCAGGGGTGTTCCTCAAGAGAGCTGGGAAGGCAGAAGGACCTGGTGAAGGCCTGGTGATGCTCTCAGACCTTCAGGCCTCTCCTTGGTGTCCCAGTGAAGAAGCCCCAGGGATGTCCCCTGTCCCTGGGGAGGAGCAGCCCCCTCCCCAGAGTGCTGTGGCAGAGACCTGTGGGCGTTTGGAGTCCCTGAAGCTGGAATCTCCCTGCCCTGGCAGGATGCAGTCCTTCCCCTCACTGAGCTTCCTGGAGAAGGTGGGAGCCTGGCACCTGCAGGGTCCTGCTGCCACCTGTGTGCCAGGTGCATCTCCTCCTGCAAGGAAAGCCTCCAGTGCACCTCCCAGGCATTCAGGCTGTGTTTCAGCAGTGCAGGAAAGCCTGGGGGATCCCAAGGGCAGTGCTGCTCGTGCCTGCAGGGGCACAGGTTCTCTGGGAAATGTGCATTTCCCCCAGACTGAGCTGCTGCCTGCCCTCCCTCTGAGCAGGTCCCAGTCTGACAGCACCATGAACATCTCCAGCAGGAGCACAGCCCTGCCTGCCCTGAGCCCTGCAGCACAGGGGGAGCAGAGTGCTACTCTGGGGGGCTCTGACAGCCCCACCCCACAGAAGGGGCTGCCTGGATCCCCTGCTGAAGATGGGCACAGCACCACCAGGCGAAGCTCAGCCCCAGATGTGTTTGTGCCCAGTGCTGCTCAGCTCCCTCAAAAGGATGGGAGCTCCCCAGCTGAGGAGCACCAGGACTGTGAGGAGAAGGGAAATCAGTCCCCCAACCTCAGTATCCCCACTGGTCACATCATGGACAGCTTTGGAGTCATTCCCTTGGAGAGTCTGACTTTTCCTGTTGGTCCTGAGGAGCCTCAGGGGGCCCTGGTGGTGCCCAGGCCCTGCCCCACTGCAGGAGGGAGCAGCCCCATCCCCTCTGGAGCAGCCCTGGAGACTCCCAAGAAGGAAGAGCTGAATATTGAAGAAAGAATCCCGGTAAGTTTGGCTCTAATTCAAACTCTGCTTCCAGAGTTATCCATTTTTTTCCCCCAGGTTAACCATTTATTTTCCCAGAGTTACCCATTTTTTTCAGTTATATGTTTTTTTCCATTTGTTTTTCAGAGTTCTCCATTTGTTTTTCACTTTTCCATTCCCCCCCACTGCTCTTTTAGGAGAGGATCTAATCAGTACAAGCCAAAAAAAACCCTTTTACACAGGGTTGTGCCACAGTGAATTTCATCCATGATACAGGTTCAGCTAATCTTAAATAGAGGTGGGAAATAACTTTTAGTACTATTTAACATGGATAAAGACAGGATTGGATATGGGAAAGGCCTCTTGTCTTTCTCCGGGTAGGTGAGTATCAGGGTGTGGGAAATGGATTTGTAGGGAATTCTCAAAGTGTGCAAACTTTGAGACAAGAAATGCTGTTTTAGAAATGCCATGGAATAAAGCAGACATTGCTGAGAGAGAAATGGAGCCAGAAACAAGTTTTAAAGGATGGCTTTGCAAATAAGATTGGATAGTTTGGAGAAATAGAACTGTGAAAGGTGTATTGTAGTAGGACCCATGAGGGGTAATTTTGTATTATTGTCTTTAAGACATGTACAGCATGGTGTGGCTAAAGCTGATAGACCAAGAAACACTGATAGTGTATTGTAATTAGGAAATAGTTGGATTCTGGTTGTGATGGTGTGAATTCTAATATCTGTATTGTCCCACCCTTCTGGTGAGACTGAAAATGGAATAAAAGTTTTGAAAACCCCTCTCAGTTACCCATCTTTGGGCAGAAGAGGCTTAATCCCACACCAGGGGAGCAGGAGGAGAGAGAAGGGAGGGTTGGTGGCTCTCTCAAAGAACCTCATGTCCAAACATGAGGTTCAGGCTCAGGTGCTCAGTGAGGAGAGCTGAACCTTCCCCAGCTCTGCAGGAGCAGCAAACCCAACACAGCTCCTTGGAAATGAAATTCCTTTTTTCCTGTGATTTTCTCACTCTGCTTTTTCACCTTGCTCCAGTTTCTGAGGCCTCAGTTCTGAATTCCTGATGTGTTCCTCACCTCCAGAGCCTCTCATGCCTTCCCTCCTTTCTGTCCTGTGTGGCTGCCCAGGTTTCTCCTGATGTGGCTGTGCCCTGTGCAGCACCTTCAGGGCACTAATAGCTGGGAGTGGTGGAGCAAATGAGATGCAGATTTATGATAATGACAAACATGTAATTATCCTCTGAGTAAGAGGCTGCTCCTCTCACAAGATGACTCCATAATCACCAGGTCTTTGGGAATGTGCTCTGGAAGCTCTCTTCACTCTGTTGTCTCTGCAAACCCGTGGTGAAACAAATATAAATATTGGAGGGAGGGTGTTTGAAATGAAATTCATGAGACAGAGAGATGACTTCTGTTCCTGGCTATAATTACACACTCTCCAGCCTGGTTCTGGGGAATGCTGCTTCCATAAATCCCTGGAAGGTAAAGGAGATCAGGTCACTTTTCTGGCTGGTAATGTGGAAGTTTATGATAAAATCGTAGGAAATTGAGCTGGCTGTGATGTGTAAGGTAATTTATTTCATTTTCCTGGCTAGTTTAGGACATAGTGTGGATGAGCTGAAATTAATTTGCCCTACAGATGATGAAGCCAAGGAAAATTTTGGCTGTTTTTTTCCTGCTTATAACATCTGTGTGTAAACCAGCTCTGACAAAACTGCTCCCAGCTATTTGCCTGGAAGGTTTGACCAAACTTGTCCTAAAAACTGAGGAGCTTCCCTGCTCTGCCTGGAGTTTCTGAGCCTGCCAGTGTTTCCTGAGCAGAGCTGAGTGGGGAGAGAGAGGGCTTTGAACCCAAACCTTTGTGTTTTCAACCCAAACCTCTGTGTTTGTGTGGAGGTAGAGTTTCCAGCAGTGAGACTGGGGCTCAACCTGCTCTGAGCAATGCAGTGCCCACTCCTGCAGTGCCCAGCATTGCAGGATCCATGCCTGCCCTGAGTGCTGATTGTTCCTGATCCATCAGTGCTGATTGTTCCTGATCCCTGAGTGCTGATTGTTCCTGATCCATCCCTGCCCTCAGTGCTGATTGTTCCTGATCCATCCCTGCCCTCAGTGCTGATTGTTCCTGATCCCTGAGTGCTGATTGTTTCTGATCCATCCCTGCCCTCAGTGCTGATTGTTCCTGATCCCTCAGTGCTGATTGTTCCTGATCCCTGAGTGCTGATTGTTCCTGATCCATCCCTGCCCTCAGTGCTGATTGTTCCTGATCCCTGAGTGCTGATTGTTCCTGATCCATCCCTGCCCTCAGTGCTGATTGTTCCTGATCCCTCAGTGCTGATTGTTCCTGATCCCTGAGTGCTGATTGTTCCTGATCCATCCCTGCCCTCAGTGCTGATTGTTCCTGATCCCTCAGTGCAGATTGTTCTGTTTCCCTGCCGGGTGTACCGGTGGAACCTGGGCAATGCAGTGCCCGCTCCTGCAGTGCCCAGTGTGCCAGGAGAGCTCGGGATGCCCCCCTGCTCCAAGTGCTGATTGTCCCTGTTTCCCTGCCAGGTGTACCTGCGGAACCTGGGCATCGAGCAGTCCCCTGGCACCATCCTGGCCCCCTTTGTGCCCCGTGGGCCCCTCCGGGAGCTGGAGTTCTCCCCATGGGGGCTCAGGAGCCTGCAGCCCCCCCTGGACATGGCCCCCCTGGACAGAGTCCCCCCGCAGGCCCAGGGTATGGGGGCTCTGGGGGATGGGAAGGTAGCAGGCTTTGGGGTTTCTTTGCTTGGGTTAGGTTATTATTATTAATAACTATTTATAATTATACAATATCTAATATTATTAATATATGTTATATATTATTATTATAGGACTATAATTGTTATATATATTATAAATAGTTATAATTAGTTAATAACTAACTAATAATTATTGGGTTAGATTATTATTAATAACTAGTTATAATTGTTATATATTACATTACATTATATTATATTATATCTAATATTATCAATAATATTTATTATTATTATTATTATTATTATTATTATTATTATTATTATTATTATTATTATTATTACTAAATTGTTATATATGCCAACTTATTATAACTAATAATAATTGTTATATATTATTTAATATTATCTATCTATTATATTAAATTATTTTATAATATTATTGTATTATATTATTATAGAACTTATATTATGGTATGTTATATACCATTATTATTATATAGCTGATTATAATTGCTATATATTGTATAATGAATGATAATTCTAATTAGTTAATAACTAACAAATAATTATTAGTTAGTTATTATTAATAACTAATTGTTTGTGTTTTGTAACCTGGACTTTTAAATTTAATTACACAATATTACTTAAACTTGTGAAGAAGAAGGATTAGTTACTGTTTTACAACTTTCATTTTATATATGACTAAATACTATATAATACTATATACTAAATACTACATAATACTATAATTACTATATATTACTAAAGCTTTACTATATATTTTTATATAGTATATAAAACATTACTATATATTACTAAAACTTTAAATTCTGAGTTTTCAACTTTGTTACATTACATAGATTTATTTAAACACTACCCTCATGATCTGAGTTTTATCATGCAATTTTGAAAGCTTTCTCTACGGTCTCAGGTCAAATGTAGAGTTTTCTTAAGGGTCAGTGATTTCTAGCCCAGAAAGTGTGAAACCCTCAGTACCCAGGGTTCCACCAGGAGGGCACAGACCCCATTCCCCTGGGGCTCAGGGGTTCCTGGCACTCCATCTTCTGCCATCACGGCAGATTTGGGCACTGGGGAGTGTTCAAATCTCTGCAAAGCTGCCCCCTGCTCAGGAGTGTGGCTGTGGGGCAGCTGCCAGGCACACAAGGCCATTAATCCCTTCATTTCTCTTTTTCTAAGAGTCCTTCAGAAGGAAATGGTTTGTATCCTGAGACTGAAGGACTGGGAGCAGACCTTTCCATCTTGGGAGAGGAATAATTCAGGGTTTCTTTTGCATTCTGGCATTTCCTGGTGTGTTTGGTGTGATGAAAAGTTGTCAGTGTTTTTATAACTGACCAGATCAGTTCCTAAATCCATCCACCCATCATCATCATCATCACCATCCAAATTAGTGTGGTTTTGTAACAGCCAGCCCTGCCAGAGCTCCAGGAGGGTTTGGACACTGCTCCCAAGTGCACAGGGTGGGATTGTGCAGGGCCAGGGGCTGGATGGGTGATCCTATCCAACTCTACATATTCTATAATTCTCTGATAAGTTTTGTATTTTGTTTGATATTTATCTGAAGTACTCCTGAGGTTTCTTTCAGGAGACAATTCTCATGGAAATCTTGGTTCAAGTCTCATCCTAAGAACAGCACCATTTTCCAGTATTTGAGTTCTTCCCTCCCTTTGTGTGCCCTGTAGCACAAACAGGAAGGGATGTTTGCTGTGTTCTGGAGCCTGCAGATGCTCATTTGTGTCCTGTTCCTTTGCAGGTGCCTTGCTGCCAGCCTTTGAGCTGTCCCAGGCCAGCTTTGGCTCGGATGTGTCCCCTCTGAGCGTGTCCCTCTCCATGGGCTCCGAGGCTGGCTCGGAGCAGGAGCAGGACCTGCTGTCCCCCCGGGAGCTCAGTGCCAGCTCCCCCACGCTCTCTGGGCACTCCCCAGCCAGCCAGGGCAGTGTGCCAGGCCCCCAGCTGGAGGGGGGAGCCCCAGGGGGCACAGAGGGGTCCCCTGGACCTGCTGGGGCAGAGCAGGACCTGCCCAGCTGCTCCTTGGGCAGGGATCCCCGGGATGGGGAGAGAAGGGCTCAGGGTGCCCTTGCTGACCCTGAGTGCAGGAGCTCAGACAGCAGCCAGCAGGGATGGGCTCTGTCTGGGCTTGGGAATGACATGGAATTGGACAGGGCATCCTCGAGCTCCGGGGTGGGAAGTGAGAGCAGCCAGGGCCAGGAAAGGGAACCCCTGATGGGCCCTGAGGCCCTGCAGGAGCTCCGGGAGCTGCTGGCACAGGCAGAGGGTCTGGCTGCCAGCTGGAGCCGTCCTGCTGGCCCCACAGCCTCCTGCAGAGAGCAGGGTGAGAGGGAGGAGGATCCCAAGGATGCCAGGTTAGGCCAGGACCGGATCCCAAAGCTGCAGGACACACTGTCATGGGATGAGGCCGTGACTGCGAGGGGTGTGCGGGCACAGGAGCTGGACATGGACCCTCTGGATTCTGCCAGCTGGCAGCTGGCATGGGGACACCCTCTGGCTGTCAGCTCCCAGCGCAGGGAAGGGCTGAGGGCAGTGGCCCAGGAGCCAAGGGCAGGGAAATCCATGGGGAGGTGGGAGCCAGAAGGGAGCAGCAGTGTGGGCAGGAGCCAGGCTGCCCGTGCAGGGCTGGCACAGAGCACAGCCAGCAGCCTCCCGGGCACTGGCACAGCCCCACAGCCGGGCCATCCTCCCTCCCTGGAGCCCCTGGCAGTGCCCCCAAAGGCTCCCCATGTGGGGCTGGCACAGAGCACTGGCACAGCCCCACAGCCGGGCCATCCTCCTCCCCTGGAGCCCCTGGGCAGTGCCCCCACTGGCCTGGGCAGCTCCCTGGGCTCCTGGGGCCTGGCTGGCAGGGCAGCAGGGACACAGGGCAGCGAGGACAGCAGCAGTGGGGATTCCCTCAGTGCCTGGGTCAGGAGCCTCCTGAGGAGGGCTGGGCAGTCCCAGCAGCCGGGCAGTGCCCTGGGGGCGGTGCAGGGCAGCCTGCCCAGAGCTGGAGTTGCTCGGAGCCTGCCAGGAGCTGCCCTGAGCCCGGCGGGCAGCAGCAGCAGCAGCGGTGACTCGCTGGCCACGCGTGTCCGCAGCCTCCTGGGCACCACTGCCCCGGCCAGCCGTGTCCTGAAGAGCGCTGAGGAGCACGAGAGGAGGATCCGAGGTGAGGAAGGCTCTCGGTGGGTTTGGCTGTGTCAGGGGCACGGCCTGGGGTTGGGGTTGTGTCAGGAGCTGTGGCAGTGACCAAGGAGCATGAGAGGAAGATCCGAGGTGAGGAAGGCTCTCAGTGGGTTTGGCACAGCTTGGGGTGGGATTGTGTCAGGAGCTGGGGTGAGTTTGTGTAGGGGCTGGGATGGGTTTGTGTCAGGGGCTGGGGTGAGTTTGTGTAGGGGCTGGGGTGGGTTTGTGTCAGGGGCTGTGGCAGTGATGGGGTGAGGCTGCTCCTGCATGAAGGGTCTGCTATTCACGTGCCCTCCAAACAGAGAGAAGCTGTGAGAAGAAGGAAGACACAATTCTTATCTGGCTTGCTGTGCCTGTGTTGTGCTAAAGCAGAATGCAACATGGGGATTGTTTACCCAAAGTGAGGATGTTTTGTTCCCTTGGCCTATCAGGGCCAGGTGTGTGTGTGGGTGCTGGACTGTCACGGGACAGTCACGAGACAATCAGAGATGAGTGCAGGGTGAGCAGTTGTGAGCAAGGGTGAGTGCATGGCAGATTCAGTTTGGATACAATGTACATAGTATAGTATTATAAAGTAATTAATAGTAAAGTAATTAATTCGCCTTCTGATGATGGAGTCAGATGCACCATTCTCTCTCCCCTGTGTCAGAGTCACCTTTGATTTACAACAGAAGGAGATCATTGTGCAGTGCACTGAGACCCTTTAATGAGACAGAGCTTTGGTGAGGGACACTTCCAGTGATCTCCTGACTCAGCAGGGTCTGGTGCAGTGCTTGTAGGACAGGTTGGGGGGATGTTCTTTGGGGGAATGTTCTTTGGGAATGTTCAGGACAGGGCTTCAGTGAGGGACACTTCCCAGTGATCTCCTGACTCCAGCAGGGTCTGGTGCTGTGCCTGTGGTGGAGGCTGGGGGATGTTCTTTGGGGGGAGGTTCTTTGGGAATGTTCAGGCTCTGCCTCTCACTTTCAGAGGTGACAGCTGCAGGAATTCAGGTGCCTCTGGATTTTCTTGGCATTTCCTTGTTTGCCATGGAAGTGTGTGAAGTCGGAGGGCAGGGAAAGGATCAGGACACTGGGGAATCTTCTGTGCTGTGATAAAACTGGGTAGAATTGGGCTTTTCCAGTTTGAAAACCTTCTTTTCCTGGCACCACTGTAAGAAATTATTTTGTCCGTACAGTTATTAAATCAGGGATGTGGGAAAGGATTTTGTGAGTGAGCTCTGAGTTGTGTCTGAGGCTGTGAGGATGACATAACCAGGGAAGAGTCTTGGATCCATCTCCCCAAATAAATGATCCAAGGAGCCATTTGCCATTGTGTTCCTGCTCATTCCAGGAGCTCTGGAATTTGGTGTGGTCTTTGTTCTTTCAGCTGGGCTAACCAGAAATGCACAGCTTTGACTTTAAGTTAAAAACTGCTCTCATACATGAAATGGGAAAGTTCTCCTGCTTTGTGTTTTTGGCAGCCTGGGTGAAGATGAAACTGGCCAGCCAGTCCCAGGAGTGTGAGGCAGACTGGGATGAAGAGCCCCAGCTCAGGATGGAGGCAGTCAAGGCAGAGCTGCTCCCAAAGCCCAGGGAACCTGCACCAGCCAAGGTACAAACCAGCTCAGCTTGGGAAACACTGCTGCACCTGCTCTTGGGGGGTTTTGGGGTTTTTTATGGTTTTCCCAGCAGTTTGGGGTGGTTTGGCCGTGGGGGTGACACTCAGCTGCAAATGTCCCTGAGGAAGGTGTGAAGGACAGAGCTGTGGGGGGACAATTCGTGTTGCTGTGGGAAAGTGCCCAAAGCTCCTGGTCCTGGGGTTGGTTGGAGGAATTCTTAGCACAGAATGTTTGTGGAGGTGCTGATGGTGGCTGGGAAACTCCTCCTGGTGTGCAGGGAGCACCCTCAGCACTGGGAGAGTCTGTGGGCAAGGAAGGGAAAAGGGAAGGGGGAAGGGAAAAGGGAAGGGAAAAGGGAAAAGGGAAAAGGGAAGGGAAGGGAAGGGGCTGCTCCAGGCTCCTGCAGGTGAGGATGCCAGGGGAAACCAGGGAGTGCTGGTCACAGAATGCTCTCCCTGGAGCTGGAAAGTGTCTGTGGGAACCTGGTGATGTCTGTGCTGGGTCAGAGCTCAGGGCTGAGGAGTTTCAGGCTCTGCATCTCTGATTCTCTGGGAGAACGAGCCCTGGAGCTGCCATGGTTGGTGCATGTCCTTTGGAGTGTTTCTGGTTCATTATAAATTGCATGTCTGGGCTGGAATTGGTCTGAGCAGGAGTGTGTTACCTCTGTCTTCACTTTTAATGCCATTTCTGGCACTGCTGTGCTCTCCAGGGTGATTAGGGCAAGGTTTTTAGGGACTGGTGGTTCAGACAAGTGCCCTGAGCTTTAGGAAGAGCTTCCTCTTTATTTTTCCCTTGATTTTCCCTGTTTTCTCCTGCAGCCCGCCTGCCTCCCAGGAAAAGCAGCAGGGGTTGGTTTGTTTGTTTTAATTAACAGCCTTGCATTAGCAGGAGTGACAGTCAGTGCTTTAGGAGTACTCTGTGTTCTGAGCTGTGTTCTGAGCTGTTGGGAGCTTCAGAGCAGTACTCTGCTTTAGGAGTACTGATGTGTTCTGCATCAGCTGTGCTGGGAGGGGACACAGCAGCTCCCAAAAGCCATCAGGCCAAACTTCCTGGGTATTCCCAGACTGATGGAATCTCTGGGCAGCTGGGGGAAAAGAAAGTGACTATTTTATTAATAATTATTATAGAAATAAATGATAAATATAGTATAATGTCTTTAAAATAATATATAAAATTTATATTATTTATAAAGATACAATATTATAGAATATATTTATATTATATGAAATATATAATAGTATTATAGATATTATTTAATATTTTAGAAATTAAAATTTCTTAAAATTAAGATTTTTTTTTTTTTAACAGAAGCAAAACACAAATACAAAACCAGAGGCATCAAAGCTTTTTCTCCCTAGCTTTTATATTATTTTGGTCACAGCTTGGTCCCTGGAAGAAACTTTGTGCAGTGTGGAACCAAGGATTTTACCTTTCTGTGACTCAGTGTCAGCTGGGGATTGTTTTCTCCCCATTTAGAGTAAGAAGAAATTCACCATAATTTTGCAAACCAAGCTCCAAGAAATTGCTTTAGTTGAACCACAGCACCTCGGGCTTTGATCTTGAAAATACTTTTGCACTGCAATGTTTTTAATTTGAGATAAAAAAAGGTTTGAATTTGCAGAGTGAAGGTCACTGGGTTTTTTTATTGTACTTAAGATAAATGTGCTCCAAGACAAACACTGTCACTGAAAAACACAGATTGTTCAAAACTATTGCACTGAAAAAACCACAGCCAGGCAAAATATGCTCCTGTAAATTTAATGGGAACTGTTGTGTACAATAAGGGGGGAAGTCTTAGAGCCAAAGTGCCTTGCATGGAGTTAAAAAGAACAGAACAAAGATTGGGAAAAGACATTTTCCTTCTCCTAAACCTTTAAGGCTGAGAAAGACAAACTGTTCCTGCAGCTCGAGCGAACAACTGCTGCAGGGTCTGGTGTGGGGCAGGTCTGGGGATGTTCTGTGGGAATGCTCAGGCTCTGCCTCTCCCTTCCAGAGGTGACAGCTGCAGGAATTCAGGTGCCACTGGATTTTCCTGGCATTTCCCTGTTTGCCATGGAAGTGTGTGAATTCTGTGGGCAGGGAAAGGAGTAGGACACTGGGGAAGTTCTCTGGGATGTTTTACTTGGGAAGATTTTCCATCTTTCCTGTGTGTTCCCCACGTCGGCCGGAGCAGAGGGTTCAGGAGGGGCCTGGGCTGGGCACAGCAAGGGGCTGCAAACCCAGCTCGAGTGCTCTGGAGGGCTCCAAACCCCTGGAATATTCAACATGGACAGGCTGGCAGAGCTGGGAATGTTCCTCTGGAGAAGGAAAAAATCCAGGAAATCCTCAGAGCCCCTGGAGGGGCTCCAGGAGAGCTGCAGAGGGACTGGGGACAAGGCCTGCAGGGACAGGAACCAGGGAATGGCTCCCACTGGGAAAGGGGAGATTGGGCTGGGATCTTGGCAAGGAATTCCTGGCTGGGCTGGAATTCCCAGATTTGCTGTGGCTGCCCCTGGATCCCTGGCAGTGCCCAAGGCCAGGCTGGACACTGGGGCTTGGAGCAGTGGGATAGTGGGAGGTGTCCCTGCCATGGCAGGTTTGGAGCTGCTGTTGGATGCAAACACAATTCCAGCACCTTCAGCCTCAGGATTTTCCTCCTAAATTGAGGAGCTGATCCCCCACCTGTATTTCAGGGTGCCAGTGGCCCCTGTTCCCTGCCCTGTGAGTTCCTCCCCGCTTGGTGCAGTGTTTCCCTCCACTCCCTGCTGTACTTTTCCACTCCCTGAGCTTTCTCGCTTCTCCAGGAAGTTCACGGAGTTGTAGCTCTAAATTTGCTCTGCAGGCTCCTGTGGATCATATGGCACAGGGAGCTTTTTTGGAAGGATGACACATAACAGGCACAATAAAACATGTGAAAGGCTTGGGAAGATGAGTTTATCATAACTTCTGTGCCTGCTCTCGCGGGTGGGAGTTGCTCTGGATTACCTCAGGCCGTTGAACTGGCACGTGGTGCAGGGAGGAGAAGCTTTGGGATCATCCCTGTGCTGGCTCAGCTCTGCTCCCTTTCCCTGGGTTCTCCCACAGGCCCTCCTGGCTGCAGGAAATGCCAAATAATCCCATTTATTGCTTTAAAACTCATAAAGGAATAGAGAAGTGGGATAGTGATCCAGGCCCTGCTGTAGTAGTTGCTGCTGTCAGGACAGCTGGGATGGAGAAAGGCTGGGAAAGCTCTTGTGAAATACTTGTTTGTAGGTTTGGTTTACACCAAAAATGTTTCCCACTGCTTTTTGTTGCCAAATTCCCAGTGGTTGATGGGGATATAATCACCCAGGGACCCGTGGTTGATTCATGACTGGAATACATTCTGCTGCTTCCACAGTTGGCCCAATCAGTAGGAAAAAGTAAATATAACCTAGATTTTTGTGTCTTTTTTTCTCTAATTCAGCTTATCTGGCCCATCTCCATGGCAGCACATTTCTCTCAGATTTACTCTCTTCAGTGGAAGTGTTGGAATTTTGGGTTACACTTGAATGAATAAATTTATGTTGGTGCTTGGAATCATGGAATCATTCAGGCTGGAAAAAACCTCCAGGATCATTGAGTCTAGCCATGAACCAGCCCCACCATGCTCAGCACCAGAGTATCCTCACGTGCCTTATCCACACATTTCTGTGCAGTTCCAGGGGTGGTGACACCACCAGCTCCCTGTTCCAGTGCCTGCCAGCCCTTTCCAGGCAGAGATTTTCCCTAAGATGCTTTCTAAATGTCCTCTGGTGCAGCCTGAGGCCACTTCAGGGGTTCTGTGCACAGGAGGGTGGTGGCCTGAACCCCACACACACATGGGGACAGGGGGTGGGAGGGTGGATCCCCATGGAATTGTGTCTGTGTCCTGTCCCTTGCCAGCATTACCCAGCCCTGACCCTGCCCTACACCAGACCAGAACTGAAGGGCAGAATGGATTAATCACATTTTTGAAAAGAACCACATCATCACAGCTTTTAATTATGTAATATTAATTTTATACATTTAATTTTATGATGCTGCTGATAAAGGAATGTCTTCGAAACAAATTACTCTTTCATAAACCTGTTAAATTTGTTTTTAAGTGGTAGAGGCCATTGGTTGTGTGTGGTATGAGCCAGTAACAGTGCTGATATTTAATCCATTAACTTACACTTTCCAAAATTGATGGAAGAATAATTGAGACCATTTAGGAACCCTTTAAGGAAGAGCTGTACTCCCTACAGATACTAATGGAGCAAACACATCAGAAATTAATTTTGCCATTAATGGAATGGTGACTTGGCACTTAGAAAGGGTGAAGTTTAATTAGTTCCTTACCAGCTGGGCTCCCTCCCTTCGTGGTGACAAACTCCTGGTTGGTCACAGCTCTCATCCTTGGCTTTTCCCATCCAGGTTTGGCCAGGTGGGATGTTCTCCACATAACCTCTGAACTGTGCTCTGTTTTTCAGGATCCCTGGCTCTGTGGTTTGGAAGCAGCTTCTGAGTACCTGAGGAAGCAGGAGCAGGACCTGGAAGGTGTGCAGGCTCCCAGGTGTCCCAGGGACAGGCATGGACAGCTCTCCAGGACCTGGGAGCTCCTCCAGCCCCGTTCACCACCAGCAGCACCATTCCCTAGAGCTGACCCCTGGCATTCCTCCCTGCTGAAGGACCTGCACCTGAAACCTTGGGGTGCTGCTGAGCTGCAGGATGTGCAGCTGAAACCTTCTGGTGTTGCTGACCTGCAGGATGTGCAGCTGAAGCTCTACAGTGCTGCTGACCTGCAGGACATGCAACTGAAACCTTGGGGTGCTGCTGAGCTGAAGGATGTGCACCTGAAACGGTGGGGTGCTGCTGAGCTGCAGGACATGCACCAGAAGCCCTGCAATGCTGCTGAGCCACAGGAGATGCAGCTGAAGCCCTGGAGCACTGCTGACCTAAAGGATGTGCAGCTGAAGCTCTACAGTGCTGCTGACCTGCAGGATGTGCACCTGAAACCTTCTGGTGCTGCTGACCTGAAAGACATACACCTGAAGCCCTGGAACACCACTGACCTGCAGGATGTGCAGCTGAAGCCCTGCAACACTGCTGAGCCACAGGAGATGCAGCTGAAGCCCTGCAATGTTGCTGACCTAAAGGACATGCACCTGAAGCCCTGGAACACTGCTGACCTGCAGGACATGCTCCTGAAGCCCTGCAATGCTGCTGACCTGCAGGAGATGCACCCAAAGCCCTGCAACACTTCTGAGCCACAGGAGATGCAGCTGAAACCCTGCAGTGCTGCTGAGCTGCAGGATGTGCAGCTGAAGCCCTGGAACACTGCTGAGCCACAGGAGATGCACCCAAAGCCCTGGAACACTGCTGAGCTGCAAGTGCCCACCCAGCAGCCAGCCATGGGGCACCCCAGTGCCAGGGCAGAGCCCTGTGCCCCTCTGGCACAGGCCCCCCGTGCAGGGAGCCCTGCAGCTGCCCCCTCTGCCCACAGGGAGCTGGGCAAGCCCAGCACCCCCCTCACCCTGTGCTCCCAGAGCCTGGCACACAGCCCCAGCCTGGCCAGCATCCTGCTTGGGCAGCACAGGCTGGGCACAGAGCCCTGGCACAGAGCTGGGGGTGCTGCTGCTGAGGCTCCTCCTGCCCCTGCTGCCAGGGCTGCAGCTCCTGAGGAACCAGCCCAGCAGCCTGGGAGCATCCAGGCTGGGAAGGGACAAACCCTAAGTGCCAGGCAGCCCCAGCTCCTGCCTGCAGCTCTGGGGCACAGACACAGTGCCAGGGAGCTCAGCCAGGAAACAGAGCCATCCATTGAACCCTCTGCTCTAAGCCCATCCCTGCAGGAGGAGATCCCACCTGGGCACAGCCAGCTCCAGGAGATCCCCCCTGCGCACACCCAGCTCAGGGAGATCCACCCTGGGCACACCCAGCCCCAGGAGAGCTCAGAGGGCCCAGGAGCAGCTGCACAAAGGGGTTTGCTGAAGGGCCCCAGTGATGTGTTGGCTGAGGGGAGGAAAAGCCCTGAGGAGCCACCTCTGGTTCCAGAAGAGGCTGTGAGGGAGCAGATGGGTCCTGCTCATCTTTTACCTGCAGAGGAGGCTTTGTCCGCCATTCCAGAAGAGGCTGTGAGGGAGCAGAGGGGTCCTGCTCACCCTTTACCTGCAGAGGAAGCTTTGTCCACCATTCCAGAAGAGGCTGTGAGGGAGCAGATGGGTCCTGCTCATCTTTTACCTGCAGATGAAGCTTTGTCCACCATTCCAGAAGAGGCTGTGAGGGAGCAGATGGGTCCTGCTCACCCTTTACCTGCAGATGAGGCTTTATGCACCATGCCTGAAGCTCCCTCATCACCAGTGAAGAGATTCCTGAGCTGTGTGCACATCACACTCTCCCCCAGGGTCCATCACCCCAGTGCCAGCAGTGCTGGGAATGGGATCAAGGTGTGGGACAAACCACCAGGGAAGGCTCAGACTTTACAAGCAGCTCCAGAATCTTCAGTGGGAGGTGTTCCTAAATCCCCTCGTGCTGAGGGCATTCCCAGCCCAGCTGAGCCTGTGGCAGATCCCAGCCAGGTGCGTTCCCCCAGGCAGGAACTGCAGGGCAGGACCAGAGCCCGGCTCACACAGGGCATCCCCAGCTCTGCCACACCTGCCAGAAGGACTTCTGATGCTGCCACCCAGATCACCATGGAGAGTCCCACCAAAGCCACGTTCTCAGCAGAAATCTGTGTGGATCCCCAGGAGGGGGGAAGTGCTGCCCTGCATCCATCACTCCCCAGTGCCCCTGGAGCTCCTGGGACTGCAGCTCCACCCCACAAGGCCCCCGAAGCTCCTGGGACTGCAGCTCCATCAAACAAGGTCCCTGGAGCTCCTGGGATTGCAGCTCCATCAAACAAGGCCCCCGGAGCTCCTGGGATTGCAGCTCCACCCCACACAGAGATTCCCCCCTTCCCAAGGCAGCCTGGTGAGCAAATTCCTGTCTTACAGGTGTCTGTGCACTTGAATCTGCACAAGGTCAGGTACTGATAAATGTAAAAGCCCAAAACCAAACCCAGCTTTTTTGTGGAAATAACATCCTTTAGATAATTGGGGTATTTGAAGTTGCTCAACCCTTAAACTTGTGGTTTTCAGCCCTGTCAGGAGGGGGTTGTGTGGAAACAGTTGGGGTTCAGTTCAGGTTTCTCTAGAATTGAATTCTTTGTGTCCAAGTATGGTTGGAGAATATTTTCTGATGTTTGTGTGTAGATGGTTTGATTTGGTTCACTTGGAGTTCAGTGAGAGCTGGGTCTGATTACTGATTTACTCTCTAGCCAAGATAGCACCAAAAAATCAGAGGGAAATGTGCACATTGCTGCTTTTAATGGAATAAAACAGCAAACTGCAGGGTTTGGGGTGTCTCTCAGCAGGGGGATGTGGATGTTCACAGGGTTTCCCACCCCAGTGGTGTTTGGTACTGGGGCTCTGTTGTTGCTTTTATGGACTTGAGGGACACATCCCTGCTCTTTTAAAGGGATTCCCTCAGGCTGGGATCAGCTGGGAGCTCTGTGGGTACAGGAGATGTTTCTGTAACTCACTGTTTGCCACCCTGATCACATTTTTAATATTGAATAGGAGAAGCTGTTTTTCCAGGTAAGGGATGGTAACCTTCTACCTGTGGGTGGGGATTAAAAAATCCAATTAATTTAATTTAGCTAATGGAATAGCAATTTAATTTAATTTAGCTAATGAAATAGCAATCCCTGTTGCTGAAGAACAGGGTATTCCTCAGGCTGTAGCAGCAGGAGCACCCTGAGCAGCCTGCCCAGGCCCTGCCCTGCTGCATGAGGGGTTTCCAGCCTGGCTGCTGCTCACTGTTTGCCTTGTCCCCCCAGCCCAGCCCCTGCTGCTGCCCTACAAGCCCTCAGGAAGCTCTGGCATGTACTATGTGCCTTTCCAGAGAGCAGGAGCCAGCGTGGAGCCCAGCAGAGCCAGCTCCCACTCAGGTACTGCACCCCTACCCTGGCTGGATGGGTGTTCTGTGCTGAATTACCTGTGAGCCACCAGGGCAGCTCCTGCCTGCAGCCTCTGCTCTCCTTCTGGGGTGCAAGGGGGTTCTTGCTCCATCTGGCAGTGAAAAGGAGCAGAACTCAGTATTCACAGCCTGAGCATCCCTTGCTTTGCTCTGGGAATCGCTGCTCACTTGGCATCCTTGCAGATCTCTGCCCCTTTTCCTGCAAAGAATGCACCACTGGGTTTAGTACAGGTTTTCACAGGTTTTTATTACAGGTTATCACAGGTTTTATTTGCAGGTTGGTTTCACTCAGAGGTTTTTAACATCCAGAGTTTGGTCTGTAGACAAAACTCAGGTTAAGAGATTCCAGTTCCTGAATTGCAGCAGTGGTGACCAAGGGCTCAGGCTGATCCAACAGTGCCCAGATCAATCACTGCAGCCACAAATTGTGCTGGCCATGATTTAGGTGTCCCTGCTCTTGACCTTTTTCAAGTTTATCTGGGGAATCGTGTCCAAAATGAGAGAAACAAATGTGATGCAAATCTGTTGTTTTGCAGAAATGATGATGCCATATATAAAAATTCACTATGCAAATGAAGCAGCACAAGGTTCTAGGAGAACGTACAGCAGGATGGAAAAATACATTTTGTTTTTCCCAGTCCCTGCTGCTCCCAGGGCTCAGCTCAGGGGGAGCAGCTGAGGAACTGAGTGCAGGAAATCAATGGGGTGTAACCAGGTCGGGTTGGCAGGGATGAGAAATTGGTGGGGACAGTTCTAGGTTTGAAACCCTGAGACAGGGATAGGATCATAGAGTCATGGAATGGTTGGGTTGGAAGGACTTTAAAGATCATCCCATTCCACTCTGCCGTGGCAGAGACACCTCCCAGTGTGCCAGGGTGATCCAAACCCCAGTGTCCATCCTGGCCTGGGGCACTGCCAGGGTTTGTGATTGCTGGTTGTCTTGGTTAGGAAAGAGAGGAGTCTGCTAAGGAAGGCAGGAGCCTTCCCTGAAATGGAGAATGCAAACCCTCCCCACCCCTCTGAATTGCTATAAATTTTAAATTAAGGGGCTCTCAGGCAAAAATATGGGAGCAGGAAATAACAGTTCTTTAATAGGGAAAAGAAAAAAAACAAAGGATAAAATAAACAATGCTGTACACTAGAACAACACTGCCAGAGTCAGAACCCAACCTGACACCCTGTGGGTCAGGGTGTTGGTGGCAGTGCCATTGGAATTGTGGCTGCAGCTCTCCTGAAATATCAGGTGTGGTTCTGTTGGAGCAAGGGGGATCTATAGAGAAGGATGTATTCTTCCTCTGAAGATCCAGTGGAAGGAGAGGCAGCTGCTGTTCCTCTGGGGAATCCCGTGGAGAAGCTGTGCTGGTTTCTCAAAAACCTCTGGATTATATCTGGGTAGCAACGCTTGTCTCCTCCCTCTGGGCTCACATCTCCCAATGGGATGTTATAGTTCTTATCAGCCATGCAGTGACATTCAATAGTCTGTTATCAGCAGATGTCCTCTCTAGAGGGAGGTGTGAATGTGGTCACTCAAAGAGAGAGATAAGGCAAACTGCCCACTTGACAAAAGATAACCTGCCATACAGATGGTAATGGAAAACATCTTGCATTGCAATCTTCAGCACTGGTTCATTGTGGCATTTGTGTGTCTGCTGTCCCTGGTTGCTGTTTTACTCACTCTGCTCTCTCTGTGCAGGCTCAGAGGATGCTCCTGCTCCAGGGATCCTGGCCCAGGTGCTGGCTCTGGGGGATGAGCCCCCTGCAGCCAGGGCAGCTGCCCAGCACACAGGGACAGCCCATGGGCACAGGCCTAAGCTGGCCTGGGCTGAGGGGCACAGGACACCACTGGAACAGCCTTCAGGTAATTAGAATGTGGATTTAATTTTGTAATTGTTTTTGTGTGTTCATACATGTGGTGAAAGTCAGAGCAGAAGATTTGACATTTCAGGATCCGTGGTTCCGGTGACATTGCAGGGTCTGCCAGAAAATACTGGATTTGACTCAGTTTTCTCTTCCTGTCTTTCTGCTTCTCCCTGGCTGATAGAATCCAGGTTTCCCTGGCACGCTCTGGACTCTGCATCCCTGCAATGTCCCAGGCCAGGCTGCACAGGGCTGGGAGCAGCCTGGGACAGTGGGAGGTGTCCCTGCCATGGCAGGGGTGGCACTGGGTGGGATTTCAGGTCACTCTGACCCAAACCATTCCAGGATTCAATGGAAAACGTGGCCATCAGTATTTGCTGGCATTCCTGTGTCTCCAGGGATTGTCAGGAATTCCCTGAGGCTGCAGCCAGCGGGGATTCCCTGAGCAGGGAGGTCATTCTGCCCCTGCCCTGGGCACTGGTGAGGGCACACCTCGAATGCTGTGCCCAGCCCTCAGTTTGAGCCCATCCAGAGGGGGCTGGAGAGGGGCTGGGAGCACAAACCCTGTGAGGAACCCCTGAGGGAGCTGGGGGTGCTCAGCCTGGAGAAAAGGAGACTCAGGGGTGCCCCCATCACTCTGCACAGCCCCTGAAAGGTGCCTGTGCTCAGCTGGGGCTGGGCTCTGTCTGCAGGAACCAACACAACCAGAGCACACAGCCTCGAGCTGTGCCAAGGGAAATACAGGTTGGATAGCAGGAAAAGGTTTTTACAGAAAGGTGATAAAGTTCTGGAATGTTCTGCCCAGGGAGGTGGTGGAGTCCCCATCCCTGGGGGTGTTTAACAAAGCCTGGATGTGGCACTGGGGGCCAGGGTCTGGCTGAGGTGTTGGGGATGGGTTGGACTTGATGGTATTGAAGGTCTCTTCCAACCTGGTGATTCTGTGACCTGGGCTGGGGCTGTCCCTGCCCAGGGACACTCTGCTGTCCTGTGATGTCACATCATGTTCCTCTGTGCCCTGCGTGTCCTGGAGCTGCAGCTCAGTGTGCTCCTGTCCCTGTCCTGTCCCTGTCCCTGTCCCTGTCCCTGTCCCTGTCCCTGCCCTGCCTGCCCTGTCCCTGCCCTGTCCCTGCCCTGCCCCTGTCCCTGCCTGGCTGGAGGAGCTGCCCTGGGGGCAAGGTCAGGGTTTGCCCCCCAGGCTCTGTGTGCTGAGGGTGCTGCCCCAGGGGGGTCAGGCTGAGCCCAGCCCTGGGTGCCTCACTGGCTCTGGTGGCAGCAGCTGGAATGATCCTCGTGGGCACTTTGTACAGCACACACACTGATGTGAGTGCCTGATGCACTTCTGGGTTTTCATCCCTGCACACAGGTGGCTGCAGCCACAGCACTCCTGGGGGCTGCATCTCTGCTGTCCTCATGGTTCCTGTCCTGATGTGTTGATAGGGTTTCCATCTGATTACTTTCATTTTTCCCTTGAGGTTGGGTTTTTTTCTTTGAAGCTTTTCCTCTCAGAGTGGAGAGATTTTGATGTTTCCAGAAGACAATTTTTATTTGCACAAGAAAATTTCTATGATTATGTAAGGCTGCCACATCAATAACCTGGATAAAAATGAAAGGGGAACAAAAGTGTGAACATAAAATTATCTCCTAGGATTTTTTTATTGCTCTGATGGTCTAAAGGCCCAGGTAAAAAAAGAACTGTAAGGAGAAAGAATATTTTGTGAAGGTAGCCAGTGCAGCTGGAACTTTAAAGAATCTTTCAGAAGAAAGACTTGCATGTCTTAAATCTTCCCTGACTTCTTCAACCATATTTTTAGATGATCTAATAAAAGATTACCTCTACCCACAGAGCTTGTCTAGAGCTTAAAATTATGCAAGTTATGTATTTTTTAAAAAAAAAAGTTTCTCTATACAAACTTATTTTTATTTTTTGCCTGTTTACATTCCTTCCATTTCTTGGTAACTTTCTAAAAAGCCAGGAATAGCAAAGTTCTGCCTGGCATTCCCAAGCCTGTTCTCATTTGTCAGGAGGATGTGGAGGAAGCCTCTTACACAAGTTTATAAACATTGCCCTTGTATGGGAAGAAAAATTCCTGCACTTCCAGAGTTAGTGGGGCTGGGCCTGGCTGCAGCATCTGTGATCTCTGTGTTCCACCACAGCCCCTGTGCTGGGCAGGGAGGAGATGCAAGCACCCAGTCCTTTCTACAAAAATCACAAGGCACATTTTAAAACTGGACAGGTTTTACATTATATTAAAAATCACTTTAAAGCTGTTTTGCAGAACGATCCTGGCTCGTGCTGGGTGTGTTTCATGGGTGGCCAGGGCATCCCCATCCCTGGCAGTGTCCAGGGCCAGGCTGGGTGGGAATTGGGGCACCCTGGGGTAATGGGAGGTGTCCCTGCCCGTGGCACTGGATGGGCTTTGAGGTCCCTTCCATGGCTCTAACAAAGGCTCAGTTCAGGGTTGGTCAGGGCAGGCCCGTGAGATGGAATTGGTGGAGTGAATTCTTCCCCAGATTCACTTGGATGGAATATTCTCTTGGATTCCATGTTTCAAAAGATAGAAAACATTTGTTTATGTGATTTAAATAATGCTCAAACCTGATCTCCAAGTTCGGTGATCCTGCTTTTAATCCTTTGTGGTGTTTTGGGAGTTTTAGCATGAAAATCCTGCACTTGAAGCAGAGCAGTGAAACATCCCTGTGTTTTGTGTCTTGCAGAGCTCCCAGCTGGTTCTCAGCGTGCAGAACCCTCCCGTGGTGTCCCTGAGCCCTGTGCCATGCCCACCAGGCAGAGCTGCAGCCAGCATGCCAGGGAGCCCTACAGGGACAGGGCTGGAGCTGGGCACGCTGCCCTGGGCACAGCAGGGCACTTCTTTGCCCTCCCTGCAGAGGCTGACGACAGCAGGAGCGAGGAGCTGAGTGCCTGGGGGTCCTTTGGGCACGGGGCAGCTGGCACGGGGCTGCACCAGGGCGCTGCTGGCACCGATCCTGCCCCACGGGGCCCAGCTGCTCCCCTGCAGGACAGCCTGGGGATGGCACCACGGCAGAGGGGCCATGCCAGGGGCGGCCTGGACGAGCTGTGGCTGAGGTTCCTGGAGCGCCAGGGCACACAGCAGCAGCAGCAGCTCAGGAGGAACGGGGAGCTGAGCCTCGTGCAGCGCCTGGATCGCCTGGCCAGGCTCCTGCAGAACCCCATCAGGCACACCCTGGCACCCACAGCTGCTGGGGAGAGGGCTCCTGAGCAGGAAATGCCGGGGAGGGAGCAGCCAGAACCTGGGCTGGCAGGAAAAGCCAGGTCTGGGAGCAGCACGGAGCCAAGGGGACCACGACTGGGACAGAAGCCACGTGTGAGCCATGGCAGCAGCAGCCATGGGGAGCCCAGTGCAGGGCAGAAGGTGATCCAGCACCTGAGCAGGATCCTGGAGGAGCAGCAGCACCTGGGCAGCATCCTGGAGGAGCAGCAGCACGTGGGCATGCCGAGTGACAGCTCCTCAGAGAGCAGGCTGAGCGGGGAGCCCAGCAGCTGCAGCACCTGCAGCACCTCTGCGTGGGACACGGGGACAGGGCTGGACACCTCCCCTGTCTCTGGGGACAGCAGCTCCCTGTCCCTGTCCACCATTGACACAGCCAGGCTGCTCCAGGCCTTTGGGCAGCACAGGGTGGCCCCAAGCACTGACACCCCCAGCCCAAAGCTGTCCCCAGAGCTGTCCCCGAGGCTGGCCCGGCTGTACCGTGCCATCAGCCAGCAGAAGAGGCGCTCTGAGAAGTGGCAGGAGCACAGTGAAGCAGCAGGGCCTGCAGGATGTCCCCAGGGAGCTGCTCAGAGCCTCGGGAAGGGCCAGCAGAGCCAGGTAAGAGCCCCCTGAGCCCAGCACTGCCCCATCCCCATGGGAACCCCAACTGCTGCCAGCTCTGTGAGCTGGGAACCTCTGGGAGTCACTGGGAACCTCTGGGAATCTCTGGGAACCACTGGGAATCTAATGAGAGTCACTGGGAATCTGGGAATTCTGAGAATCACTGGGAACCACTGGGAATCATTGGGAATCGCTGGGAGTCACTGGGAATCTCTGAGAGTGTGGGAATCACTGGGAATCAAACACTGGGAATCACTGGGAGTCACTGGGAATCTCAGAATCACGGAATTTCTGGGAATCACTGGTTTGTACAGGAGGCTTCTGCCTTCCATGGGGCAGCCCCAGCTGAGGTCTGAGTCTGCAGGAGCCAGGGCAGCAGCTCAGGCTGGCACACACCCCCTGGGGGTGCCCTCCTTGTCCCCATTCCCCTGGGAACAGATACCTGCAGGCTCAGTGAGGTTCTAAATCTGATGGAAATTGCAGCCAGGACATCCCTGGGCAAGGCTCCATACAATTATTGGAGTTACCCTGCTGATGGGCTTGTAAAAATTTGTGAATTGTTTTGTCTGGCTGGTTGTGAGGTTTTTCTTTTTAAAGAGCTGAGAATTCCAGGTGAGAGCTCTGCAGTGCAGCTGTCTGAAAGGGGAGGGAATAATTCCTTCAGGTGAATTCAGCTGTTGCCCTTGGCAGGAGAAATGGAAATGTTCTTAACTGGGACTCAGCCTGGATTTGGTGATATTAGTAAGGAATTAGTTCAGGGGTTCTGTGATCCACAGAAATGCTGAAAAGTAGAGAACAAGTGAGGAATATTGAATTACTTCTTTCATTTTTTTGTATTTCCAGATGAAAGTGGAACTGGCATCATTACTACCAGATTTAATTTAAATTAGCTATTTTATTTTATAGAAACAACTCCAAGTCTGTTTGTCAAATTAGCCAGTGAATGATGAAGTAATTAAAAATAATGCAAATAACTAAATTAATCTGGGGAAGAAACAATCTTTTTGGAGGTGAAGAATGGTTAGAAAATATTTTCTTTAATATTTTTATTCATAACATTTATTTGAAGGTAAAATAAAACTGTCCTGAACTTTGCAGTGTTAGGACTATTAACCAGAACACCAGCATGAGGATCCAACATTTCTGGCACAGTTGTAGAATTCAGAAGATGATTTTATTCCACGTTCCATTCACAAGATTAATTTTTCAGGATCTTTTGAATCTTAAACCCAAATCTGATTTCTTAACCTGTTAAATCACCTGTGAGATGACAAATGGAATTAATACTGTGGGGAATAAACCCTTTAAAGGCTCATTGAACCCCCATGGCTTTAGAAACTCACGTTTTTTATCTGCTGATGAAATATCCTTTTTAAAAAATCCATCTGAAGACACACATGAGCCCCCTAAAATAAGGGGTGAGAGAAGATAGATGGCAAAATAGCAAATTTAATTTAAAATTCTGATTTTGGTCATTTCTGGGCTGTTTTGCCCAGGCTGGGTGGCTGCTGCTGGGCAGTGCTGCAGTGCAGGGGAGGGCAGATTTGGGATTTTTCTCCCTGGTTTGACATGTTTTTGCCAAGGACATAATTCAAATTCACACGTTCACAATTCGAATGTTCACATGTTCTGTTATCTGAAAGGAAATCCATATCCATGCATGTGTGCAGTGCCTCTCCTGGAGCTGGGATAGTTACAGGAAATTAAAGAAAAACAGGTTTATGAGAGCAAAAATGGCCTCCTTCTGGTACTGAAGGTTTGTTTGGGTGATACAGCTGCAGTAAAGAGGAATAAAGAGGCCTCTGCATTTCCATGGCCTCCTCCTAGTATTTAGTTTTGTTTGGGGTGATAGAGCTGCAGTAAAGGGGAATAAAGGGGACTCTTCATTTCCATGGCCTCTTTCTAATATTGAGTTTTGTTTGGGGTGATGGAGCTGCAGTAAAGGGGAGTAAAGAGGCTGGTGTTGGGGGTGACTCACAGGACACCAGGTAATTTTCTCCAGTTCCTGATTGCAGCTCTGTAATTATAGCTGGAGCTCAGGGGGGCTGTGGGCACTGTCAGGGTGTGCTGGGAGCCTGGAGGTGCTGCCAGGTCGCTGGTGATAATAAACCCCCAGAGCCAAGGCTTGGCACAGCCTTCCTGTTTTTAATGGCTTTGTTAATTGAAATCAGTGTGTGATCTGCAAGCTGTGTCCAGCCCTGTAGCTTTCACACCTGGCTTGGTGGCAGTGAAGGTGTGACACTCCCCTCAGCCCTCAGCCCTGCTCCTTCCATGTCCCTCCTGTTTCTTGGATTTCTGGAGCTGAATTTCTCCCACCGGCAGGACTCTGTGGTGAGGATCACAGAGTGAGGGAGCTTCCCCTGCTTTGAAAATGTTTTGCCTGCCCACCCTGCCAGGGAACAATTCCCAATTTCCAAAATACCATCCATCCCTGCCCTCTGCCAGTGGAAGCCATTCCCTGGCTCCTGTCCCTCCATCCTTGTCCCCAGTCCCTCTCCAGCTCTCCTGGAGCCCCCTGTGAGCTCTCCCTTCAGCTGGACAGCCCCAGGTGGGTTGCAGGATGCCCAGTGCTGTCCTGACTGATGGCAGCAAGCTCTTCCCACAGAAATAATGTGTTTTTATAAAGTAAATAATGTGTTTTTCAATCATGTACCAAAGCAGGCTGCTGGAGGTGCACGGGGTGGAGTCAGGGCTGGGATTTGTGAGAGCAGAGGGACAGGTCAGCCTGGGCTCAGCATTAACAACAACGAGGGAAAAGCAATGACTTCTTTCTGTTTAGATGCTGTTTGCTGCTGTTTGGGTTGGAATCTCAGGAATTCTGTTCCCTTGCCTGTTTTGTAGAGCACCATGCCCTTCTCAGACTCCACCTGTGCCAGCAGCAGCTCCTGGGGGCCCAGCTGTGCCCTGAGCCACAAGAGACGGGCTCGGATGCTGAACAAAGGGATCCAGGCAGGTGAGGCCCTGAATCCCACACCTCCCTGGGCTCCTCCTGCCTCTCCTGCTTTGGAACCTGTCCTCCACACTCTGGGTGTTCTGGGGATGGCTCTGTACAGGCAGCACCCTCCAAATTCACTCCAGAAGCTGGCAGGGAAGGGTGATGTGTTTAGTGAAGGTGAGCTGTTTAATTGCCCTTCTTGGGCTGCTTTAAAAACCAATTTTCTCACTTGTAAATTTATAAACCTCAGCTTCTTCTCCATTCCAATGGCAAAGGTGAGCTGCCTTTTTTTATCTATTGTTTTTTCCCCAAGACATCTGTTCCTCCCAGAATGGGTTTTGTAGGCATATGCTATTTCAGAAGGCAACTGCAGTGTTCTCTGTTCTTCCTGGGAATATTTTGGGTGTTGAATTCTATTTCAGTCCCGAGCTGCTCCTGGCCTGGTGCAGTTCTGCAGTTGGGTTTTTTCTGGTGGCAACTAGCAGTTTCTTCATTGCTTTCATTTCCACGCCAACTCCCCATCATCACATTGAGTAATGGCCCTGGTTTATTCATCAGATACAGCAATTATTTATTTATTCCTGCTTGTGTGCAAGCAGATTGAATCAGGGAAGGATTTTCATAGGGCAGAGTTAATTCCAGTTGAATTCCCACCCCCAGATAAATGAATATTTTGCTTGGGGTATTTGATTTTAATTTCCCTCAGATTATCAAGCAGTAACATAACTGGAAACTCTCCTTGCTTTGGGGAAGTGTAAAATAGAAATGTGAAAGGTTTGGACTGTTGAGGGTGGGTGAAGGATGTGATTATTCACTCCTGGCACACGGGACTGAGATGTCCCTGCTTGGTTTCTATTGCAGGGGACCTGGAGATCGTCAGCAGTGCCACCAAGAGGAACACCAGGGACGTGGGCGTGACCTTCCCCACGCCCAGGAGCAGCCAGCAGCTGTGGGAGCCCCCGGGGCAGGACCAGGGCACAGCCTGGCAGCAGCCCCGGGCACCGCCGGGCAGGATCCTGACAGACACACGGACCAGGAGGAACAGGCTGCACTTCCAGCAAGGTCAGCACCTGGGGCAGGGCTGGGGACTCCTGGGGTGGGGCTGGGAACACCTGGGATAGGGCTGGGGACAGCTGGGGCGGGGCTGGGGACACCTGGGACAGGGCTGGGGACACCTGGGCAGGTCTGGGGACACCTGGGACAGGGCTGGGGACATCCAGGACAGGGTCAGATACACCAGGGACGGGGCTGGGGACATCCAGGACAGGGCCAGGACACAGCGTGGCAGCAGCCCCGGGCACCGCCAGGCAGGATCCTGACAGACACACGGACCAGGAGGAGCAGGCTGCACTTCCAGCAAGGTCAGCACCTGGAGCAGGGCTGGGGACACCTGAGACAGGGCTGGGGACAGCCGGGACAGGGCTGGGGACAGCTGAGACAGGGCTGGGAATAGCCAGAGCAGGGCTGGGGACAACTGAGACAAGGCTGGGGACACCTGGGCAGGCCTGGGGACAGCCAGGGCTGTGTCACAGCCTGTGGTGGTGGTGCACACACCCTGCCCCAAGAGCATCCTGTGCCAAGGGGCAGGAGCCACGAGAGCACAGCACACACACTGATCTATGAACAGACAGCTCTTCAACTAATTACAGTTGAAAAGTGCTGTGTTTATTACAGCACTGGTACAAGGTGAATCATTTCTAAAGGCATGTGTGCTCTTGAGAGTCTAAACTTCCTTTATGTCCCTTAAGCTGTTGCTATGCATTAAGTTTTGCAATAGGTTTGTTCATATTTATTTATCACAATTAGTTCTGATCAGTAGAGAGCTCTCTGGTAGTCCATCCAACTCCTGTAGCTTTAGTTTTGGTTTCCATCTTGTTTTAAGGTCTAAGAGGCCCCTCTTATTTTCTTCTAGCTTGGAAGTTCACACTCTTTCCACCTTGTTTGAGGCAGCTTTGTGAGCTGCAGGCTGTTGCAAGCACAGGTTTTTTACAAGCACAGCAAATGGATAGACTGCACAGACTGAACAATTCAGAGCAGCACACTTCACCTAAATCTGAAATGGGTTTCTAACCTCAGTTAATCCCTAACCTCATGTCTCAACACACACACAGCATGAGAGGGTCCAGGCATTGAGTTCCAATGTGCTTTATTTCAGACAATGCTGAAGGGCTCCAGGGGCCAGAGACAAGCACAAAGGAGTGTTCAGGGTATAAATACAGGAGGAAGGAAATTGTGGATCCAGAGGTCTGAGGGCTCAGGTGTGGTAAAAAAGGGAAGGGACTGACAGTGTTGCAGCATGGCAGGGTGGTAGAAATGCTGCAGACACCTCGAGGTGTCTCCTTCAGAGGGTGCTCAGAGTAAGGCCACCAGAACAGCATTTCAGGTCCATGCACACACAGACACTCACGCAGATCAGCAGAGGAAGCACAGGAAGGGTCTCAGTATGATGTATTCCAGTGAGGGTTTATTCCAAAGCATGCCAAAGGATCAGGGACAAAGACCAAACCATGGGGTGTGCACAGGTTCGAGTGTGGGGTCAGTGACCTGAGGGCACAGGGGTGGGCAAAGGGCAGCAACCTGCCTGGAGGGATGAGTAACTGGTGTGGGCAGGGTCAGCTGGCCCATGGGGGAGGCAATCTGATGTGGATTGGCATAAGTGCTGCAGAATACCATGGGCTGAGTCCTCTCCATCATCCAGATGGGGAAACTCTATGGTAGATCCTTCCAAGGCAAAGCAATCCCTGGGGGTTTCTCTGGGGGGAGGATTCAGAGGGTTCCACACAACAGGGGATGCCAGGGTGGATGACAATAGGTTGCACAAACCAATGGGGTAATGGGGAAGGGAGAACTCTCTAGAACATGAGCATACAGGGTAAAAGGGGTAGGGAAGGTCAATGGGCAGGACAGAACTGGATAAATGGACACAGAGCTGCAGGGCACCATGGGGGAAGCTTCTTTCCTCACCCTGAGCTGTGAGGAGTGCCCAGAGCCCGAGGTGCATCTCTCCAGGGCATTCCCACTGCCCTCTCCCTGGCAGGCTCGTGGGTCTCCACAGACCTGGCCCTGCCACAGCCTCCTCTGACTGGGATTTCATGGGAGTTAACCAAACCCTGCCAGGGGATTGCAGTGCTGGCTTCTGATGGCAATTTCAGCCATGGAAGGGTGTTACAGCAGGAAATGCACTCATTGGGGAGGAATAAACAAGGTGGAGAGGTGGCAATCCTGCAGGTGCTTAACTTCTGAGACACAAAAGGTTCTGTTGAACTCTCAGTGCTGGTCACCAGCTTGTCCTTAATGTCTCATGCCCTGAGGCTTCCCAGGAGATTTTTCCAGAGTTCTTGAGTGAAAATTGGGAAGAACACGACTGTTATTGAAAATTGCATTTTTAGGCTGTTGCTGGAGTCTCCTGACGTTTTTATTTTATTTTATTTTTTGTCTCTTAAATTCCTGACACTCTTCACAACGTCACAATGAAATGTTTAAAAATATTTCCCTTACTCATCACTGTTGTTGTTGTGGGGACTGATCATTCTCTCTCATAAGGGTTTAATTTAGAAAATTCAGAATATCTGCTCAAAATCCCAGCTGATGCATTCACATCATTGTGTGTGTAAACTGTGAGTAACTGAATTCCTGGAGACACACTGAGCATTTGGGAGATGGAAAGCGCTTGATCTTCCAAAACATGGATGAAGAGCCACAGGGCTTAGGCCAGCAGAAAGGCTCCTTAACGATGTGTGATTGCTGGTAAATAACTGTTCTTTCCATGGATTGGATGGACAACAGGCACAGGAATTGCCTCAAATGTTCTTTCTCTCCTGTGCTCTTTTAACAGGGGCTCCGTGGCTCGTCCCAGCAGAGGACTTGGAATGTGAATCAAGGAAAGAAAACCAGTTCAGTGCCCCTTCTGGCCCTGGGCCAGCCTGGTTTGAGCCCTGGAGCAGCACAAAGCCCTGGAGAGAGCCCCTGAGGGAGAAGAACTGGGAGGAGCAGCCCAGGCTGGGCCAGGGAGCAGTGACAGCCCCGGGGGCTGGCAGGGGGCTGGGGCAGCCCCTGGGCAAGCTCACCCTGCAGGTGAGGCACCCTGACCGAGGCACTGCTGGGGCACATCCTGGACTGCTCTGGCAGCCTGGCTTTCCCCAGGATCCTGCCCCAGGTTATTTCCCCAGTATTTAACTTGGTCTGGTGTTACAGGGGTTAAACCCCTTGGCTTCAGGAGCCAGGGGGATGTGGCTGACAGAACATTCCACCACGCTTGTTTCCACGCAGAAACAGTACTGAGGTGTACATAGCATGAGATTAAAATGAGTTTTTATTATTCTTTATTATTATTTTGGGTTTTTTCCTTTCTGGCCAGTTTATTTCCATGTTGTTGAAGCAGAGGCTCAGAGGCTGCTGGCATCCAAGCACCTACCCAGCCTTAAGGACAGGAGTTTTGTTTTACACCCAATGTTGTGAGGGGATTTTTTCCATGCTCTGGGGTTGGTGGTGGGTGTTGTGGGTCTCCCCTGCAGCTGCCAGCCCCAGCTTGGTGTGTTGGTGTCCCCTCAGGAGGCGCTGGCCCTGCACCGTCCCGATTTCATCTCGCGCTCGGGGCAGCGCCTGAGGCACCTGCGGCTGCTCCGCGAGGAGAGGAGGCTGCACAAAGCCCAGAGGGAAACACTGCTGCCAGCCCAGAGGGACCAGCTCCTGCCAGCCCAGAGGGACCAGCTCCTGCCACCCCAGCAGCTGTTGCAGCCTGCAAGGAGGAGAAAAGACTGCAGGACTGCAAATCACCTGTTGTCCAACCGAGGTACTTCAGGGCTCTGCGTTGAATTCTTTGGTTTCATGAACCCCACATTTTGCTTTAGGGTGTGTTTATTTACTTTGTATTTCTCCTAAACTAATTACAGTTAATTAAGCCTGTTGTCTGTAAGATCTTACAAGGAGTTTTTTGCGAGAACTTCTATAAAACTTACAAAGGACTCAGATTGTTGCAGTAACAAACTCGTTCATCATTCCCTTCTCTCAAAATTTTCCATTCAGGTTTCCTGATAAGAGAAAAAAGAAGAGCAATTCCCAAGCATGAAATGTTTCAAAGATCTAAAAGGTAAAGTTCAGGGAATTTTATTTCAGGTGGATCAATGCCCTGGGTAGGGAAGAGCTCTGAATCCTGTCTGCAGTCAAAGAACTGGGTGTGCAAATAATTCAGCTTTTTCAGTGAAAAATGCAGGTGCCTTATCAGAGGGAGAAATGTCCTGCTTAGAAGTTCTAAGAAACAAAATCATTTTGGAAAAGTGATTTCTGTAGCTAAACCTAAGATTCTGCTGCAGTGTCAGCCATCCACAGCAAGCCGGGTCCCACATGGAGAGGAAATGGGCTGGGGGACACTGGAGCATCTGAGGAAGATCAGAAATTACCAAAGTGGGTAACTGGGACAGCAGCGAGGCAGCATTACCTAAAGCAAGAGTCTTTCTATAGAAATAATCACCCCAAGGGAATGCAGAGGCATGTACCCTTGGAGAAACCACCTTAGGGTAGGGTTTGTGTTATTTCTGACTGCAGTAATTCATCTCTGCAGTGCCCAGCACACTCCATGGATTTACCCTTGGAGCAGCTGGGCTGCAGAGGGGCCACGGGAAGGGATGGTGAAAAATGGGAGCTCACTGAAGCTGAATTTTGCTGTGAATGGGATGGGAAGTGCATGGCCAGGACCAGCAGAGGTGGCAGAGCCTGAAATAGTCCCAGGTTGGTGGAATGAGGCCTGAGCAGCCTGGTCCAGCCTTGGAATTAATCCTGCTTTGAGCAGCAGCTTGGTGGCCTCCTGAAGTTTCTGCCAACTTGGTTTCCCTGTGATTCCACTAAACACCTACTGCAATACAATACAATCATACAATATATAAAATAAACCCCTTGATGATTTTTAATGATTTTCATGATACATTTTAATGATTTTTAGCACTGAAGAGTATTCTTAGGGTGTCTGGGGAAGGTGTCCTGCCCAAGGCAGTGGTGGCACTGTATGGGCTTGGAGGTTCCTTCCAACCCAAACCATTCCAGGATTGAAGGAAAACTTGGGAAAGCATCAGCAGAGGAGAAGACAAAGCCAAAGCAGGGCAACACTACTGAAAGCACTGGAATTTTGGGAATGCCTAAAAGGCTTCAGTGAGGTGATTGCTGTGCTGAACTCCTGCCATGGCTGGAGGGACATGGGGCTGTCCTGGGCTGGGGACATGGGAGACACTGAGCTCCAACTGGGGCACCAGGGCAGGGCAGAGCTACAGGTGCTGCTCTGGGGAGGTGCTGGGGTGGGAGAGAGGCATCCCAGGGGCAGGAGAGGCATCCCAGGGGTAGCAGAGCCATCCCAGGGGCAGGAATTCCCCGCTCAGGGCTGCTGTGGATTCCACAGTGGGACAGCAGCAAACTGCAAACACATTTGTCAGAGATGTGCTTGGCCAGCAGCCCTTGGGGATGTGGGGCTAAAGCAGAGGGTGTGTGTTGCAGTAAAGCAGATGGGATTCAGTTTCTTCATGCCCATATTAAATAAATAAAGCAAATATATAAATGTAAAAAATAGTGTAAAAATAGAAATAAATATACATAAGCTCACATTTATACAGTTTTTAAAGACATTGTGTTTGACTCTAATTGGTTAGTAACCTTAACACTCAGTCTGTTGGTTAGAAGGTGCTTGTGTGTGTATGTGTTAATGCTTTTTTTTCTTCAGATGTTTATGTTTTTTCTTTGTAAATTCTCATAGGACAGATCTTTTGTTATTACTTTTTCCTTTACAGGAATAAATTGTTATGCAGACTTGATTCTCAATCTGTTTTTTTCACATAAAAACTTAGAAGCTGGCTACTAGTTTAGCTAAAGTAGCAGGGCCTAAACTATATTTTATAGGGCTTTTCTTTTCTAATATTTCTCCTTGTGTACAGCAGCTGTGGTTTTAATGTCAGGCAATTTTAAATCTCTGTTTTTGCCTTTCCTGTCCCTTTAGGATGTACGAGCAGCTCCCTGAGGTGAGGAGGAAAAGGGAGGAGGAGCAGAGGAGGCAGGAGTACAGCTCCTACCGCCTGAGGGCTCAGCTCTACAAAACTGTGAGTGTCCCCTGGTCACAATGGACAAAGACACCTGTTCTTCATGCAGAATAGCCAAACCTCTGTTCATAGCTCATATTTTATTATATTAATATATATAATAAAATATATATTACATATTACTATACATATCTATACTAGATATATTTTTATATATTAAAATATATATTCTATATATTTTATATATTTATATAAAAGATTATATTTTATATATTGTAAATATGTATTTTGATATAAAAGATATATCTTTATATATAAATATAAAATATAGATATAAATATAGATATAATATGGAAGATATATATTATATTTTTATCTTTATATAATTAAATATTATAATATAATACATAATATATTATAATAGAATATATAATATATATTATATGACATGAAAAATATATTATTTAATATAATATAATATAATATATAATATAATATAATATAATATAATATAATATAATATAATATAATATAATATAATATAAGTATTCTATTATATAAACATATATTTCTTTACATTTGTATGGTTATCAGAAGGCACAGTGTCTGAATCTCACTGGTCAGCAGTTCAGTGAAGCTCAGCTCACTGGCTGGCAATGGCTGGTGTAGTTGTCCATCAAACCTTTCTCTTTCCAGCTATGTTCACGTTCTTGTCTCCTGGGGAGGGAATGTTTCACAGGGGTAGAACTTTCCTCCCCACAGGTGTGAACTGTTTTCTCACAAGAATAGATTGCTTTGCTAACTGATTCTCACTATTGTAATTCTTATCTCACAGTAGTGAGGCCAGATTTTATACAGTTTATTTTAATAAGGTTTTACCTGTATGTGACACCCCTCTTCTCTGGAGGGTCACATTCCCTCAGGGGGTGCCAGACACAGGGATCTGCTGAGGGGTGTCTGTTTGGAAAGCCAGGTGTCTGCTGAGGAAGGCAGGAGCCTCCCCTGAAATGGAAAATGCAAAGCCCCTCCCTGTGAATTATTATAATTTTTAAAGTAAGGGGCTCTCAGGCAAAGATATGGGAATAGGAATAACTGCTCTTTAACAGGAAAATTAAAAATACAAATGCAATAGTACAAACAAAAAGAAAACAAACCCTACCAGAGTGAGACCATGCCCTGCCCCCCTGTGTGTCAGGGTGGTGTCCCAGCCCCATCCCATGGGGGCTCAGCCCTCCTGCAGTGCCAGCTGTGGCTCTGCTGCAGCAGGGATCCTGCACAAGGGGGGAGTTTTCCTCTGCAGCTCCAGGGCTGCTGGAGATGGGCCTGGGCTCCCTCTGGGAATGCAGGGCAGCAGAAAGCTGCTCCTCTGGGAATGCAGGGTGCAAAGGCTGCTGGGGTGTCCCAAACCTCAGATTGTATCCAGGCAGGAATGCTTGGCTCCTCCCCTGGGCGGAGCATCTCCCCATGGGATATTGGAATTTGATCAGCCCTGCAGGGACACTCACTGGCCATGGACAGCAGGTAATTAATAATTAGTGGCCCATTAATAGCAGATAATTAATAATTAATGGCCCCTTAACTGAAGAGACCTCCTGGAGGAAGGATTGGCTGTGGAAGAGATGAAGAAAACTGCCCCATGAGCAGCAGATACCTGCCCCAGCTCTGACAGGTGGCAATAGAATACACACTTATCTTACATCCCAGGAGAGGAGGGAAGAGCTGGGTTCTGCCCAGAGGACAGCCTGCTGCTGTGGCTGTCCCTCCTGGCCGTGCTGTAGGGACAGGATGTGCCTGGATCCATTCAGGGAAAGGCCTGCAAGGGGCTGGAAACAAACCTGGGCTCCCCTTTTCATCTCACACCTTCCTGTGCCATGGCAAGGAAGAGGCAGAGCAGGCCAGAAGTAAAAATCAGATTTTGGAGCCATTTTGTCTGGGTGTAAGTGGCACATCCATGCAGGTGCTGGCCCCAAACCCACCCATCTGCCCCAGCTCTGACAGGAGGAATGCACACCCCAGCCACACCTCACAACCCAGGGCACTGCAGTCCAGTGCTGGGGCTGCCCAGGTGTGCTCCATTCATCAGCCAAGCTCTGCTGCACCTTTCCTTTCCTGAAATCCTCCCATTCCATGGAACCATGGCTCAGAAGGTGGTGCTGGTGAAATGATAAAAACCAGGGCTTGTGCAGGCCCTGGGGTGGAACAGAGGGGTCTTGGAGCACATCCCAGAAGGACAAGTGTCCTTCCAGAGCTGGGTGGAACAGAGGGGTCTTGGAGCACATCCCAGAAGGACAAGTGTCCTTCCAGAGCTGGGTTTGCTCTCCTGTGCCCTGGCTGTAGGTTTGGCTCAGGGAATTCCCAGCCATGCCTAGCAAAGCCTGGAGTCACCTTTAATTTATCCAGGCTAGAGCCTGCAGTCCTGGTGGAGGGTTACCTCTGAGGGTTCCAGCAGTTTCTGTTTGCCCAGCACTGGCCCTGCTGGGGAGCTGTGGGATAAACCAGTGTCCCTGAGCATGGACAGGCACTGCAACTAAACCTGGCCTTTTCTTTAAACTCTGGGTGTTAAACTTGCACTCCAGTTTTAGTGTTAAACTCCTGGAGTATTCCAGAGCTGGAGTAACAGGCTTGGCTGTTTGTTGGGAGCAGCAGTCATTGGATTTTGGAAGCCAGCACTTGTAATGTGTTCTGTAAAACATCTTCCTACTCTAATTTGCGGAATTTACCACTAGAAAGACTTTAATTTGTTGCTGTACTTGAGCAGGGTATTTTCAGGACATTTTTTTGTCTTCTGGTCTGAGAATTCCAGATGCTGGGACAGTAAAGTTGGAGGAATTAATGAGTTCTGGCAGTCACTGACTTGGAGTGGCAGAGTGGGCTGGAAGCAGGGAGGAAATAGGATCAGAACTTTTGCACATAAATATGGGTTTGATTGGAAGGGAGGTGATGATTCATGGCAGTAAATAATTGCAGTGCTTTAGTTCTCCCTGCTGGTGCAGAGGAGCTGCTGTAAATCAGGGAATGGTTTGGTGAGGATGGCACCAGCTTCTGGGTGAGGCTCATTGTGCCTGAAAATCAACCACAGATTCTGTGGAATGGCTCCAAAAATGAGACAGAGCTGGTCTCAAGGCATTTCTGTGACAGCTTGGGGCAGCTCATTGACGGGAGAGAGAATAATAAAAAGTCTTCTTGGCACTGAGTGAGGGGGAAACAATATGGGCTGACCTAGAACTGGAGCCATAGAAATTCCTGGGCTGGAGTGCACAGACATCCTTATCTGTGAAATTGTTCAATACTTCTTTTTATTAAGATAGTAAAGTTATTTTTATCACAGGGTGCACGTGGATCTGGGCTGATGCTCTGTCCCAGCAGCCCTTTGCTTTTGTGCTTTTAATTTCAAATAGAGCATAAAATCATCCCGGTCAGATCAGGGGACAGGGAGTGCCTAGAATTTTGCACTCTGTAGTGGGGACAGACTCTGATCTGATGGCAGCAGCAATCAGAACTTTCAGCCCCACTGGAGCAAAAATGAATTTTCTGAGTTTATCAGATGCAGATTTGTTCCAATGCTGAGGCTCTTCCACGAGGGGGAGCGAGTTTGTGATGCCAGTGAATTGGAGAGAGCTGCTGGAAGGAGCAGCAGCTCATGGGTATTCCCCCTGCTGGATTCCACAGCAATCTGTGCAGAGAACCTGTGCTCAGCATTGCTAATTTCAAATCATTAAACTCACCCCTGTCCCTTTGTTTTTCCCTCAGAAGATCACCAGCCGTGTCCTGGGGAAGAAGGTGTCCTGGAGCTGACCTCAGCCAGCCTGGGCTGGGCACACACAGCCCTGGCACAGGAGAAGGCACTAAATACTTCTGCAGCCCCACTTTGTGCTCTTGGCTCCCTTCTGTGCTCACTGGTCCTGCCCTACGTAAGAATCAGGGATTTGGGGAAGTGTCAGGGTTTTAAATAAATAGCTGGGGTTTTATAGTGGTGTTAGGCACTTCAGAGGAAACACAGTCTGGAAGAACTTGGTTCATAACATATTTATAACTCCCTGATTGGAATAGCAGTTTTATATATTTATTTTCAACGGGTTTTAACGAAGATTTTTAGATTTTTTAAAACGCCTGTCTCAATGTAGAAAATTCACTTGTTATGTTTTGTACTTCAATAAAACAGCTGAGTTGTAATAACTGCTGCAGCTGTGTTTGTGTAGGGACCAGGAGGGGCTGAGCAGAGACACTTGTGGTGCTGGTGGTGGGAGATTTCAGGGCTTTCTTGGGAGAATCCCTGTTTTATTTGATGCTTCGTCCTGCCAGGGTCCCTGGCTGTACCCTGGGCCAGCATCACTGAAAAGATGCAGGGCAGAGAGGAGGTTTATGAAGTGCTCAAGTCTCAGTTTCATCTGATCATCACTGAGCAGTTCATAGGATGGATAAACAGGAAAAGAGATCTGAGGAAAACAGAGTGGGTGTGAACTGTGGCTTCCTATGCTCTCTCTGCTACAGATGTTTGTGGCAATTCAGCCCAAACCAGCTGGGAGGGAACACCCACTGCTGGGAGGGCTGGGCACCATGGAGGTGGAAGGTTCTGGAGAGACCCTGCAGGGCCTGGAGGGGCTCCAGGAGAGCTGCAGAGGGACTGGGGACAAGGCCTGCAGGGACAGGAGCCAGGGAATGGCTCCCACTGGGAAAGGGGAGATTGGGCTGGGATCTTGGCAAGGAATTCCTGGCTGGGAGGGTGGGCAGGGACTGGGCTGGAATTCCCAGATTTGCTGTGGCTGCCCCTGGATCCCTGGCAGTGCCCAAGGCCAGGTTGGACACTGGGGCTGGAGCAGCCTGGGACAGTGGGAGGTGTCCCTGCCATGGCAGGGGTGGCACTGGGTGGGATTTAGGATCCCTTCCCACCCAAACCATTCCAGGATTCCCTGATCTGATCTGATCTCAGAAATGGAAGTTGAAGTGCAGATTACAACTTACACCATCCCATGGCTGGGATAAATCAGCTCAGGCTGTGGCTCCTCTTCTCAGACCTTCCCACCTCTCACAATCCAGTTTTACCTGTTTATCACAGCATCAGCCTGCTTTGGGATGCATGGATCCAATGCCACCCCTGCCCTGTCCCACCTGGCCTGGAGCTGCAGTTTGCTCCTTCCACTGCCTTGGGATCAGGAGGGATGGAATTGCTGCCTTGCCTCTGGAATTCTGTACTCTGGCTGGAAATGAGCTCTGTGTGAAGCAGAAGGTGCTGAGTGTGCTGGGGCTGAGCTCTCTGATGGATCCTGAAACACACAGGGACAGATTTGTTCCCTGGGAGAATAGACTGGGGGTGCTGGAGCCCCAGCGAGCTCCTGCCTCACTTGGAGCTTGCTTAAGGCCACTCAGCTCCTTATTTGTGCCTTTAAGCTTTCAGTGAGGAGATGAAGGGAGCTGGAGGGCCTTGCTGCTCCAAAACCCCTCTGGGATCCAGCCCAGTGTTCCCCCAGCACTGCCAGAGCCCAAAACCCCTCTGAGATCCAGCCAACACTGCCAGGCCACCCCTGAGCTGTGTCCCCAGGTGCCACAAGCACAGGGCTGTGAAATCCCTCAGGGATGGGGACTCCAGGGCTGGACAAACCTTTGGGGGATGGAATTTCCCCCACAGCTGCTGCTGGGAGTGTTCCCATCCCTCCTGCCCTGACTGATGTGTCCCTGGGGATGCTCCTGAGCTGCTCCAGGGCTGTCCCTGCCCTCCTGTGCATGCAGAGCTCCCTTGCAGTGTCTGCAGCTCTGGGAAGGAGCTGTTGACATTTGCAGCTGCTGCTGCTTCTAGCACACCAAACTGCTTTCCGAACACTCAGGAATTTGTGCTTGTCTTGTGCTGGCTCCAGAGTGGAGTCATCCCCTCCATATCCTCTGCACTCAGACTGCTGGGGTGAATCCTGCAGAGCTCTGGGAGGGGAATTGGGGCAGGACTGGTTTTTGTCAGCACTGTTGGAGCAGATTTGTGCTTTCAGTGATTCAGAATTGCCCTTTGATCAGCAGCACCCCCAGGGATTGCTGTGTGGGACAGATGTGTGTCCACAGCCTGACCTGCAGCTGGGAAGCCTCCTGGATCAGATGGAAAAGGAGGAAATGGAAAAGAGGTGCAAAAATCCACTTTTTGCTTTGAAATGTGCTTTATTTCAAAATGAGAGGCTTTTTTCCCTTCAGAAGCACCTTCCATTTCTCCTTTATCACCATTTCCACTCATTCTTCCTTTGTTCTTTAAATTCCATCCCGAGGGAATCAGTCCTGACCCTCCTCTATGGGGGCAGCCCTGTGGGGGTTTTGGGGGTCCTTCCTATGGAGAACACCTCCCCAGCAAGTTTGGGTGTTTCTGAATCCCTCTCCAGCAGGTTTGGGTGTTTCTGGAGCCTCTCTCCAGCAGGTTTGGGTGTTTTGGGAATCCCCCTATGGAGAACCCCTCTCCAGCAGGTTTGGGTGTTTCTGGAACCCCTCTCCAGCAGGTTTGGGTGTTTTGGGAACTCCTCTCCAGCAGGTTTGGGTGTTTCTGGAACCCCTCTCCAGCAGGTTTGGGTGTTTTGGGAACCCCCCTCCAGCAGGTTTGGGTGTTTTGGGAATCTCTCCTATAGAGAACCCCTCTCCAGCAGGTTTGGGTGTTTTGGGAACCCCCACTATGGAGAACCCCTCTCCAGCTGGGTTGGGTGTTTTGGGAATCTCTCCCATAGGGAATCCCTCTCCTGATGGTTTGTGTGTTTCTGGAGCCTCTCTCCAGCAGGTTTGTGTGTTTCTGGAGCCCCTCTCCAGCAGGTTTGGGTGTTTCTGGAGCCCCTCCCATGGAGAACCCCCTGTCCCATCAGGGGCTGAGGGGCTCATGACACATTCTGGCATTGCTGGGACCTGGAAGGGTTTCCATGGAAATGCCTTGCAGTGCTGATATGAAACAGCTCAAGTGCCCCATTTCCTTGGAAAAGGAGGTTCTCAAATATGCAGTGTTGCTGTCCCTGTGCCAGGACATGGCCTGTCCAGCCTGGGTGCCTGCTGGGGACTCCTCCCAGGGTTTCTCTTGGCCCATTTGTTTTGTCACTGAGAGCACCACAGGAAGCTGTTGGAGAGGAGAAGATGAAGGATTTGTGCCAAAGCAGGTGAGGAAAACTCTTCCAGAATTCCAGGATGGTTTGGATTGCCAGGGACCTTAAAGACCATGCAGCCCACCCCTGCACTGGCACCTGAAATTAGATGGATTATGGATTATTATGGGCTTTATATCAGCCTTCCTCAAAGTCCATCTCATTTTTTCCATGAGTGCATCCTGGATTATAATTCACTTTTCCTGAAACAATTCCCTGAGGAAGACATGACTTCCTGAGTGGCTGTTCATTAGTGCAGATCCCACTTGAATCCAGTAGAGCAGATTTTAAAATATTGTTTCCTTTGTGCTGCCTCTGTGAGCCCCTGGCTGCTCCTGGGGCCAGGGTAGGAATTCAGCCTGGGGCAGGAATCTGGCTGGAAATGGGAAAGGCCCGGCTCTCACACGAGCAAGGTTTGAAAGTCAAGCTTTTAGTAATATTTTTCTCCCTACATCAGCAGATAAAGTGAGTTCTGCTGCCAAATGGGACCCTGCGGGAGGGTGAGCGACCTCGGCGTGACAAATGGGAGCCACGCTGATTAATGCTGCTGGGAGGAGCTCAGATTCCAGGGGGATGAGGCACTGGGAGAGCCTGCCTGCCTTCCTGGGGACAAGGGGCTTTTCAAACCACTCTCATTTAATTCCTATGCCCATGTACTGCTGCCCTGCTGCTGCACCAGAGGCTCCTTCCAATTTCCCAAAGGCAGAGAGATTCCAGGCTGTTCCCCCAGGCTGTGCTGCTCCCCCACCTGAGATGGGTTCAGAGCATCCCATGAACTGTCCTGGCTGGTTCCTGCCTCCTGCCAGCCCTCCTGACTCATCCACTGAGCAGCCAGCCCTGACCTTCCTCTGGCCAGGGAAGAGCCCCTGGGACTGACCAAGGAGAGGATACAGCTGTGGAGTTGTGTGACACCACTGTGAGCTGTCCCTGGGGTGGCACTGGGGGCACATCTGCTCTGGGGAGGCTCACCTGGCTCTGCCAGGGTTGTGTGAGCAGCGCAGAGGTGTTTGACTGGAGAAGGGAACGTGGCCAGGGCAGGAACAGAGCTGGGAAGGGGCTGGAGAATCCCTGAGGGAGCTGGGCAGGGTTTCAGCCTGGAGCAAAGGAGGCTCAGGGGGCCCTTGTGGCTCTGCACAGCTCCTGCCAGGAGGGCACAGCCGGGGGGTCGGGCTCTGCTCCAGGGAACAGGGACAGAAGCAGAGGGAACAGCCTCAGGGGAGCTCAGGGTGGGCACCAGCAGGAATTTCCCCATGGAAAGGGGGGTCAGGAACTGGAAGTGCCCAGAGAGGTTTGGAGTCTCCATCCCTGGAGGTGTCCAGGGAAGCCCTGGAGGTGGCACTCAGAGCTCTGGGGACAAGGTGGGAATTGGGCAGAGCTGGGACTTGCTGATCCTGGAGATCTTTTCCCACCCCATCAATGCCCTGATTCTGAGACTGTCACACCTGAGGGTGTCCCTTGCAGAGGAACCTGGGCCAGGGTAGGGGTGATGGAGTTTGAGCTGAGCAAGCCGCAGGCTGTGGCTGCCCAGAGTCACCCTCCTGTGCCCCTGTCCATGGCTGGGGACAGGGAGTGCCTGGGAGGGGGAGCAGCCTCAGCCACAGCCCCGGGGCCTCTCCTGTCTGGGACCCCAGCTCTGGTTGACCCCGGGCTCTGGGTGACCCCCAGTGTCACAGACATCTTTTATGAAAAGTCATTTCCTTAGGATTTTTCCTCCTGAGAAACTGAGAAGGCCTCAGGAACAAAATGTAAACAATGGTTATCTGCTGCTGTGGAATGCAACAGGTGCATCTGTGATTGGGCTCATGTGGTTGTTTCTAATTAATGGCCAATCACAGTCAGCTGGCTCAGACTCTCTGTTTGAGCCACAAACCTTTGTTATCATTCTTTCCTATTCTATTCTTAGCCAGCCTTCTGATGAAATAATTCCTTCTATTCTTTTAGTATAGTTTTAATATAATATATATAATAAAATAAATCAAGCCTTCTGAAACATGGAGTCAGATCCTCGTCTCTTCCCTCATCCTCAGACCCCTGTGAACACCATCACACCCCAGCACTCCCCACGTGTTGCCCTGGCCTCTCTGCAGCCCCAGGCTGGGTGCAGCTGCTGGCTGTGCCGGTGACAGGGGACGGGGCCAGCGCCTGCTCCTGCCCACACAAAGGCATTTATAGCTCTGCAGCCTCCCCAGCTGCTGCTGCCAGCCTGGGCAGGGCCATCCCACAGCCTGGGACTTCGCTGGGGGAAGCAGAGACTTCTGTCTGTGCCCTGGGATCTGTCTTGTCTGTGTCCTGGGATCTGTCCTGCTCTGTGCCCTGTCTGTGCCTTGTTTGTCCCTGTCTGTTCCCTGGGATCTGTCCCTGTCTGTGCACTGTCTGTGTCCTGTTTGTGTCCCTGTTTGTCCCTGTCTGTGGCAGACTGCTGATCCCCAGCCATGCCCTCGTGTTTCCCCCCATGCTCCCACATTCCCTCTTGGCAGGGATGGGTTTGGAGCATTTCTCCTCTGTGTGTCCTCTCCTGGAGCTGGCAGGACCTGCAGGGTGGGGTGAAGCTTCAGGGGGCCTGGGGCTGTGCAGAGGGACCCAGGAGAGGCAGAGTTCCATGGAATCCCACCCAGTGCCACCCCTGCCATGGCAGGGACACCTCCCATTGTCCCAGGCTGCTCCAGCCCCATGTCCAGCCTGGCCTTGGGCACTGGATCAGCCCCAGGTGCTCTGGTCACCTGTGCCAGGCCCTCAGCCCCTCAAAGGGAGGAATTTCTCCCCAAAGGCTCCCTGAGATGCCTGGGGAGGCCTTGTGGTGGCAGGAGGGGCAGCTCAGTGCCACTGACCTTCCTGGGGAGGGCTAGAGGCTGATGGGGAAGCTCTCAGCTCCATCCAGATGTTTGCAGCTGCAGGGTGCACCCCAGGGCCCCCTCCCAGCACCCCCAGTGTTTGGTGCCAGCAGGGCTCTGACTCCGTTGCCACAGCTCTGCTCTGTTTGTCCTTTGTGCCAGGAAACCCCAGGGAGGTCCCCTGTGCCCTCCTGTCCCCAGATGTCCCCTTGGGCCACAGCTCCCTGGAGCATTCTGGGCAGGGGGCCTGGCAGCTGTCCCCGTTTTCAGGATAAATCATTTGCAAAGCTTTAATTACTACTGCTAATCAACATTGCTGTTGGGATTTTAATAACTATTGATGAATCCTTTCCCTGAATGTGGCAGGAGAGCTGACTGGCCCCAGGGAGGCACCCAAGGGGCTGGGAGTGTGTGCAGGCAGGAAAGGGAGCATCCCCTCATCCCCACACTCCCTGCTCCTGCTCTGGTGGGTCTGGGGTGATGATGGCAATAAAATCCATCCCTGGATGTGCCCAAGGCCAGGCTGGAGCACCTGGGACAGTGGGAGGTGTCCCTGCCATGGATGGGGTGGTACTGGCTGAGCTTTGAGGTCCCTTCCACTCAAACCACTCTGTGATTCTACAATTAATAACATTTTTATTAATTGCATAAATTTTTTATTAATAACATTTATATTAATAATTTTTAAAAATTATGTTAATAATCAATATAATTAATATTAACAATAACAACAACTGTGGAGCAGACTGAGGGTCACAGAGGTGTCTCTGGGGTGGGGTAGGTACAGTTATTGAATTGCTTTAATCAATTTTGCCCATCTCCTTGTGCAGGCAGCTGTGAGAACACCCCAGGCATTCCTTGGGCAGGAGAGAGGGGGGAAGTGGTGGTGGGGATGGATGATGGATGGATGGATGGATGGATGGATGGATGGATGGATGGATGGATGGATGGATGGATGGATGGATGGATGGAGGGACGGACGGAGGGATGGACGGATGGATGGACGGATGGATGGACGGATGGATGGATGGATGGATGGATGGATGGATGGATGGATGGATGGATGGATGGATGGATGGATGGCTGAGGGCTGATGGCTGATGAATGATGAATGATGGATGGAGCCGCGGCGGGCGGGGGAAGCCTGGGAGCCGCCGAGCCTCGGGTCTGGTTCTCATTAGGCGGCCGGGCTGGGCCAAGAAACACAGCAATAAATAAGGGCGAACAAAGCCGCCCCCTCCCCGCCGCCCCCCGGCCGGGCCGGCCGCGCTCGGGGCTCGGCGGCGGGGGAGGGACCCGCGGCATAAAGAGGAGGAGGTCGGGCGGAGGCGCCGAGTCGGGGCGGTGACAGCCCGGGAGCGGCGGCATGGCCGGGCCGGGCCCCCCCGGGCCCCGCCGCGGCTCGGCCTCGGGCTGGGGGCTGCACCTCGCCCTCCTGGGGGTCCTGCTGGGGCTGCCCCCGCGGGGCCGGGCGGGGCCGGCAGGTAACGGGGGCTGCGGGCCGGCGGGGATCGGGTGGGATGGGATAGAAGATGGGATGGGGATGGGGTGGGGATGGGGGCTCCGGGCTGCCCTCGCTGCCCCCGGGGAGCCCCCAGAGCCTGCGCTGCGGCTCCGCTGCGCTCCCGGCCCGGCCCCGCGGGTCCCGCTGGCCTCGGAGGGAACGGGCACCGGGCACCGGGCACGGAGCCACTCTCACCGCCCGGAACACGGGGAGGGACCGGACACCGGGCACGGGGCCGCTCTCACCGCCCGGAACCCGGGCTGGGACCGGGCACGGGCCCGGGGCCGCTCTCACTCCCTGGAATCCGGGGAGGGTCCGGGCTGGCACCGGGCACGGGGCCGCTCACACCGCCTGGAACACGGGGAGGGTCCGGACCGGGCACGGGGCCGCTCTCAGCCCCGGAGCTGCCGGTGATCCCGGAGCACCCATCCCGTGCCAGCCGCGGCTCTGAGCAGGAGTTCGGGGTCTGCGCTGCCCTGCGGCTCCTGCCCTGAAACGTGGCTCCTTCGATCCGTGAGGAAATCCAGACTTTCCCCGGGGCTCCCCCATCGCTTTTTAGATGGGAGCCGGAGGAGGAGAGGGGCTGCCCGTTTCCCTTCCTCGTCCTGTCGCCTCTTCCTCATCCCTATTTCCGTCCCCAGCCATTCCAAGAAGTCAGGGCTGATGTTCCTCCAGCCAGAGCACATTTTTTGTTACAGCTTTGCCGGGCTCTCGGCTGCTGCTGAGAAGTTTTCCAGCAACTGCAAGAGAGCAGCTGGGAGGGGAGCGGGAGGGCGGTGGGGCCGGAGCCGTGTTTGGATAAGGAGCAGAAGGGAAAGCTGCCAGCTCCGGGGGGAGCCGGGCTCTGCGGGGCTCCCCGGGCTCCCCCAGCCCCGCAGCTCGGGGTGCCGCCATCCCAAACCCCACAGCAGCGCCGTTCCCCACAGCGCTCCCTAAAAGGGCTGGGATCGATGTTTTCCAGGAAATCCAGAGGAGGGGGGTGTGGGAAACCCTTTCTGCACTGCCTTTGGGTTTATTTGAGTTACATTTCGGAGGCCCCGTCTCGTGCTCCGAGTCTCTCAGATTCCCAGCAAAAGCTACAAACAAAACAGTGGGAAATTTAAAATATCGTAACTGAAATCTCATCTCCTAAATCTCCCTGCTGAGGGATTTTTGGGACGCGGCCGAAGCCCGGCCCAGCCCCTGGTGTCCCATCCTCTCCCCAGCCGTGGGAGAGAGCTGGGGCCGGCACAGCTCCCTGCCCTGCTCCCGGTGGGAATTGAAAACAGAGGGATTTATTGCTTGGCTCTGGAATGGGAGGCACCAAACCCGCCCGGGCTGCTCCGTGCCTCAGTTTCCCCACGGACAATGAGCTGATGTGAGGCCGGGGTGCAGGGCCTGGCTCCCACTTTGGGAGGAGGTGAGGAGAAGGAAGCTGGGATGGTGCCACCCCTTATCTGCAGCTATTCCTGGAATCTAATCCCAGGCTATATTTAATGGCACTGATTAAATACCTCGGGCGATAGCGCCGGGCGCTCCCGAGGGACAAAGGTGGCCGGGCGGGGTGACCCGAGCCCACCCCGCCCCAGCAGCAATTCCCAGCCCACAGCTCCACCTTTGTTTTTCCTTTGTCTCTCCAATAACTTCATCTTCCCTCGAGCCAAAGCCCCGGAGCTCAGCACGGGGTACCAAAACAAGCTCTAAAACCAGAGAGCCCTGAGCCCTGTAATTCCACTCTCTGAGTAAATAACCTCGCTGGGGAAGATAATTCCACACAAACTCTCCTGACAACATTTGGCTTGGCAAGATGGCCCAACCCTTGACATTTTTGTTCAACCTCGTCCCCTCTCTGCAGCAGCCTCAGATTTTCGTTTTTTGTTCTGTTGTCATCCGGGTTTAAGTCATCAGTGGCTGCTCCCTGCCCTGCAGTCAAATCCAGCCACATTGTTTAGGAAAAAAATAATCTTAGAAAGTCTGTCTGCCTTGGCTGGAGCCAAGGAATGGCTTGTGCTGCCTGCCCGGGGGGGCTGGGATGGCTCAGCAAACCCTGACAGGCACGGCCTTCGGGATCCTGCTGCAGCCCAGCCCTGGGGCACAGAGCTGCACTGGGGTGATGGAACCACCCTGCCCACAACCACAGAGCCATGGAGCACTCTGGGTGGGGAGGGACCCCAGAGCCCACCCAGTGCCACCCCTGCCATGCAGGGACCCCTCCCAGTGCCCCAGGCTGCTCCCAGCGTCCAGCCTGGCCTGGGACACTGCAGGGATCCAGGGCAGCCACAGCTCCCAGGGCAGCAGCATGTCCAGGGGGCAGATTTAGGGGATTTGGGCCCATGGGGCCTGGGTGGGAGCAATGCTCCTGGGGGCTTCCAGGACTAAGGCTGAGCCAGCAGTGAGGGGCTGGGCTGGGGAGGGGGTGACACTGTCCTGGGGCTGGGGAGGGGATGACACTGGGGAGGAGGTGGCACTGGGAGTGGCACTGCCTTGGGGCTGGGTCCATCCCCTGAAACACCCGTGACGAGGCTCCGGGTGTTGGTGCCCAGCTCTGTCCCTGTGCTGGGGCTGTGCAGGGCTGCAGCTCTCTCAGTCTCTGCTCAGCAGCTCTCTCCTCTCTCCTCCCCTGTCCCCAGGGTCCCTGTCCCATGGAGAGAGGGTCACCCCCCACTGGCTGCTGGGGGGCCGTGCCCGCAGGGCTGTCAGCCTGCAGGAGCAGGTAAGGGCGATCCCAAACCCCTCCTTCCTCCTGCTTCCTTCCTCCCTCCTTCCTCCTTCTCTGCCCTGCCCACAGCCTTCCTGGTGGGACACCATGGAGCCCTTGGGCTGCAGCATCCATGGGCAGGGTATGCGATTTTAGGATCCATGAGTAGGGTATGGATTTCAGATCCATGAGCAGGTTGAGTGTTGCAGGATCCATGGGCAGTGTGTGGATTTCAGGATCCATGAGCAGGGTGTGGAATTCAGGGTCCATGGGCAGGTTGAGAATTTCAGGATCCATGAGCAGCAGGTTGGGGAGTGTCAGGATCCATCACCATCCTCGGGTGATGAACAGGTAAAGCAGAGGATGCAGCAGTGCGTTAATTAAACATGGTGCTAGTGAGTGCTGGGCAGGAGGAGGATGGCCAGGAGCTGGAGGGTGAGTGGACGGGAGCTGGAGAGCTCGGAGGGAGGAGCTCAGGTGATCTGTGAGCTCCTGGTTTGGGATAGGAGGAGCTGCAGGTGGTCTGTGAGCTCCTGGTTTGGGATAGGAGGAGCTCAGGTGATCTGTGAGCTCCTGGTTTGGCTGGGACAGGAGGAGCAGCCACAGGAAGTGCTGCACGTTTGGGAGCAGGGCCCTGCAGGGAGCAGAGGGCATCTCCTGCCAGGGCTGTCCCCCCCTCCCTGCCACCTCCGCTGTCCCCACATCCCTGGGGGGCCGGGGGCTCCTTAGGCAGCTCCAGCCTCTCCCAGCTCTGGTTCCGAGGGCTCCGAGGGGCTGAGAGCACTGCTGGGAGGGGCCTCCGGGGCCATCTCACCTGAGATGCTCCGAACGAGCCCTCCTTGCCAAAGGTGGAACCGGCCGGGCTCGGGAGGGGGGTTTGGTCTGCCCTGGTTGTCCCAGGGGAAGGAACCTGGGCTGGCTGCTCCTGCCGGAGCTGCAAGGGCCTGTGTGGGTGCTGTGCCTGGAGAGATGTCCCCGGCCTGCAGAAATGCCCCCTCCTTGCAGAAATGTCCCCTCCCTGCAGAAATGTCCCCTTTCCGGTGGCAGCCCCGGCCCTGTCTATATTTAAATTGAAGCCACTTGAGACAGGGAACGCGTGGCAGGGCAGGATATTGGGCAGGATTATTTCTGCTCCTTTATTTATGGGTGCCCCCGGTGGTGCTGGGGATGCAAATGGTGCCCGGGGGGTTTTGGGGGTTTTAGGGGATTTTGGGGATTCCGGGGCTCGGAGCTGGGGTGTCGGGCAGGTCCCCGTGTTTGCTGCCATCCTCTGTGCCGCAGCCCCGGCCGGGCTGGACACAGAGCTGAACAAAGATCTCGACAAGGAGCTGAATAAGGAGCTGGACACAGAGCAGGGAGGGAGCGGGGCCGGGCAGAGCTGCAGGGGAAGGCTTTGGGGAGGGATGGGGACGGCCAAGCAGTGACGGACACAGCCCCGGTACTGCTGACACTCGTATTTTTAGGATCAATTTAGTCCGTCCAGTCCCCACCCCGTCTCCTGCCATCCTCCAGCAGGGATCCTGGAAATAACCGCGTCTGTGGGGATGCCAGCTGTGCCAGGAGGCAGCATGCTAGCCCGCGGGGTGGTGGCTTCCAGCCCGGGCATCCCCAGAATCCTCCATCCCTGCCCGGGGCTGCTCCTCCTGCCCCTGCCCGGGATGGGGGCAAGGGCTGCCCGGGCTGCCAGGGGGGATTTCCAGCCCTCCAGAGATGGAAATGGGCTGGAGCCAGGGATGGGAATGGGGCTGTGCCCAGAGATGGGAATGGGGATGGACAGAGAGATGGGAATGGGGCTGTGCCCAGAGATGGAAATGGAGATGGACAGAGAGATGGGAATGGGGATCATACCCAGAGATGGGAATGGAGATCATAACCAGTGATGGAAATGGGGCTGTGCCCAGAGATAGGAATGGCTGCTGTACCCAGAGAGGGAAATGGGGCTGTATCCAGCACTCTACCCTGGGCATCCTACTGGTATCCAGCCCTGGGGAAGATCTCGATATGTCCTGTCCCAGCCCAGAGCCTGCTCAGCCTTGGGGCTCCCCCTGCCTCTTTCCCTTCCCTTTGGAATTGCTTTCTCCAAGGTGTGGAGCAGGAGGGGAGGGGAGGATCAGGCTGCCCGCAGTGGTTGGGATGTGCTGCAGGTGCAGAGGGCACTTCCCTGCCCTGCTCCCTGCAGGGAAGCCCTTTCCCCCTTGTTTCCCCCTTGTTTCCCCCTTCTTTTCCCCTTCTTTTCCCTGTGCCAGATGTGGCCACACAGAGCAAACCCTGCCAGTTCTGTTCTGAACCAGCCCAAACCCTGCCCTGACCCCCGGACTTGGGTACCCTGCTTCCTGATTCCCAAGGATGTTCCTGACTCCCAGGAATTGTTCCTGATTCCCAGGGATGTTCCTGCCTCCAAGGGATGTTCCTGCCTCCCAGGGATGTTCCTGATTCCCTGGGGTGCTCCTGCCTCCCAGGGATGTTCCTGCCTCCCAGGGATGTTCCTGATTCCCTGGGGTGCTCCTGCCTCCCACGGATGTTCCTGACTCCCAGGGATGTTCCTGACTCTCAGGGATGCTCCTGGTTGGATGTTCTTGACTTCCAGGGATGCTCCTGACTCCAAGTGATGTTCCTGATTCCCAGGGATGCTCCTGGCTCTCAGGAATGCTTTTCCAGAGAGCAGTGGGTGTAAGAGCTTCCTTCCTGGATGCTGCTGGCGTTGGCCAAGTGATGCAATCCCGAGCTGTGTTCCTCAAGCCTCAGAGCTGGCACTGGCTGCCTGGGGAGGCCCTGGTGCAGCCCAGCTGCTCCAGCAGCTGCAGATCCCATCAGCAAATCCTCCTGGAGCACCCCTGGTAGCCTCCATCCTCTCCTCCCTGTCACATCCGGGCTCTGGGGGCTTCCCTGGGAGCTCAGGTCCTGGGGGAGCAGCCTGAGCAGATGGCTGGGCTGGGAGCTGTGGGGAAATGGGGAAGGGCAGCTCAACCCCCTGGCCCTCTGCAGAGAGCACTGGGGTTTGTCTCATCAATGGAGTGAAAGGTAAAACCAGACTGCAGCTGGGCCTGCAGGGTCCCTGGGCTGGTCACAGGCTGTGCCCTGGCCAGGCTGAGCCATCCCAGCTGCAATTGCATCATTGCAGCCCCTCCCAGCCCCTGGGGACTGGCCGTGCTGGATGGCCTGGACAGGGGCCACCCCCTGCACCTGCAGCAGGGCTGAGAGGAGATGCTCCCTGCAGCCCTGGCAGGGACTGGGCATTCTGTTCATGGGGCTGGAGAAGGAAATCGGGGAGCAGGAGGAGCCTGTGAGGATGCTGGGACCTGTGAGAATGTTGGAGCCTGGGGTCACAGTGGAGCCCAGGATGATACTGGAACTGAGGATGTGCTGGAGCCCAGGGTGATGATGCTGGAACTTGGAATGTGCTGGAGCCCAGGACAGTGCTGGAGCCTGGGGTGATGCTGAAATATGGATTATATTGGAGCCTGGGATGATGCTGGAGCTCAGGATATTGGACCCTGGGATGATACTGAAGTTTGGGATGTTGCTGGAGCTTGGAATGTGCAGGAGTCCAGGACAGTGCTGGAACACAGCATTATGTTGGAGTTTGGGATGATGCTGCAGCCTGAGACAATGGCAGAGCCCAGGAAGATGCTGGAGTTGGGAATGTCCTGGAACCTGGGATGACGCTGGAATGTTCTGGAATCCAGGATGATGCTGGACCTTGGGGTGATGCTGAAACCTGATAAGTTGCTGCAGCCCAGGCTGATATTGGAGCCTGGGATGATGCTGGAGCCCTGGAGGATGCTGGGCCTTGGAATGATGCTGGAATCCAGGATGATACTGGAACCTGGAAGATGCTGGAGCCAGGAGGAAGCTGCTCCTGGATCATTCCCAGTGTGCAGATCCTGTCAGGAGCCCTGGGGCAGCTCCCTGCCAGCCCGGGGCACAAGGAGCAGCGTTCAATCAGTGCCATCACCCTGCCTGCCCTCGGAGCTGGGCTCCTGCCTGGCACAGTGCTGCCCACATTCCCTGCTTTCACTGTGCTGATCCCTGCAGGAGCTGAGCTGGGCCAGTCCCAGCTGGAACCAGGATCCATCCCTGCTCCCCTCTGCCCCTCCAGGAGCTCTCAGGGGAAACTGAGGCACGGGGGAGGAGAGCTTGGGATGCATCCCTGCCGGGGAGGGGATACATGTCCCACAGCAGCTGTCCGTTCTCCAGCCCCCGGGAGATGGATGGGATGGGGTGGGATAATGGGTGGGATGGGATAATGGGATGGGGTGGGAGCTGCCGGGGCCAGGATAACCCGGACACGCACGTTCCCTTTAAGACGGCAGCTGGGAAAGAACATTCTGCCAGTAACGGCTCTGGAGGCGAGGCAGGGAGTAATTGCTGGGGAATTCTAAACCGGGAATGAGCCGGCCGGGACCTGGGGGGGAGGAGGAGGAGGAGAGGGCTGCAGGGAGCGGGTGCTGGGGAGATCAGAGACGAGGAGAGAAAAAGGGAGGGCAAGAGGCGGGGGAAAGGAGGGAAACGGCGAGAAAAATGTACAGACCATGTTTGGCCAGAGAGCGATGTTTGTACAAGATCGTATTCCAAAAATACCGCCCGTTCCCAGCGCCGCCGTGCGGGGATGGAGCCGCTGCCCGCCGGGACCCGCTCGGTTCGGCACCAGGATCCCGCTCGGTTCGGCACCGGGCCCCGCTCGGTTCGGGCACCGGGAGCCCCTCGGTTCGGGGCCGGGCCGGGCCGGGCCGGGGTCGCCGCCGGGAGGTGCCGGGGCCGGGCCGGGCCTCCCTGTGCTGCGAGTTTGGGCTCTGACAGCGGCGGGGCTGCTCGCCTTTTTTGGAGCTGGGCACATGGAGAGGGAGGCGGAGGCGGAGGGAGCTCAGCCAGCCCTGTTCCCTGCTCCATTCCTGCATCTGGGCTCCATCTCCGTTCCCAGCTCCATCGCCGCATCCCTGCTCCAGCCCTGCTCCCTGCTCCATCCCGGCTCCATCCCCGTTCCCAACTCAATCCCCATTGCCGGCTCAAGCTGTTCTCAGCTCTATCCTGGCTCCTTCCCCGTTCCCAGCTCCAGCCCCATTCCCAGCTCTATCCCGGCTCCAGCCCTGCATCCTGGCTCCATCCCGGCTCCATCGCCCCATCCCGGCTCCATCTCCGCTCCATCCTCATCCCCGTCCCCGGCTCCCTCCCGGCTCCATCCCCCCTATCCCGCCCGGCAGGAGCAGCGCCTCGCTGCCCTGTGGACCCGGAGCTCATCGCGGGGGCTCCTCGGAGCCGCAGCCCCCCACGGGCACCCTGAGCAGCCTGAGCACTGTCTGGGATGGCCCGGCCCGGGGCTGCCCTCGGGGTGGGTGTGCAGGAACAGCCCCCCCAGCAGTACAGACCCCACAGCCGGGGGCAGCAGTGGCGGCACCCCGCTGCTCTGCACCCAAATGCTTTATCCCTTTGTCCCTTTGTTCCTTTGTCCCTTTGTCCCTTTGTCTTGAGCTCAGGGCAGGCTCCACTGGGGCTCCCCTGGTGTCCCCCATAGCCAGGGCAGGGGGCCAGGGCTGGAGGAGCAGCAGCACAGCCAACTCCACAGGAATTGGGGAATCAGGACTTAACCTCTGCTTCATCCCGCGGCGTGAATCACCCAGCTCTGCCCCTCCCTGCTGCGTTCCTGTGTTCCAGCTGCAGGGATGGGATGCCAAGGGCAGCTAGAGCTGGGGCCTTGTGGGGACAGCCCCTTCTTCTGTCCCCTTTCCTTCCAGAGCCAGGAACAGCTGCTTCCTCTGTCCCCTTTCCTTCCAGGGCCAGGGACAGCTCCTTCCTCTGTCCCCTTTCCTTCCAGAGCCAGGAAGAGCTGGCCAGGCCCACGGCCATGGCAGTGATGGGGTCCTGTGGGCTGGCAGCCCACTGGGCTCCCTGTGTACTCCATGGACGGGGACAGACTGAGGGGGACCTCAGAGCTCAGGGACAGTCCAGGCCATGGACAGCAGGCAGGGCCATGCTTTCAGTGTCCTCAGAGCTGGGGACAGTGTGGGGACACAGGGAAGGGCAGCACTGTGGGCTCTGGGCCCCTCCTGTCACACACAGCTGGGCTGGCTCCAGAGCCAGGTTCCCGTCCAACACCCTCCGAAGAGAGGGAATGAGTAAAGAATGAGTAAAGGCACCGGCATCCTGGGGAAGCTGAGTCACTGTTTCCTTTCTGTGCTGCTGCTCTGAGGTATTTTTAACGGCCCTCATCCAGTGCCCAGGGGGGCCTTGGTGGTGATTTCCATCCCCACAGGGTACATTATCCCTCCCAGGGCTGAGGGTCCTTCCCTGGATCAGCCACTGCAGTGGGGCAGAACCGAGCTGGGATGGAGCACACAGAGACCCTGCTCAGGGTGCTCCTGCTGCTCCTCATCCTGGGGCCATCCTGTTCTGCCTTTCCCTGGGGGAGCTGCCAGCAGAGCTGGGGTCTGCTGCCTCACCCCTGATACTCCTGTAAATCCTCTGTTATCTTCCTGTGACTCCCCTGTTACCATCCTGTGAATCTTGTTATCCCTGCTGTGAATCCCCCATTATCATCCTGTGACTCCCCCATTATCCCTGCTGGCTGGGAGTTCAGGGAGATCCCCTTCCCCAGGATGGAGAGGCTGGGATGCACCTGCAGCTGGAGCAGAGGAAGGTTCTGGGCACAGGGACCTTGTCTGAGCTCATCCCTCCTTTCCTTGCAGGTGGTGGCTCCTGCCCGGGCAGAGGTGGCTGTGACAGCTGAGGGCAGAGAGCTGGTGCTGGTGCTGGAGAGGAACCAGTGAGTGTGGGGCTGGGAATGGGGAGGGGGCATGGGACACCCTGCCAGGGACCCGCCTGGGCTGGGAATGGGCAGGGGGCATGGGACACTGCCAGGGACCCGCCTGGGCTGGCAGGGTTGTGGCCAGCAGGGGAAGGGACAGCCCTGTGTGGCTCCATTTGGGCTGGAATGCTCCTGTTGCCTCCTTGGTCACCTCCTTTGGGTTCCTTCTCTGGGTCACTTTGGTTCCTTTTGCCTCCCTCCTTGATCACCTTCTTTGGGCTCCTGCTCTGGTCAGTTTGGATGCAGATGGCAGCAGCTCCTGTCCCCTGTGCCCTGTGACACTCATCCAGCCTGAGATAAGGACATTCCCCTCCCCTGGGACATGGACAGGACTTGTGTCTATCTGTCCTGTCCTGCCCTCCTTGTCCCTCTGCCTGAGACCTCGTGGCATTTTACAGAGCCCCAGAACCCCAGAGTGGTTTGGACTGGAAGGGACCCTGAAGATGCAATGCCACCCCTGCCATGGCAGGGACACCTGCCACCAGCTCAGGCTGCTCCAGGCCCTGTTCAGGGCTGGGGACACTGCCAGGGCTGGGGCAGCCCCAGTTCTCTGTGCCTTGGTGGGTTTGTGTCCCGCGCTGAGCAGGGCAGAGCTGAGCCCTTCTTGCTGCTGGTGGGCACAAACCCAGGCCCACGGTGTCCCCAGGGCCCCAGTGACAGCTCCTGGTGTGCAAGAAGGGGAACTGGGGGTCCCTCTGCCCATCTGAGGGCTGTGGGCACTGGGGTTGGTGGTGGGGGATGAAATGTGATGGGCAGAGCTTGGCCTCGTGTCTGGCTGGTGCTCCAGGCCTGGCCACCTTGGGGTGTCCCCTGTGCCCCTCCCTGTGCCACTGTGCCCTCTGGAGAGGGGCAGAGGGGACAGGGGCAGCCCTGGGGCTCTGGAGAGGGACAGGAGGGTGAGCTCTGGGTGAGCTGGGAGATTGTGGCACAAAGGGGACCTGAGCACCCAGGGCAGTCCACAGCACCCAAGGGACCCCAGAGTAGCTGTGGGGACACAGAGCAGGGACACAGAGTGGGGACACAGCATGGGGACATCCAAACTGCCCTGGGGTACACACAGAGTGGCGACACAGTGTGGGGACATTGTGGGGGCACAGCGTGAGGACACCCAAACTGCTGCCTCAGCCCTGTGAGCGAGCCCACAGGGCTCAGTGAGCTGGGTTTGGCCTCAGACCTTCCTCCTGGCACTGGGAGCTCTGCTCGGTCCCCAGGAGCATCCCGGGGTGTTTCCCTCACCCTGCTTGGTGGAGCAGGTTGGTCCTGCCCTCCCTGCCCTCCCTGCCCTGCCTGGAGGGCACATCCCTGCTGTGGGGCCAGCCCAGGTGTGCCTGGCTCAGCCATCCCAGTCCATTCCCTGGCCATGGCAGGAGGATTTGCCATTCCCGTGTCCCCAGCCCAGCTGTCCTGTCCCTGTCCCCATGTCCCCGTGTCCCCAGGCTGGCCAGGCCCTGCCTTGGCAGCCACCCAGTGTCCCTGGCAGGAGGCAGGCTGAGCTGTGGCTGCTGTCTGGGCTGTGGCTGCAGTCCCTGCTGCCAGGCACCCACGGACAGGCTGTGGGGAGCCACAGCCGTGCCCACAGTGACATTTCTGGGGCCAGGCTGGCTGAAAGCAGGAAGGGAGAGGCGTGGAGGCTATTCTGGGAGTGCTGCTTTATTTTCTCTGCAGAATTTAACTTTTGGGATGGGGCCAAACCCCAAAAATGAGTCTAAACTGAGAGCAGGAGAAAACCTGGCCCCTTTTGTCCTTCTCTGGGTGGCTGAGCCCCTGCAGGGGTGCTGCTCTTCCACGGGGACCTGCCATCCCCACAGGGACCTGCCACCCCCAGGATGACCTGCCACCCCCAGGGTACTGCAGCCTGCCAGCAGATACCCATCACTCTTGGATCTGGGCAAGGTCACACAGATCTGGGCAATGCAGGAAAACTTTTTCTTTTTCTTTTTCTTTTTCTTTTTCTTTTTCTTTTTCTTTTTCTTTTTCTTTTTCTTTTTCTTTTTCTTTTTCTTTTTCTTTTTCTTTTTCTTTTTCTTTTTCTTTTTCTTTTTTTTCTTCTTCTTCTTTTTCTTCTTCTTTTTCTTCTTCTTTTTCTTCTTCTTTTTCTTCTTCTTTTTCTTCTTCTTTTTCTTCTTCTTTTTCTTCTTCTTTTTCTTCTTCTTTTTCTTCTTCTTTTTCTTCTTCTTTTTCTTCTTCTTTTTCTTCTTCTTCTTCATCTTTTTCTTCGTCTTTTTCTTCATCTTTTTTCTTCTTCATCTTCTTTTTCTTCTTTTTTTTCTTTGTTTTCATCTTCTTCATTGTCTTAGTCTTCTTCTTAGTTTTTTTCATCTTTTTAGTCTTTTTTTTGTCTTTTTCATCTTCATTGTCTTTGTCATCTTCTTCATGTCCTTCTCTTCTCTCTCCTGTCACCCCAGGGTCACTCCAGCCCATCTCCCCAGCTCCCCACCCCACGTGCTCTGCAGTTGTGAGCTCAGCTCTGGCTCTTCCCTGCAGCTGGAAGGGATGGCATGGCATGGCATGGCATGGCATGTGTCATGCCTGGATGAGGCCAGTTTGTGCACCCTGGTTTGGGCAGCCCCATGCTTGCTGAGGCACAGAGGGACACTGGACTGTCCCTGCTGCCATCCCTGTCCCTGCTGGCCATGGGCAGCCTCTGCTTGGGGGTCACAGTGGTGACAGGGGCTCAGGGAATGTGGGGATGGCTCGGGGGATGTGGGGATGGCTCAGGGGGCTCAGGGGATGTGTGGATGGCCCAGCTGGGTTTAGGAGGGGCCCAGAGGATGTGTGTATGGCTCAGGGGGACTCAGGGGGATGTGTGGATGGCCCAGCCTGGTTCAGGGGGGCCCAGGGGATGTGTGTATGGCTCAGGGGGCTCCGGGGGATGTGTGGATGGCTCAGGGGATATGTGGGTGGCTCAGGGGGTTCAAGGGGCTCAAGGGGATATGTGGATGGCTCAGGGGGCTCGGGGGATGTGTGGATGGCCCAGGCTCAGGGGCTCAGTGCGTTGCTGTGGTGGCAGCCCTGGAGCCGCTGCCCGCTGTCCCCGCTGTGTCCCTGCAGGCTGCTGGCTCCGGGCTACACGGAGACGCACTACAGCGAGCAGGGCCAGCCCTTGACGGTCACCCCCAACCACACGGTGGGTGCAGGGCTTTCCCTCTGGGTTTCGGGGTTCGGATGGAGACTTGGGGCGCTCCCCTCTGGGTTTCGGGGTTCGGATGAAGCCGAGATTCCCCGACGGCAGCGGGAATGCGAGAGCGTTCGGCTGCTGCAGCTCCGGGCTCCAGGACAGAGCCTCGGGACACAAACACAGCAGGGCAGGGCCCTCCCTCCCCATGGCCGCACCGCCTTCTGTCACCCTTCCAGCGCCGCGCCGGGCGCCGGGCTCTGTCCCGGCTCTGTCCCGGGCTGACCCCGTTCCATTCCCATTCCCGGTGCGGGGAACAGCGCTCGCCTGGCTGGGAAAAGAGATGGGAAATGGAAGTGGGGAGATGAAAAAGGGGAGATGGAATAGGGGAGATGGAAATGGGGAGATGGAAATGGGGAGATGGAAAAGGGGAGATGGAAAAGGGGTGCTTTTCTGGGCGCAGCCCTCGGGCTGCTGCTCCCAGCCCGCTGAGGAAGGTCCCCCTGTCTCTCTCCAGGAGCACTGCCACTACCACGGGCACGTCCGCGGCCACCGCCGCTCCTGGGTCGTGCTCAGCACCTGCTCAGGAATACGGTATGGGGGAATGGGAATGGGGAATACGGTATGGGAGAATGGGAATGGGGAATGTCAACGGAAATGGGGAAATGGGGAATGGAAATGGGGGAATATGGTATGGGGGAATGGGAATGGGGAATAGGGGAACAGGGAATATGGTATTGGGGAATGGGAATGGGGAATGGAGGAACGGGGGAACAGGGAATGGGGAAATGGAGAATACAGTATGGGGGAATGGGAATGAGGAATGGGGAATACGATATGGGGGAATGGGAATGGGGAATGGGGAATGGGGGATAGGAATGGGGGAATGGGGAATAAGGGAACAGGGAATGGGGGGATAGGGAATGGGGAATGGGGGAATGGGGAAACGGAGTGGGGGAACAGGGAACAGAAAATGGGAAATGGGGGAACAGAGAATAGGGAATAGGGGAACAGGGAATGGGGGAATAGGGTAGGGAGGAAGGAGTAGGGTAGGGAGGAAGGAGTAGGGAATGGAGGAAGGAATAGGGTATGGGGGAATTAGGGTTGGAGAAACACAGGGTCGGTGGATTGAGGAGCTGACAAAGGTGGGATGGATCCACTGCTCCCTCTCTCTGCAGGGGTCCCCTTTGGGACCACCCAAGCAGCACCAATGCTCCTGCAAGCCCAGCTCCAAATGCTTCATGGGCTGATTTTCCCATGGCTCCTATCTTGTCCTTCCTCCTCCCACCCTTTCCCCAGCCCCAGGACTGAGCAGGCTGGGCAGGGATCATATTCCTGGCAGTATGAGCTTATTCCCAGGAATTCTATCCCTGGAGGGGCAGGTCCCTGCACCCCAGAGCAGCAGTCCCAGACCAAGCTTTGGCCTGTGCTCTGAAGGGGGGAGGTTTGGGTGCCCAGGGTTTATTTGTCCTGGGGCAGTTTGAGCAGAGATCCCCGATTCTTGTCCCTGCTCCCAGCTTGGGTACAGACCAGGCTGATGTGCCACAAGTTTGTGGGGCCTCAGGGGCTGGGGCAGTGCAGGGGGAAGCGCCACAGGAGCCATCGGGGCTGTTCCCATCTCCAGGGGCCTCATAGTGCTGAGCAGCAACACCAGCTACTACCTGAGCCCCCTGGGGCCCCCTGAGCCCGGCCTGCACCTCCTCCAGCGAGCAGAGCACCTGCCCGTGCCAGGGGGCACCTGCGGGCACGGCCAGCACCTGGCGAGCACCGTGGCTGGCATGGCCCGGCTCTTCCAGCCACGGCACACACGGGTAAATCCTCAGGGGGGAATCCAGCTGGGTAAATCCTCATGGGTAAATCCTCACGGGTGAATCTTCATGGGTAAATCCGCTCAGGTAAATCCTCAGAGGTGAGTTTACTGTGAATCCTCACGAGTGAATTTTCACAGGTGAATTTACCATGAATCCTCATGGGTGAATTCTCACGGCTAAATCCACCTGGGTAAATCCACTTGGGTGAATCCTCACGAGTGAATTTACTGTGAATCCTCACGGGTAAATCCACACGGGTGAATCTTCACAGGTGAATTTACCATGAATCCTCATGGGTGAATTCTCACAGGTGAATCCTCATGGGTGAATCCACTTGGGTAAATCTACTTGGGTAAATCCTCACGGGTAAATTTACTGTGAATCTTCATGGGTAAATCCCCACATGTGAATCCACTTGGGTGAACCCTCATGGGTAAATCCTTGTGGTAGAATCCTCACAGGTGAATTTACCATGAATCCTCATGGGTGAATCCACTTGGGCAAATCCACTCGGGTAAATCCTCATGGGTGAATCCTCATGGGTGAATTTACTGTGAATCCCCATGAGTAAATCCTCACAGGTGAAACCTCACAGGTAAATCCACTTGGGTGAATCTTCGTGGGTGAATCCTTGCAGGTGAATTCTCAAGGGTAAATCCACTTGGGGAAATCCACTCAGGATCCGTCTGGGGACAGGCAGAGGGCTGGGAGGGGCTCTCAGCACTGCTGACAGCTCCCATGTCCCTGGCAGCTGGGCAGGGCGTGCAGGCAGGTGGGGTGAGAGGGTCTCTGTGGGTGGCTTGTGTGGCTTGAATTTAGGCAGGAGACCCCAGGGGATGCTTGGGTTGGGTCTTGGTGCTGCATCCTATCATGGGGGATATGACGTGAGGTCATTTGGAGCCACCCAAACGTTCTCTGTCACCCGTGCCTCAGTTTCCCCTCTGAGCTGTCCCTCCTGAGCAGCTCTGTGGTGTCTGGAGGGTGCCCAGAGCCAAGGGCTGCCCCTCTTTGCTGAGCCCTGTGTCTGCCTTGCAGGCCAGAAGGGATGCCTGGAGGACCATGAAGTACATGGAGCTCTTCATCGTTGCTGATCACACCCTGGTGAGCACTGGGGGGCAGAAAACCAGGGTTCCTCTCTGTCTCTGCCCTGGATTGACCCCGTGGGCCTCCCCATCCTCACCTGTCTCCAGTACAGGAACCAGAACCACAACCTGGGCCACACCAAGCAGCGCATCATGGAGATCGCAAACTACGTGGACAAGGTGAGGGACCTGCCAGGCCCTTGTGTGGCCCCAGGGACTGTCTCTGTGTCACCAGGGCAAGGAATCACAGAATTATGGAACTCTTAAGGTCAGAAAGGATCTTTAAATCCTTTGAGTCCAGTCATTCCTCAGCACTGCCAAGGCCAGCACTGACCATGTCCCCAAGGGCCACATGCATGTGACTGTAAATCCCCTCAGGGATGGGGACTGCACCCCTGTCCTGGGCAGCTGTGCCAGGGCTTGGCCACCCCTGAAGGAGTTCAGGAGCTCTCTGAGCATGTGGTGGGAAGGGCTTTGTCGTAGGCTGAGCTCAGCAGGGAACCTTCACTGTCCCCTGCCTGGGATAATTTTTGGTAAAGAAGGGACACACTGAAGTGTTGTCACTGAATGTCATTGTGTCCCCCTGACTGCTCACACCTGTGCCTGTGGACCCCATGCTTGCAGGTGGGTTTGGGACAGGTGTGTTCTGGGGTCACACAGCCGCAGGGAAACACGAGGACCCACCAGCCAGTGGTACCCCACAGCAGGGAGGGAGGGAGGGTGCAGGGAATTGCAGCCCCCATGCCCCCACCCATGCCCTGCTGCAGTTTTACAGGCTGCTGAACATCAAGGTGGCCCTGATCGGGCTGGAGGTGTGGACGGAGCGGGACCAGTGCGCAGTGAGCAGCGACGCCAACGCCACGCTCTGGGCCTTCCTGCAGTGGAAGAAGTCGCTGAGGGCACGCAAGAGGCACGACAACGCTCAGCTGCTGACGTGAGTCTGGGACTGGGGGTGTGGGAGGGGGTCCTGGCTGGGGCTGGGCACGTTCTCCAGCCCGGGCTGGGGCTGGGCACGTTCTCCTGCCCGGGCTGGGGCTGGGCACTCCTGAGCCCCCAGTGTTGAGCTGGGCCTGTTCTCCTGCCCGGCAGAGGGAAGACCTTTGGGGGCACCACCATCGGGATGGCCCCGCTGGAGGGGATGTGCAGCGCTGACAACTCCGGAGGGGTCAGCGTGGTAAGGGGGGCTGGGGGTCCCTGGGCCACCCCTGCCTGGGGGAGATCCCCCTGGGGTTGGAGGAGCAGCCCCTGAGGCTGGGCCAGCACCCCTGCGTTGGGCCTGGGGTGCAGCCTGAAGGTGAGGGGTGATGTTGTAGCTCCTGACCCCTCAGGTGCTGGCCAGGGGCACAGGGGGTGAGAAGGGTCTGCTGAAGGTCTCCCGCTCCCAGCTGGCACAGCACTAGGATCTCCTGTGCTGCTCCTGTCCCTCGTGCTGGAGAGTCCCTGGCTGTCCCTGCTTCTGCTCTGGATTTCTGCCCCCATCTCTGCCCAGATCCCTTCTGCTCCTCCTGGTGGTGGCTCTGGGCATGATGGGGTGGCCTTGGTGACCTGTGATCCCTGAGCAGGGTGGTGGGGGACACAGAGGTTCTGGGTTTTGGGATGTGCCCCGGGTTTTGAGCAGCTGGCCCCAGCCAAGAGCTTCCCACCAGTCCCACAGGGAAACATAGGAGACCAAACCCCACTTGTGCCACCAACCTTCCTCCAACCCCTCCTCCACGAACCTTCCTCCAACCTCTCCTCCTGCAGGGCAGAGTGTTCCCTCCCATGTCCAGCCCCATTCCCTGCTGTGGGTGACCCTGTCCCTTGGTGCTGGCCTTGGTGACACATCCCCTCCCTGATGTGGGTGGCCCTCGTGACACGTCCCCTCCTGGCTGTGGGTGACCCTGTCCCTCCCTGGTGGCGCTGGTGACACGTCCCCTCCCCTCCCTCAGGACCACGCGGAGCAGCCCATCGGCGCTGCTGCCACCATGGCACACGAGATCGGCCACAACTTCGGCCTGGTGCACGACAGCCCGGGCTGCTGCACCGAGGCCACCCCCGAGCAGGGTGGCTGCGTCATGGCCGCTGCCACCGGGTGAGTGCTGCTGGCCCAGGAGTGTCCCCAGAGCCATGGATGTGTCCTGGGTGTGTCTCCAGAGCCCTGGATGTGTCCCCAGAGGCCTGGATGTGTCCCCAGAGGCCTGGATGTGTGCCCAGTGCCCTGGATGTGTCCCCAGAGCCCCAGCAGGCTCCGGTGCTGTGTGCAGGCAGGGAATGCTGTCACCTCTGCTCTGGAGCCAGGCTGGGAGAGCTGGGAATGTGCCCCTGGAGAAGGGAAAATTCTAGGGAATCCTCAGAGTCCCTGAAGGGGCTCCAGGAGAGCTGGAGAGGGACTGGGGACAAGGCCTGCAGGGACAGGAGCCAGGGAATGGCTCCCACTGGGAAAGGGGAGATTGGGCTGGGATCTTGGCAAGGAATTCCTGGCTGGGCTGGAATTCCCAGATTTGCTGTGGCTGCCCCTGGATCCCTGGCAGTGCCCAAGGCCAGGTTGGACATTGGGGCACCCTGTGACAGTGGGAGATGTCCCTGCCATGGCAGGGGTGGCACTGGGTGGGTTTCACAATCCATGTGGTTGGTGCCAGTTTCCTTTCCAGTCCTTCTCTCCCTTCTGAGGATGTCTCATCCCAGATGTCCCTGCCCTGAGGGAAAGCAGGGTTTATTCAGCTGTTCATTCTCTGTGTTTGAACCCACCGGCTCTTCCAATGAGGAAGGAACAGTGGTGCTTTCAGGGCTGCCAGACCCTGGTGTTGATTCCACAGCATTTAACCTCTGCCTGGATTGTGGTGGGGAAAAACACAGTTCTGGCTGTGTTTGCACAGCCATGTATATGAATATATATAAATGCATGTGGGGTACATTGATTTGCTCAGCCTCCATAACCTGCAGGCTCTTACAGGTTTCCCTCCAGCTAAGAGATTTCAAAACCAGTTTTAAAAAATGTCCTTTTAGTCATCTTGAGAATGAGATGTCCTGGTATGAAAATATTTTTCAGCTTTAAGGGGAAATGAAACTGTTTTTCAAGAAGGAAATGCTTCCTTCTTCATAAACCACTGAAACCCCTGCAAACGGTGAAATTACAGAAGAACTTTGCTCAGAGTTCTGTAGAAAATGAGTGTTTTTCCTGTTCCTCAGTTCCTTACACACTGTAGGCTCTGACTGTTTTATTTTTTGCTGCTCTCTGGGTAGTTTTTGGTATTTTTTTCTGTATTTCTTCAACTTTAAGTGATGTTCACCCATCTCAGCTGTGGGGCCCAAGTGGGTGTTTGCTGTGTGGTTCAGTGAGGACAGGAAGGTGTTTGCTGTGGCTGAGGGCAGAGGTGACACCTGCAGCAGTGCTGGGCTGGCAGCAGTGAGGACAGGAAAGGGTTTGCTGTGGCTCAGGGGTGTCTGTGGTGTCCCAGGGCACAGAGGTGACACCTGCAGCAGTGCTGGGCTGGCATCAGTTAGAACAGGAAGGGGTTTGAGTGGGAGCAGAGGCGTGGGGACCTGCCCTGGGGGTGTCTGTGGTGTCCCAGGGCAGAGGTGACACTGTTTTGCAGAGATAATCAAAACTCCACAACTTTGTGAAAGTTGTAAAGCTGGTATGTTTATTACAGCGCTGGATGCATGTGGAGATTACTCTCCTTAAAAGACATGTGTACTTCTGGGAACTTCAGGTCCTTTTTTATCCCCCTCTCAGATACATATGCATACAGTTTCACAATAGGTTCATACATATTCATTTTTACAAATATTGCGTGACATTGGCTGCTAGTTCTTCTTTATCAGAAAGAATTCCTAGGTCAGGTTGACCTGCTCTCACAGCAGTCTCTCTGTCTCTCTTTATCACTCTCTTCTCTCTGACTTTCCCTGAAGCAGTTTCTTTGAGCCTAGGCCTAGAGTCAGGCTAAATAGCTATGTTTGCTAACCACAGACTCAAAAATGTACATTTCACCTAAATCAAAATGGATTTCTACTCTGGAGAATTTCTGCTCTGTCTCACCTGGGTCACTGAGCAATGGGGATCTGCTCTGGGGAGGGTCTGTGCCAGTCTGTGCCAGTTGTCCATGTGCTGAATTCCCATTTCTCACCATTCCCCACCTCCTCTGGCCCTGCTCCCCTGTGTCCCCCCAGGCACCCCTTCCCGCGGGTGTTCAGCTCGTGCAGCAGGAGGCAGCTGGAGAGCTACTTCCAGAAGGGAGGGGGAATGTGCCTCTTCAACCTGCCCGACACCAAGGACCTGGTGGTGGCACGCAAATGTGGCAACGGCTTCCGCGAGGAGGGAGAGGACTGCGACTGCGGCGAGGTGGAGGTACAGGGGGGCTTGTGGGACATGGGGGGACAGGAGGTCCTCTCTGGGATGTGGGGGGACTGGGGGTCCTCCTGGGAGGTGGAAGGACAGAGTGACCCTTGTGGGAGGTGGAAGGACAGAGGGGTCCTCTGTGACAGTGTTCACAGGGGTCCCAGGATGAGGGAAGAGATGTGGATCTGACTCCATGTTTCAGAAGGCTGATTTATTATTTTATGATATATATTACATTAAAACTGTACTAAAAGAATAGAAGAAAGGATTTCATCAGAAGGCTAGCTAAGATTAGAAAAAGAAAGAATGATAACAAGGTTTGTGGCTGGGACAGAGAGTCCAGGCCAGCTGACTGTGATTGGCCATTAATCAAAAACAACCAACATAGGCCAATCACAGATGCACCTGTTGCATTCCACAGCAGCAGATACTCATTATTTACATTTTGTTCCTGAGGCCTCCCAGCTCCTTAGGAGGAAAAATCCTAAGAAAAGGATTTTTCATAAAAGATGTCTGCAATAGTCCTCCTCAGCTGAGGAAATTCTTGCACAGGGCATTTCCAAGGGAAGGGTTTGCTGTCACCACAGGGACTCCATCCCAAGGGCTTTTCCCAGGCCCACCTCCCTGAATCCATCTATCCCAGTCCTGACTTTCCCCTGAGTGCCCATTCTCCCCTCTGCCCTCTGTGCCTCAGTTTCCCCATTGCAGGATGAGCAGGGTGCTGCTGGGATGGGTGTGGCAGGGGCTGGGGGCAGTGCTGGGGCAGGGATGGAGCCCCAGCCCATGGAGCTCTGTGCTCCCCACAGGAATGTACCAACCCCTGCTGCAACGCTCACAACTGCACGCTCAAGGAGGGGGCCCAGTGTGCCCATGGTGACTGCTGCCACAGTTGCAAGGTGAGACCCAGCCTGAACTCCCTGTGCTCACCCCCTGTGCCACCCTGTGCCCACCCCGTGCCACCCCCTGCCCGCCCTGTGCCCATGGATTGAGGTGCAGACCCAGCCCTGCCGTTTCCTGGGGACTCCTGTGCTGTTTGTCCATAGGGACACGCTCCCTGTGCCCCATGGACAGGATTCATGCGGCACCTTGTGTCTGCAGGGGAGTCATGGCATGGGCTGGGCTGGGAGGGAGCTCAGAGCCCACCCAGTGCCACCCCTGCCATGGCAGGGACACCTCCCACTGTCCCAGGCTGCTCCAGTCCCAGTGTCCAGCCTGGCCTTGGGCACTGCCAGGGATCCAGGGGCAGCCCCAGCTGCTCTGGGCACCTGTGCCAGGGCCTGCCCACCCTGCCAGGGAACAATTCCCCATTCTGAATCTCCCATCCAGCCCTGCCCCTGGCAGTGGGAGCCATTCCCTGTGCCCTGTCCCTCCATCCTTGTCCCCAGTCCCTCTCCAGCAGAATTCCTCTGGCAGCTCTGTGGCTGAGGTGCAGTTGAGGAGGTGTCCCCATACCCTGACAGCCCCAAGTGTCCCACAGGGCACCTGTGTGATGTTAGAGCTGCCAGCTGTGCCAGGAGGCACTGTCAGTGCCACCTGTCCCCAGTGTGTGCCCAGTCTGTCCCCAGTGTGTGTCCCTGTGTCACTGCCCCCTGTCCCCACTCTGTCCCTGTGTCCCCCCAGCTGAAGGTGGCCGGGACTCTGTGCCGGGAGGCCGCTGGCTCCTGTGACCTGCCCGAGTTCTGCACGGGAGTGTCCCCGTACTGCCCTCCCAACGTGTACCTGCTGGACGGCTCCTCGTGCGCCCAGGGCCAGGCCTACTGCAGCAACGGCATGTGCATGACCCACCAGCAGCAGTGTGTGCAGCTCTGGGGGCCAGGTCAGTCCTGTTCCATCCCTCATGTGCATGACCCACCAGCAGCAGTGTATGCAGCCCTGGGGGCCAGGTCAGTCCCTCCCTGCAGCAATGGGGTGTGCATGACCCACCAGCAGCAGTGTGTGCAGCCCTGGGGGCCAGGTCAGTCCCTCCCCTCACTGCAGCACCAGCCTGGGGTGCCCAGGGGGCTGTGGGTGCTGCATGGGGGCCCTGGCACAGCCACAGCCACACCAACGGCCAGGGGACAGTTCTGAACCCCAAATCCTCAGGAATGGGGTGGGGGGTGCCCAGAGCAGCTGTGGCTGCCCCTGCATCCCTGGAATGTCCCAGGCCAGGGATGGGGGCACCCGAAGCAGCTATGGCTGTTCCTGGATCCCTGGAATGTCCCAGACCAGGTTGTACATTGAGGCTTGGGGCACCTGGCACAGTGGAAGGTGTCCCTGCCCTGGGTGGAACTGGGTGGGTTTAAGGTCTCTTCCAACCCAACCCATTCTCTGACCAAAATCCTCCACAAGACCCCAGAGAATGGGGAAGTTCATCCCTCCTGTCCCTGGCCTGGCACCACAGCAGCAGCTCCTGGGACAGCTGCCCCTGGTGTGTTCTCCCTGAGCCCCACATGCTGCTCCTGCTGTGGGTCCCTGCCTGTGCCAGGGTTCCCAGAGCTCTCTCCCCATGTGCAGGAGCATGGCCAGCCCCTGATGCCTGCTTCCAGGACGTGAACATGGCAGGGAACACCTACGGCAACTGTGGCAAGGACAGCCAGGGCCGCTACGTCAAGTGTGACAAGAGGTGGGCACAGTGCTGGCACCCGTGTCCCCTCCCTCACCCACAGCTGCCCCTGCCACCCCTGCCACGCCACTGGGAGGGCCCTGCCTCAGCCCTACCCCTGGGAATCAGCTCTGTTTTGTCCCTGAGGAAGCCACCAGGCCCTCCTGGGCTCTGTCCCCACCGCTGCTGGGAGGTGGGACCTGGAGATCTTGAGGTGTTTTCCAGCCTCAATCCTGTGATTCTGCTGTCCCACCACCAGCAGCTCCCAGCCCAGCCTGCTGGGAAATCAAAGCCAGTGCCAGATTTAGGGAGTTTTGGTCTCTGGTGTCCCAATGCCACATTTAGGGAGTTGTGCTCTCTGGTGTCCCAGTGACCCCAGGGATGTCAGAGCTTCCCCTCCCCTGCCCTGGCTGTTTCCCTCCATCATTTCTGTGCTGTCCATGATTTACCCACTGAGCCTCTCCAGGGTGGCCATAAACCCACGGCAGTGACCCCCAGGGGTGGGATGCTGGGGCTGGGGGGCTGATGGGGTACCACTGCCCCCTGTCCCATCTCCTCCCGGCCATGCCCACTACAGGGATGCCATGTGTGGGAAGATCCAGTGCCAGAGCTCTGCCAAGAAGCCGCAGGGCACCAACACGGTGTCCATCGACACCACCATCCGCCTCAAGGGCCGCGAGGTCAAGTGCAGGGGCACCTTCGTCTACAGCGCCAAGGACGACCAGGAGGACCTGTCTGACCCAGGGCTGGTGCTGACGGGCACCAAGTGCGGGGATGGCATGGTGAGTGCCCCTCCTGCCCAGGGCTCTGCTGAGGGACACCTGCTCTGGGCTCTGACCCAGCTTCTGGCACGTTCTGTGAGCTGTGCCCCAGCTCCAGGCACCTGCTCTGGGCTCTGACCCAGCTCCAGGCTGCACATGGCCATTCCCTGTGTCACAGCCAGGCCCTGCAGTGGTTCCTTCCACACCTGTAGATGATGTGTCACTGTCACCTCAACTGCTGCCACCAGGTGTTTGTGTGCCAGCAGGTTCTTCTCACCTGGGGTATTTTTGAGCATCACCAGATGCTCAGTCCTGTTTAGGTCACCAAATCATTCTCTGTGCCCTCCAAACTTCTTCACCAAATTGGTTCAGAGTGGAGCAACCTCAGCAAGAATTGCCCCAGGATTTGATTGAGGATTCCTCCTATGAAGAGATTGTTTCCCAGAGGAAACGGGAAATCTCTGCCAGGAATCAGCATAACAAATCCAGTGCTAACTGGGCATTGCTTTCTGCAGCCCCTGCGTCTCCAAGAGCTTTGGAGGGGACCAGTGGAGCTGAGAGAGGGCAGAGGCTGCTGGAAGCCAGGGCAGCAGGGATGTGTTCCAGAGAGGGCTGGCTGTGGAGACACAGCCTTCCCTGCTTGGCATTTTAACAGTGAAATCTTCATTGGCAAGCCCAAAGCAGTGACATTTCCATGAGGAAATGTGGCCAGTTTTAGTTTTGAAATGCAGCATTGCTTATTCTGGCCAGTGCCTGGGATTTCGGGCCAAATGGGAAATGGTTTCTCTAGGTTTTGGTGCCAAATGGAAATGGTTTCCCTTGGTTTTGGGGCCAAATGGGAAATGGTTTCTCTTGGTTTTGGGGCCAAATGGAAATGGTTTCTCCAGGAGCTGGAAGGGGTCTGTGTGGAGGGGGTGGGAGTGGAATCCCTTGGCTGCAACCATGTGATTGCACCACCTGCATTTTCCAGCACTCCAACCCTCTGGAGCACCCCCAGCTGTCCCTGTCCAGGTCCCTGTGTGACCCCAGCCCCTCATGTGTCCCCCTAGGTGTGCAAGGACCGGCGGTGCCAGAACGCGTCCCTGTTCGAGCTGGAGAAGTGCGTGTCCCGCTGCCACGGCCACGGGGTGAGCTCTGCTGGGAGCCCCTGGTGCCGGGGGAGGGCTGGGAGTGTCTGCCACAGGGATGGGACCTGCAGGGAGCTGCTGGCATCAGGAGAGGGCTGGTTGCCAGCCCCAGGGTCTGCTATGGGGATGGGCACTGTTGGGAGCCCCTGGCATCAGGGACAGGGCTGGGAGCCACCCCAGGGTCTGCCACAGGGATGGGCCCTGGGACTCAGGGGATTTGTGCCTCTCAGACCTGTCCCAGGCAGGGCTGGGACCTTTGCTCAGCCGTGTCCCAGCGAGAGGAAGAGGATTGTTTATGGTGTCAGGGCCATCTGCAAAGCTTGGCTCTGGTCTGGTTTGAGCTGGAGAGTGTTTGGAGCTCAGAGCAGGTGCAGGGTTCCCCTGAGAGCAGAACAAGAGCTGGAAGAAGTGGGACAGCAGAAAGGCAGGGCAGTGGTTCAGGGACAGAGGAGACACTGCTCTCCAGGTTACAGAGGTTACAGAGGTCTGAGCTCTGAGAGCTGAACAAGAGCTGGAAGGAGAACAGGACAGCAGAAAGGCAGGGCAGTAGCTCAGGGAGGGGAGGGCACACTGCTCTCCAAAGCTGAAAGGTTACAGAGGTCTGAGCTCAGTGCATGCAGGGCTCTGTCAGATGGGGCAACAGACACTGCTGGGTTCTGGATGTGACAGATAAAACATCTGATTGACCCTTCTGTGACAGGTAAAACATCCACATCTACCCCTTGTTCTGCCCAGCATGGCTCAGGCTCTCAGAGCTGCAGCTGGTCAGCCTGTGGATGAGCAGGTTCTGGGGGGACCTTCTGGCACCTTCCAGCACTAAAAGGGGCTTGTAAAGAAGAGGGGGGGTGACTTTTTACATGGGCAGATAGGGACAGGAGCAGGGGGAATGGCTTCAAACTGAAAGAAGAGATGGAGATGGGATATTGGGAATTGGGAATTGTTCCCTGGCACGGTGGGCAGGGGCTTGGCTGGAATTCCCAGATTTGCTGGGGCTGCCCCTGGATCCCTGGCAGTGCCCAAGGCCAGCTTGGACACTGGGGCTGGAGCAGCCTGGGATAGTGGGATGGGATTTAAGCTCCTTCCCTGATGCCAAACCATTCCAGGATTCTGTGATTCCCAAGGGGGAGCATTGTCAGGGGTGAAGCTTCTTCAGCCCAGACTCGTGTCACCATCTGTCCATTGCTGCCCTGTGGACCCCCATTGCACACATGCCAGACCTGTGCTCTGTTCCCAGGTGTGCAACAGCAACAAGAACTGTCACTGTGAGCCCGGCTGGGCCCCCCCGTTCTGCGAGAAGCCGGGGCTGGGGGGCAGCGTGGACAGCGGCCCCGTGCAGAACCACGGTGAGTCACAATTGTCCCTGTGCCCTGAGTGTGTCCCCATACCTTGAGGGCTCCTGGGCTGCAGCAGGGCCCAGGGAGGGCTTGGGGCTCCCAGAGGGGCCTGTGCAGGTGTGACAATGTTCACAGGGGTTCTTGGATGAGGGAAGAGACGAGGATCTGACTCCATGTTTCAGAAGGCTGATTTATTATTTTATGATATATATTACATTAAAACTATACTAAAAGAATAGAAGAAAGGATTTCATCAGAAGGCTGGCTAAGAATAGAATTAGAAAGAATGATAACAAAGGTTTGTGTCTTGGACAGAGAGCCCGAGCCAGCTCCTTGTGATTGGCCTTTAATTACAAGCAACCAACATGGGCCAATCACAGATGCACCTGTTGCATCCCACAGCAGCAGATAACCATTGTTTACATTTTGTCCCTGAGGCCTCTCAGCTTCTCAGGAGGAAAAATCCTGAGGAAAGGCTTTTTCATAAAAGTTGTCTGCGACATGCAGGCAGCCCCACACTGTGTGCCCAGCTCTGGCTGTTGGTGGCACCCACTGCCACCAGAGGCCACCGAGGGCAGTTCCCTTCCTGGTGTGGCACCAGCAGGGATGTCCCAGCAGTGGGCAATGGGGTCACCATAAGCAGGGCCAGGGGCTGCTGGCTGTCCCAGCCCCTCAGTGGCCCCTGTGCTCCCCTGGCAGCCCACGAGTCCATCCTGATTGCCCTGGTGGTCATCTCGCTGTTCCTGCTGCCCGCCCTGACACTCAGCATCTGCTACTGGTACCGCCAGAAGAACTCCCTGCTGGCCAGGTGGATCCAGGAGAGCAGGGTCCGGGCCCACGGCACCTGCAGGTGGGTGGGCACACACCCTAACCCTTCCCTCCCTCCACCCAGGGCAGCCTGGGCTGGTTTCACCCTGCCTGGCATGGGCTGGGGGAGCTGGGGGTGCACAGCCCCTGCTGTGGTGGAGACCTGCCCTGGGGATGGACAGACTGTCCTGGGGAACCCAGAGCCCTGCTCTGGTGTGACACCTACTCTGGGGCTGGACAGACTGTTCTGGGAGCCCAGAGCCCTGCTGTGGTGGAGACCTGCCCTGGGGATGGACAGACTGACCTGGGCAACCCAGAGCCTCTTCTCTAGTGTGAGACCTGCTCTGGGGCTGCACAGACTGTCCTGGGGAACCCAGAGCTCTCAGCAATGCCCTGTTCTGGTGTGAGAGCTGCTCTGGGGGCTGGACAGACTGACCTGGGCAACCCAGGGCTCTCAGCAATTCCCTGAGCCCAGGACATGGATGGTCCTCCGGGCAGGACAGTCCCAGGGAGGGGAGGAGGTGGCCTGGAATTGAGGAGAATTCTCATTCCTTTTAGGGTGCCCATCACACACGGACCATCCCTGTCACACACTGACCATCCCTGTCACACACTGACCATGCCTGTTCCTCAGCAGTGAGGGCTGGCTGTTAATGAGGTGTTAATTGATACAGGAGCTGATGGGCAGCGTTTTTGGGGCAGCCGGTGCTCCCCTGGTTGCTTTATTTTGCCATGTCCCGAATTCCCAGCAGGAACAAATCCGTGGGTCGGAAGTCGAGCAGTGCCCATGCCAAAGCTGCTTTCACCCTGAGGAACATTTCAGCCTCCAGCCACCCCTCTAAGGTCAGTGATAACTCAGTAGGGTCAGGGATAACTCAGTAAGGTCAGTGATAACTCACTGGGGTCAGTGATAACTCACTAAAGTGAGTGATAACTCAGTAAGGTCAGGGATGACTCACTGGGGTCAGGGATAACTCAGCTGCCAGGTTTGATTCCCTGCTAGGATGTGAAGCCTGTGGATATCACATCTGCTCCCAGGAACTGGGCAAGCCCTGGTGCCCTGTGCTGGTCCTGCCCCATGTCTGCACTGAGCCCCTGGCCAGGTGTGCCCATCCTTCCTAAAACTGAGTTTTGAGCTCAAACTCCCCTGGCGGTCACTGGGAAATGCCCTGATTTCCACTGGGAAATTTCCCATATGGAAAAGGGATAGATGGGAGTGAGGGATGATCACAGTCTGTGTTGGGGGTATTTTTTTATGTTAATGAGCCCAAAATTCAAACAAAGTTGGTCTTTGGCTTTGTTCTTCCTTCTGGGGTCACTGCTCTTGGCTTCTGCAGGTTTGGTTATTCGGTCATTTGGGTATTCCCTCATTTTCCAGTTCTTTTATTTATCCTGTACCACACTTTAGTGAATTTTTAACTTTGAACCTGCATTGGTGCTTTTTGGGCACCAGGGCTGAATTCAGGAAGAATTCAGGTTTTTTGGATGATGTCTCCCACCTGCTGGAAATTGGTGTGGATTCAGCAGAGCTGACTCTGCTCTGGGTTTCCATCACTTTCTCATCCCTGTGTGTTCCCATGGGGTTGGTGAGGGGCAAACCCAGAACCACAGGCTCAGGAAGGCTGGAGATGCCCTCCAATGTCCATCTCCAAGCCCATCAAACCCACCTATCAGTGCTGCCAGGTTCAGCACTGACCATGGTCAGCGTTTGGCTGGGCTGGTGATAGTGCTGGCCCCAAGAGGTGTCCAGAGCTCCTCCTGCAGCCCCCTGGAGCCCAGGGCTCGGGGACAGAGCTGCTGTTGAGCACCTGGAGCAGGTACCCCAAGGATGCTCCCCCAGTTGTGCTTTTCTCCTTTTTCCCTCTCTCCCTCTCTCAGGGCCCTCGGAGCGCATTCCTGCCCCGGCCTGGTGCTGCCCAGCCTGGCTCCCAGCCCATCAACGTGGTGCACCCGCTCCGCCCAGCCCCCCTGGGCATCCCCCCCCGGCCCAGGGACCCCCGACCCGCCCGGCCCCCGCCCCCGGCTGCCAAATCCCCCCCGGGCCCCGCCAAGGCCGGCGGTGCCTCCCAGGTCAAGCTGCCGCCGCCCAGGAAACCTCTGCCCTGCAGCCCAGTCAGGAGCCCACAGGTGAGATTTGATGGGGAGACAGAGGTGAGCTCTGATGGGGGGGACACAGGTGAGGTGTGCTGGGGGACCCCACAGGTGAGCTCTGCCCTGCAGCCCCGTCAGGAGCCCACAGGTGAGCTCTGGGGAGATACAGGTGAGTTCTCATTGGGGACCACACAGGTGAGCTCTGATGGAGAGATACAGGTGAGCTCCCATTGGGGACCACACAGGTGAGCTCTGCTTGGGGGGACACAGGTGAGCTCTGCCCTGCAGCCCTGTCAGGAGCCCACAGGTGAGCTGTGCTGGGGGAGACACAGGTGAGCTGTGCTCCGTGACCCCCACAGGTGACCCCACAGGTGACCCCACCGGTGAGCTGTGTCCCCCCAGGCCCAGGTGAACTCCTGCCCTCTGTCTGGGCTGGGCTGTTCAGGATCTGTCCGAGCCCCCTGAGGCTGCACCTGGGCTGACATTGCAGGAGCCCCATCACACCTGAGGGTGCTTTCGGGGTTTTTGGGTGTTGTTCTGTGCTTTGAAGCACCTCACCTCTGCAGGGAGGGAGGTCTGTAGGGTTCCCTGAATGCTCCCCTAAGGGCTCTGTCTCTGCTGTGCCCCCTGCCATGCCAGGTGGCCCCAAGGGGCTCCTTGGATGCCACTCTAAGGGCTCTGTCTGTGCCCTCTGATGCCAGGTGCCCCCCAAGCACGGAGCCCCACGCCGGCCGCTGCCGGGCAGCCCCCTCCTGGCCAAGGAGCTGCCCCCTGCCCCCGGACAGACCCTGCTGGTCATGGTCCCTCCCTCCAGCCCCAGGGTGCCCAGCTCTGCCACGAGGCCAATAAAGTGAGTGGGGGGAGCTGGGGGGCACCCAGGACTGGGCTCTGGCTGTGGGGCACAGGGGGAACCCGAGGGAGGGGCACGGGGATTCCAAGGGAGGGACACCCCAAAAGGCTGCACCCATTGCTCCATGGGGTGGCTAAGGAGTGACCAGGGTGGGGCTGGAAGGTGCCAGGGAGGGAGGGACATCCCTTGGGAGTGCCCCTGGCCTGGGGGGAGCTGTGGGACTGCTGGGGATGAGGGAGTGCAAGGATGAGAGAGTGCAGGAATGAGGGAGGGCAGGGATGGACACTGGGGATGAGGGAGTGCTGGGGATGAGGGAGTGCTGGGATGGATTCTGGGGAGGAGGGAGTGCAGGGATGAGGGAGTGCAGGGATGGACAATGGGAATGAGGGAATGCAGGGATGGACATGGGATGAGGGAATGCTGGGGTGGATGCTGGGCATGAGGACTGTTGGGGATAAGGGAGTGCAGGGATGGATGCTGATGCTCTCTCATCTTTCCCCCTGCAGACCGATGCCACCTCAAAGGTGAGTGAGAACATTCACAGACCCCTGTGCCGGGCTGGGAAATGGGGACCCATCCACCTTCCCAGGGCTCCTGGATGGCACATGGTCCCTCTGGGCACTCCAGCAGGGCTCCTGTGTCCCAGAGGATGAGGATGTGGGGTTTGTTTGGAGATGGGGGATAAAGCCCAAGTCCTTGGCAGTGCCACTTGTGCTCCCAGCTCTCCTGCACTGCTCACTGCTCTGAGTGTGGGGCAGGGGAGCCTCAGGGGACCCACTCCTGACAGCCAGAGTCAGGGGCAGTGTCCCTGGAGGAATTCCTGACCTGGGGAGGGGGTGCTGGGGCTGGTGGGTGTCTGCTGCCTGCGCTCAAACCTGTTGTCTTCTTTCTCTTTCCTCTTGTTCCAGGCCAGTCCCAGCCATCAAAGCCCAGTCAACCTCCTTCTCCTCAAAGAAGTGACAGTCCCAGGACACCTGGGACAATCCCTGACCCCCGTTCCTGAGCTGGCTCTCCTGATTTGCACTGCTGTGGCCACAGGGCTCTTGTTCTAGTAACCCTTTTGATACCAGAGGACTATTTTTGTAAGACAGAATTTGTATTCAGCACACAAACTGTAGTGGTGGGGTGAGAGGGGACATTGGTACACAGCTGGACCAGGGCTGGTTGAGGTGGGGTGTCCATGATGGAGATCCCACCATGACTGGACCAGGGCTGGTTGAGCTGGGGTGTCCATGATGGAGATCCCACCATGGCTCTTGGCACTCCTTCCTGGCCCATCTCCCTCCACTTCTCTGGACATTGCACACAGGCTGGGAGGGGGTGGCTGGGGCAGTGACCATCCTCACCGATGGAAGATGCTGGTGACAGTGTGATGTCCTTGCAGCTACCTCCTCCTCCTCCTCCAGGCCTGCAGCCCCCAGCCTGCAGCTCCACGCTGGGCACCTCTTGGGGGGATGTTTGCCATGACAGAACCCTGGTGCCCTGTTTGGGCTGGGCCACGCAGTGCTGGGACATTTCCATGAAGGATCCAAGTTCTCAGGCTCCCCTGACCTCCTGTCCCACTGCACAAGGAAAGGCAGCTCCAGGTGACAATCCCGGGCTCACCTTGAAGGAGGAACTGTCTGGGAATGTCTGAACACCCCAAGTGCCCATGGCAGCTGCTTCCAGGGTGCTCCTAGGGGCTCAGGATCCCTCACAGTGCTGCCTGTTCCTGCCAGGCCCAGCAGAGACTCCAGGAGCTGCTCACACCCCCAGGGGAAGGAGCCACAAGCAGGAACCAGAGCAGGAAACTCCTGCCTGTGCCAGTGGCTTGTCCCTGCCCTGGCTAAGCCTCTGCATCTCTCTGTGCCTCAGTGCCCCTCTGGGGGTGTTTCCTACCTCACAGGGCTGTTGTGAGGTGTGACAAAGGGGCTCTCCAGGGCTCCCACCCCTCCGTCCAAGGTGCTGTTGACCTGCACAGTTGGTGCCACTTTCCTGTGACTTGACCTGCAGCTCGATCAGGGTCTGAGACAACAACAAAGACTTGGAAAAGTCCCCTGGCTCCTCTGGCTCTTTTCTTGCTCCCTGTCCCCGGAGCCTTCAGGCACCAGGGCATCTCCAGTGCCCTGGAGATGCACACTAGGGCAGGCAGATCCCAGGGTTCTGTAACCTGGGATCCAGCTGGGTGTGACCTGTCAGATCCCATCTGACCTGGGGAAAATCCTTTGGGATGTGTCCAGCCATGATGTAGTTTCAGGGAGAGCCCTCAGGCAGCTGCTCTGGGCTTCCATTGTCCCCAGTGTCCCTATTGTCCCCAGCCTGTGGGTGAGGCTGCCTTAACCCAAGCTGTCCTTACCTTGGGCTGTGTTCTGGAATTGTTGGACTCACATCTGGGTGTTCCCTGAAGCACTTTCAAGAGGAAATTCTCCATGGAAAGGGTGGTCAGGCTTCGGCAGGAGCTGCCCAGTGCACTGTGGGGTCCCCATCCCCAGAGGTGTCCAAGGAAGGGCTGGAAGTGGCACTCAGGGCTCTGGGCTGGGGACAAGGTGGGGATCAGGCACAGCCTGGGCTCAGTGACCTTGGAGGGATTTTCCAGCCTCAGTGATCCTGGGGTTCTGTGATCCCTGGTACCCCCATATCTTTCATGGTTCATGGATATTCAGCTGGGATCAAGGATCCAGCATCTCTTAGTCTGATAACAAAATCAGAAAACCAGTGTCACTGAGGATGGAAGGGAAGGGGACTGGTTGGGGGTGATCTCGAGATCAGTGTCCCTGGGCTTGGACTCTGGCCCACCAGTGCCACCTTCCCGGCCATCACAGGCCCTTCCTCTGGCCCTGGTGTGGAGGCAACGCTGGGCAGTGCCCCCTCCATGCTCCCGCAGCAGTGCAGGGTCACACTGGGTCACACTCTGTCACACTGTCACATGGGGTCAGGGGGCTCAGGCTGTGTTCTTCAGGCAGAGCCCATTTGTACCTCAGGGCTACTGCCCAGCGGGGCTGGCCCAGGGCCCATTCCATCCCCTTATCCCATCCCGTTATCCCATCCCATTATCCCATCCCATCCCATTATCCCATCCCATCCTCAGACAGGAATGTGGGATCCGTTCAGGGCTGCAGCTCGATGCTCTCTGCTGGCCCAGTTGCGCCCAGCTGTGCCCAGGTGTGCAGCTGGGTGTGTCCATCCTGCCACACCCACTGTGGGACGGGTCCAAGGGCCGGGCAGGGCTCGGGTTTGGGGTCCGGGAGGGTTTGTGTGCCCGCTGGCACTAGATGGCAGCAGATGGCAGGGAATAGCAGGGGATGCCAGGAACCCTCTGCCCGGCCTCCTCCAATTGCCCGGACCGCGTCCCCCAGCGCGGCTTTTCTCCTTCATCTTCCTCCCCTGCCCCGTCATTTACAAACCCATTAAAATCATCCTCTGGGCAGGAACCTGCTGATGGCTCCTGATGAGCTTCAGCTTCTCCCTGCGGACCTTTCCCTTTATCAGTGGGATAGGTGAAGGGCGGGGAATGTTCCCCTGGAGAAGGGAAGGCTCCAGGCAGAGCTCAGAGCCCCTGGCAGGGCCTGCAGGGGCTCCAGGAGAGCTGGAGAGGGACTGGGGACAAGGGATGGAGGGACAGGAGCCAGGGAATGGCTGCCACTGGGAAAGGGGAGATTGGGCTGGGATCTTGGCAAGGAATTGCTGGCTGGGAGGGTGGGCAGGGGCTGGGCTGGAATTCCCAGATTTGCTGTGGCTGCCCCTGGATCCTTGGCAGTGCCTGAAGCCAGATTGGATTTACCTGGGACAGTGGGAGGTGTCCCTGCCCATGGCAGGGGTGGCACTGGATGGGATTTAGGATCCCTTCCCACCCAACCCATTCCAGGATTCTGTGCCTGCACCCCCCTGACCATTCAGGGCTCTCTGTCAGCCACCACTGAAGTTGTTCAGGATCTCCTGACCTCAGGCAGGTGTTGTCTCTGTCTCCCTGCCTTGGTTCCCCTCTCCACACCTTGGCTCCCCTTTTCCAGTCCCTGTCTCCCCTCAGATGTCAAACGGAGTCTCCAGCCCTGTCCCAGCTGTGCTGGCCCCCACCAGGGAGCTGTGACAACCTTGGGCCCCTCAGGGTGTGCCTGGGGTCAGGAGGGACAGGTGACAGAGGGGACAGATAGGGGGACCCAGAGGCTCCCAGGGCTGCAGCAGCTGGAGCCTGTGGTATTTTTGGGGCCCCCTGTCATGGGGAGGAAAGGTGAATCTGACTCTATGTTCTTAGAAGGCTAATATAATATAATATAATATAATATAATATAATATAATATAATATAATATAATTCTATACTAAAACAATACTAAAGAATAGAGAAAGGACACAGACAGAAGGCTTAACAAGATGCTAATGAAGAACTCGTGACTCTCGCCAAAACCTCAGCACAGCTGGCACTGATTGGTCATTAAGTTAAAACAATTCACATGGAACCAATGAAACAATGACCAGTTGGTAAACAATGTCCAACCCACATCCCAAAGCAGCAAACACAGGAGCAGCAATCAGATAATTGTTGTTTGCATTTTTCTCTGAGGCTTCTCAGGAGAAGAAATCCTGCAAAGGGATTTTTCAGGAAATGTGACAGTGACAGGAGCCCTTCCTGGGCACTCTGGGGAAGCCACCTGGGGACAAGAAGTTCCCTCCTTGGCTCCCTGAAGCCCCAGCTGGACGTGCCCCAGTCTGCCCAGTCTGCTGTGGTGTCCTGGCCTGGCCCAGGCTCTGTCCCCTGGGGTGCAGGACAAGGTGACAGTGCTGATGTGAGCTGTAAAACACAGAATATCCTGAGTGGGATCCACCAGGATCATCCAGGCCTGCACAGGACACCCCTATAACCTCGCCTTGTGCCTGAGTGTGCTGCCCAATTATTTTTGAACAGTTCCTTTTATTTTCTCATCCTTTTATTTTTCTTTTTAACTTTCTCTTCCCTTTTATTTTCTCCCTTCCTGCAGCATCCTGGGCTGGAGGAGATGAGGGGGATGGACACCTGGAGCAGGAGCAGCAGCCCCAGGCAGGCAGCACAGCACATCCTGGGCACACGGAGCTGCAGGCAGCCAGACATGCTCAGAGCCAAAGGGAAAATCAAAGAGGAGAGGGAAAAGGCAGTGGAGCAGTTAATGAAGAGGCTCCTGCAGCAGGAACTCGGGCCATTCATCATCCTGCAGCCCTGCTCTCTCTGCTGTGTGGCTTTGGCAGGAGGGGATGGCTCTGTCCAGCCATGCCTGGCATCCAGGGCTGGCACCTCCCTCCTCAGAGCCACCAATGGGCCTGTCAGAAATGGGATTACAGAGCACAAACATGGGATTACAGGGATTGAGTGCTGTGCATCAGCTCCTCTGTGTGCACGGAGAGCAGGAGAACAATCCCACTCACAGCAGGGCACAGGGGACAGTGCAGGACAGGGCAGAGGTGGCAGTGGCACTGAGGGTCTCCAGGGCAGAGGTGACAGTGCAGAGATGGCACTGCAGGACAGGACCTGTGGCAGTGCCAATGAGGGTCTCCAGGGCTGGGGCTCCCTCAGGGCCTGTTCTGGGGAAGGTGCCCTGGGATGGTCAGGGCTGAGTGCATCCAGCAGCTCACACTCACAGGACAGGGTCCAGGTGTCGCCCAGGGATGTGTGACAGCAGGGACCTGCTCTCCACTGGCCTGAGGTGACCAAAGCCACTCTGCTGGCTTGGCCTGGTAAGCCCAGAGCAGCCATGGGTGAGCAGCCTCAGTTTCTGCACATCACACAAATCCAGGTGGTTTTTTCTGCTGTTTTCTGCTCTGTCCTGCTGGGTTTGTGCCCCTGGCTGCCCTTTGCAGGAAGGAGAGCTGTGGCTGTGAGACAAAGCTTGGGCATTCTTTGGCTCCAAACCACTCCTGGCAGGGCTCCCCAGGCTCCTCAGCAGAGCCTTTCCCGGGAGGGTGCAGCACATGTGGAGCTTTTGTGTTGCAAACACCCCAGGCCTGAGCCAGGCCCTCTGCAGGGCTCTGTTCCCAGCCCTCCATTATCATCACTGCTGCAGTTTGTCTGTGCATATTTGCCTTTTCACAGCAGCGCAAAAACAGCTCAGCTGCTTTGATGTTCCCTTGGCTGGAGCTCTTTGGGGTTTTGTTTTGTTGTGTGCTTTTCTTCCCTTCCCTTTCTGAGCGGGAGCAAAAGAAAATCAATTTGAAGAAGGAGCAGAAAGGCTCCAAAGGCAGCGCTGATTGTCCCAGGGCTCTGCTCAGAGCCAACCCAGCCTGGAAGGGAGGGAAAAACAAACAAAGAGCCACGGAGCTGGGACAGCTCTGGCAGGGAGGGTAAAAACAAACAGACCTGGGACAGGCCTGGCAGGAGGGACAGACCCAGGGCTCAGGGACAGCCCCACGGTGGCTGCAGAAACTCCTGCCCTGAGCCTCGAGCACCATGGAACTGTCTGGGATGGAAAATGTCCCTGCCTGGGTTGGGAACGGGCCCTGGAGTGGGGAGGGATGGATGGATGGATGGATGGATGGATGGATGGATGGATGGATGGATGGATGGATGGATGGATGGATGGATGATGGAATGGATGGATGATGGAATGGATGAGAAGGGACTGTAAATCCTACCCAGTGCCACCCTGCCATGGCAGGGACACCTCCCACTGTCCCAGGTGGATCCAAGCCCCAATGTCCAACCTGGCCTTGGACACTGCCAGGGATCCAGGGGCAGCCCCAGCAAATCTGGGAATTCCAGCCCAGCCCCTGCCCACCCTCCCAGCCAGCAATTCCTTGCCAAGATCCCAGCCCAATCTCCCCTTTCCCAGTGGCAGCCATTCCCTGGCTCTTGTCCCTCAGACCCTTGTCCCCAGTCCCTCTCCAGCTCTCCTGGAGCCCCTCCAGGCCCTGGCAGCTGGAGGAGTCCTGCTCACCTCTAGGATGACACAAGACACCTGGTCCAGGTGACTGAGCGGAGCCCTGGCTGTGCCTGGCTGTGACAGGAGCAGTGACACTCTGGCTCTGGAATTCCTGTGCTCCCATCCAGGGGCTCCTGCCCCAGGAATCCATGTGGCTGGGAACAGAGACGATCTGGCAGGGCAGCAGGGCAGTGCCTCTGTTATTGTGCTTATTCAACCTTGAAGAAATAACTTCTGCACTGCTGGGCACCTCTGGAGCCGGAGGCACTGCTGGGACAGCTCAGAAGGTGACAGCAGCTCTGTCACCTGGGCTGGGCACAGGGGACGCCAGGGGCAGCTGGAGAGCCCAGAGCTGGCCTCTGCCCTGTGCAGGGCACCCATTGTCTGGGGGATCCATTGTCCTGTGCAGCGGATCCATTGTCCAAAGCAAGGGATTCATTGTCCAGAGGATCCATTTTCCAGGGGATCCATGTCCAGGGGGATCCATTGTCAAGGGGAATCAATTTTCCAAGGGAATCCATTGTTCTGTGCAGGGGATCCATGGCCCAGGGGATCCATTGTCCAGGGGATCCATTTGCCTGTGCATGGGATCCATTGTCAGGGGATCCATTGTCCTGTCCAGGGAGATCCATTGTTCAGGGGATCAATTGCCCAGGGGATTAATTGTCCTGTCCAGGGGATCCATTGCCCAGGGGATCCATTGTCCAGAGGATCCATTGTCCAGGGGATCAATTGCCCTGTGCAGGGGATCCATTGCCCAAGGGATCCATTGCCCAAGGGATCCATTGTCAAGGGGATCCATTGTCAGGGGATCCATTGCCTGGGGGATCCCTTGCCCAGGACAGGGAATCCATTGTCTGGGGGATCAGTTTTCCAGGGGGATCCATTGTCCAGGGAATAAATTTTCCAGGGGAATCCATTGCCCAGGGAATAAATTTTCCAGGGAATCCATTCCCCAATGGATCCATTGCCCAGGGGATCCATTGTCCTGTCCAGGAGCATCCATTGTCCAGGGGATCCATTGCCCAGGGGATCCGTTGCCCTGTGCAGGGGATCAATTGCCCAGGGGATCCATTGCCCAGGGGATCCATTGCCCAGTGCAGGGGATCCATTGCCCAGGGGATCCATTGCCCTGTGCAGGGGATCCATTGCCCATTGCAGTTCCAGGGCAGTTCAGGGCAGCTCCTCACAGGACAGGGTGTGCTCTCCCTGCAGACCTGCCCCAGTGCCCAGGGAGCTGAGCCCAGCCCTGGTGCCTCTCCTGCAGGCTGTGATCCCTTGCCTCTGCCCCAGCAATGCTTCACTACTGTTTCCCCCTGTGCCCCATCCTGCAGGGGGAATCACCCCATGGCTGGTTCCAGGTTGTTCCTCCCCAGCTGCTCCTCCTCGCTGCCCCGTGCGGCAGCTGGGGCCTTTGCTTCTGCTTTGTCCTCACCTTCTAGACTCCTCCTGAGCCTCCAAGGGGAATCTTCCCCCTTCTCTGTCCTTATCTGCAAGGTGAAAGGAGGGAGAAATTGTCTCCTGCCTCGGGGAAGATAAGTCACGTTAGCCTCTCTTCTTTAGAAAACTCTCTAATGCCATTTATCAATTAATTACTGGGTTGCATTTCTGTCCATTAATTCCCCCCGCTGTCTCTCCGTTTTGGAAAGGTCTGTGATGTTCAGGCTCTAATTGTCCTGTTCTCAACCTGCTTTCTTTCTCATTTTCAAGTTAAGTGGATACCAGAGCCTTCTGTATCTGCTCCTTTATTTCCCCTGCAGATTTCCCTGCCCCCCTTCTCCTCTTCCCCATCGTGTTCCAAAAGGATTTCACTGGGTTTGGGGGGAGTGGATTAACCTGTGTGGCCCAGGCTGTAAATCCTAATTCTGCTCAGGAATCAATGTTGTGGAGCCAGGAAAACATTTTCACTTGGAACTTTTTACACTGGCAGATCCACTTTCAGGTCACCTGCAACATGCTGTGGTTCTATATCAATCTCAGTCCCTTGTTTGGGTTGAAATAACCAAGCCAGACAATTTTGAAGGAGAAAAGCTTCAATTTACCTTTTCCCCCCAAGAAAAACCATTTGATGTCTCTGTTTGAAACAATATTTCCCTTGTTTCACTTCAGCTTAAAACACAAAAGTATTTATTTTAAATGGGAAGTGGTACCCACGTAAACAAAATGTGTTTATTTTGTTCCAATGATGTGCTAGTGACAAATGGAAAAGTACAGCTTTGGGATGGGTCCAGAGGAAGGTTTTCCTTCAGTTCAATCACTTAATCACAGAGCTTTGCTCACCCTTCCCTGGCCCAGGATGCCCATCCCTGCTGCCATGGCAGGTGCAGAAATGGACCTGTGAGCCCTGCTGGAATTGATTTCCTGGTGCTGGGATTGATCCCTGAGCCAGGTATGCTCACCTGGGCCCTGCTGGGATTAACTGGTGCTGGGTGTGAGCACCGAGCCAGGTGTGCCAACCTGGGCAGGCTCAGGTGCTGTGTGTGATCTCTGTGCCCACCTGGGCAGGCTCAGGTGCTGGGTGTGATCCCTGTGCCCACCTGGGCAGGCTCAGGGCCCTGCAGAAGGTGCTCAGGGTGGAACTCAGGCAGAGCTCAGCACCAGGGTCCCTTTCCCAGGGTTCTGGAGGATTCTGGAGGCCATCCCAGCCAGAAGAGAATGCTTTACAAACCCCAGCTTTGGTCAGAAGGCAAAGGAGATTTCCCTGCTGCATCCAGAGCCCCTGGGTCCCACTGAGCCATGCTTGGGGCTCAGGGTGGGTTCTTGGGGTGGCCTGGGCAGCAGCTGGGCTGGTGGTCCAGTGTGTCCCTTCCAGCTCAGGATATTCCATGATTTCCTGATCCAGAGAGGAGCAGCTGTGTCTGGTGGGCATTGCCCCCATTGCTGGGGGGTTAAAGCTGTGGGAGCTCTCCAGGTCCCGTTCACCCCCAGAGGTTCACCCCAGCCCAGGCCACACCTGTCACAGCTGTTTGCTCCTCCTCAAAGCCATGGATTCCCCATCCCCATCCCCATCCCCATCCCCATCCCCATCCCCTCCTCTCCCAGGCTGCTCTTTTCTCTCTGCACGGGAGTGTTCCTGTGCTCCCATCCCACCTGGGGCACCCAGCAGCTCCCTCTGCACCCCAGGCCCCTCCCTGCCTGCTGCTGGATCCTCTCTTGCTGGGAATGTTTTCCTGGATGGATGGAGACCCTCAGAACACCCACAGCACCCCATAAATGCCAGCCTGTTGTTGTTTTTTATGAGACAGAATCTGGTGTGGCATGACAGTGTTCACAGGGATTCTTGGATGAGGGAAGAGATGAGGATCTGACTCCATGTTTCAGAAGGCTTGATTTATTATTTTATGATATATATTACATTAAAACTATACTAAAAGAATAGAGGAAAGAATTTCATCAGAAGGCTAGCTGAGAATAGAATAGAATAGAAAGGAAAGAATGATAACAAAGGCTCAGTCTCAGACTCTCTCTGAGCCAGCTGACTGTGATTGCCCATTAATTAGAAACAACCACATGAGACCAATCACAGATGAACCTGTTGGCATTCCACAGCAGCAGATAATCATTGTTTACATTTTGTTCCTGAGGCCTCTCAGATTCTCAAGAGGAAAAAATCCTAAAGAAATTATTTTCCATAAAAAGATGTCTGCAACAGTGTGGTGTGGAACTGAATCTGGTCCCTGCTCTGGGTCTCCTCACTGATTGCATTCCGGTTTTTCTGCTGCCTTTGTGGAGAACAGATCCATTTGCTCAGCCTGGTGGGGCTGAGCCAGGAGAGTTTCTCTGTTGGAGCAGGAGAAACAAACCCACCCAGGTGTCTGTTCCTGCTTTCCCCGCAGCCAGGGAGGTGTGAGAAGAGGGTGTTAATTGGTGACAGCTCGGCTCCTCGGGCTGCAGTGAGAAGTGAAGTCACCCTGGCAGGATGAGGCTGGAAAGGAGCCACAAAGAGCCCTGAAATCTCCTTGGCTTCTCCTGACACGGTGGAACAAAGAGTGGACACAGCAGAGAAATCCAGGTCTCACCCCTGGAAAATTGATTTCCTTCTGGTGATGCAGGATGTTTGAAAATGGCAGCTCAGGCAGGATCAAACTGAGGAGGAAAAATGGGGAATTTGCCTGGATTTCCTTTTATTTCCCACCTGCCTGGGGTGCCACGGGGCAGAAGAAGGGACAGAGAACAGAGGGAGGAGGGGAAGGGGAACCTGTCTCTGACAAGGGGATGCAGCTGGACCATGGGATGGATTTAGGAAAACCTGGCCTTTAAAAATGAGATCCACAGAAAAGCACCAGTCCCAGGAATGTACAGTGCAGCTGTGTCTGATGAGGAACCTCTGGGGGGACACAGAGAGAGATGCAGAGAGAAAATTGTGGGGCAGATTGTGGAAGAAGAAGAGTAAAGAGAAACATGGAATTGGTTTGGTTGGAAAATCCCTCTGAGCCAAACATCAAATCCAGCGTTTCCCCAGCACTGCCCCGTCCCCAAGTGCCACATCCACAGGGCTGGGAAATCCCTCAGGGATGGGCACTCCAAACCTCCCTGGGCACTTCCAATTCCTCATCCCCCTTTCCATGGGGAAATTCCTCCCAATGCCCACCCAGACCCTCCCCTGAGGCCGTTCCCTCTGCTGCTGTCCCTGTTCCCTGGAGTAGAGCCTGACCCCAGGGTGGTAAAGAGAGCCCTGAGCCCCAAACCCCGAGTGCATCCAGCCCTGTATCCCCTCAGCTCCAGGCTGTGTGTGGATCCCAACCTCACCCCCAGCACCCCAAACAGCATTTCGGGAGGGCACCCCCAGACAAACAGCATTTCAGGAGGGCAGAGATGTTTGTTTTCCTCAGGAAGCTCAGCAAGACCAGGTGCCACCTTTGCCAGGCTGCTGCAGGCTGCCCTCACCACCTGGACTTTAATTTTCTTTTCCTGACCCTCAGCCAATGGCTCCTTCCTCCCTCCACATGGGGAGGAAGGCCAGAGAGCTCAGTCCGTCCTTCCTGCTGGCTGCTTTCCATCCCTATTTCCAGCAGCAGCTGTTGCCCACTCTAGAGCACAAAGCTTTGCTCTCTTCTCTCTCCTTCTCCTTCTCCCTCCCTTCCTGAGCCCTCCTCCTCCTCCTCCTCCTCTGGCCCCTTGCTGATGCCAGCCCAGTCTCCAGACAGCCCAAGGGCACTGAAAGGGTGTCCCTGGTCAGGGCACTGCTCTGTCTGGGCTGGCTGAGCGCAGACACAGCAAGGAAGGGGGGAAGGAGGATTTGTAATTTGTGGTTTGTGATTTGTGATTTGGGATTGGTAATTTGTGATTTGGGATTTGGGATTTGGGATTTGGGATTTGGGATTTGTAATCTGTGATTTGTGATTCAGGATTTGTGATTTGAGATTTGTAATCTGGGATTTGGGATTTGGGATTTGTAATCTGTGATTTGTGATTTGGAATTTGGGATTTGTGATTTGTGATCTGTGATCTGGGATCTGTGGTTTGTGATCTGTGATCTGTGATTTGTGAAGCTCGTGGCTGGTATAGGGAGGGAATGTGCTGGGTTTGCTCCTCCAGGGCTGGAGGGCTGGGATGTGATGCAGGATGCTCCCCCTGGTGATGCAGGATGTTTGAAAATGGCAGCTCAGGCAGGATCAAACTGAGGAAGAAAAGTGGGGAATATGCCTGGATTTCCTTTTATTTCCCACCTGCCTGGGGTGCCACGGGGCAGAAGAAGGGACAGAGGACAGAGGGAGGAGGGGAAGGGGAACCTGTCTGTGACAAGGGGATGCAACTGGACCATGGGATGGATTTAGGAAAACCTGGCCTTTAAAAATCAGATCAGTGGAAAAGCACCAGTCCCAGGAATGTACAGTGCAGCTGTGTCTGATGAGGAACCTCTGGAGGGCACAGAGAGAAACTTATGGGGCAGATTGGGAAAGGAGAAGGGTGACACCACCCTGGGGTGTGTGGCCTCCCTGGGGAGGTGCCCAGGGAATGGGGATGAGCCCTTGTGGTATGGGTGAACTTCCATCAGCTCCACCTGTGAGAAATGACACTCACCTTCAAAACATTTAGGAGGTTTATTAAAACCCTATCAAAATTACAACAGAAGACTGAATAAAGAAAATAATACAGCACCAAGAGGAAAGGATTCAGTCACCATGTGCTCATCAAAATGGATATTCTGCCTTTTATACCTCAAATCGCTCCCAAAGTCATGTCAGTGAACTCCTTCACGGTGCAGGGGTGGAGATCAGCTCCTCACAGCCTCACTGGGGGTCAGGGGCTGCCATGGTGACAATGCCACCCTCCCAAATGTCCCAACTGCCCAACAGGAATGGAGAACTGACGGGAATGGGAACAGGAATGGGAACGGGAATGGGAATGGGAACGGGGAACAGGAATGGGAATGGGAACGGGAATGGGAACGGGGAACAGGAATGGGAACGGGAATGGGGATGGGAACAGGAATGGGGATGGGAACGGGAATGGGAACGGGAATGGGAACGGGGAACAGGAATGGGAATGGGAATGCGAATGGGAACGGGAATGGGGATGGGAATGGGAATGGGAATGGGAATGGGAACGGGAACAGGAATGGAATGGGAACGGGAACGGGAATGGGAACGGGGAACAGGAATGGGAATGGGAATGCGAATGGGAACGGGAATGGGGATGGGAACGGGAATGGGAATGGGAACGGGAACAGGAATGGAATGGGAATGGGAACGGGAATGGGAATGGGAATGGGAATGGGAATGGGAACAGGAATGGGAACAAGAACGAGAACAGGAATGGGAACAGGGAATGGGAATGAGAACGGGAATGGAAACGGAAATGGGGATAGGAATGGGGATGGGAATGGGGATGGAAATGGGAATGGGAACAGGAATGGGAACGGAAATGGGGATGGGAATGGGGATGGGAATGGGAATGGGAATGAGAATGGGAACAGGAATGAGAACAGAAATGGGAACAAGAAGCTGAACAGGAATGGGAACAAAGAGCTGAATGGGAATGGGAATGAGAAATTGAAAGGGAATGAGAATGGGAATGGGAATGAGAAGCTGAATGGGAATGAGAGTGAGGAACTGAACAGGAATGGAAACAGGAATGGGAATGAGGAACTGAACATGAATGGGAACGAGGAACTGAGCAGGAATGGGAATGAGGGACTGAATTGGAATGGGAATGAGAAACTGAATGGGAATGGGAACAAGGAGCTGAATGAAAATGGGAATGAGAAATTGAACAGGAATGAGAATGGGAATGGGAATGAGGAGCTGAACAGGAATGGGAGTGAGGAGCGGGGTCCCTGCACCCCAAGCTCTGGGAGAGGCTCCCCCACAGGCAGAGGGGAGGATGCAGGAGCCGGCTCTGGCTCCTGGCAGTGCAGTCACAGTCAGCTCCTTCCCCAGAAGAACTTGTTACCCGTGACAAGACACGAACTGCACATCACCGGGGATGCTGAGAGCTTTAATTGCTGCTGAGAGGAGACAGTGACAGCCATTTATCCCAGAAAAGAATCCATTGCTCCTGAATGAAATGTTTAGCTGAGAAGTGAATAGCAGCTCTGAGAGAGGAGCAGGAGAAAAGTCAGCCAAGGAGGTAAAACAAAGGATGGCAACCAGAAAACACCTGGCACAGGTGAGAGGTTCAGGTTCTGATCCCAGCGTGGGAGGGCTCTCACTGTCATGGGAGGATGCTCTGCTTCTGCAGGAGGAATTCTTTCCCAGATCCATGGACTCACAGGCACAAGTGGGGTTTCCACTCTTCCCCCAGAATAATAACCAACAAAAAAATAGAATTAAGCTTCAGATGGAAAGCTTTGTGTTTTGCCAAGATTCACAGACAATAAGATGTGCTTTCAGTTGGGCCTGAGTTTTGAATTCCCCTCGTTTTTAAATGGTGTAAACGTTTCTTTGAGGGAGAAAGTGAAAGGCATAGCACTCATATTTGACTTGCAAGAGTTGTCCTGAATACTTCAATAATTCCAAGGACAAGAAAAAGAAAAGATGAAATAGAAGAGCTCTCCCAAGCAAACAAAATCACACCAAGAAGTTTCTTTTCAAACACCAGTGTGTTTGCATCTGAAATTCTATTTGGCTCCACCAGACTGACAGATCCTTCCTCTGCTCCTTCCCATGCTTCAGCTCATGTTTCCCTCTTGCCCTTTTGATGGAGGAACTCTGTCATAAATATTTCACTCAGTTGTGTCCCAGCCCAATGGGTTTCCAGAGGACTCTTTGATTTGTTTGGTTTATTTTCCTTCATCTCTGCAGGAGCTAAGGGTTGTTCCATGGCCCGTGCCTGCACTGCTGACAGCTGAGAAAAAGGACTTGGAAATATGAAGGAAAAACCAATGCAGGTGCCCAGATGTACCCTCAGTATAGATTTAGGCTCCTTAGGTCATTTCTGTGCCCAGGCCTGCTAAAAACCCTCTGTCATGTGCTGCCTCCCCCTGTGAATCCCAGCTGCCCCTCTGCAGCAGCTGGTCCCATGCTGTGTCAAGGCTCTGTGTCCAGCCCTGTGTCCAGCCCTGTGTCCAGCCGTGTGTCTCCATCCCTGAGGGATCTCACAGCCCTGTGGCATTTGGGGACAGGATCAGTGGTGACCTGGGCACTGCTGGGGCTGGTTGGGCTCGATGATCTCAGAGGGCTTTTCCAACCTGACCAATCCTCTGATTCCAAACCTGCAGCAGCCTCAGACACAGCTGGGCTGATGTGAGGAGCGGCACCCAGAGCTGCCTGAGCTGGCACAGGTGTGTTTGGGCTGGAAAGGTCCTGAGATCCCAGCCAGTGCCACCCTGCCATGGCAGGGACACCTCCCACTGTCCCAGTGTCCAACCCCAGTGTCCAGCCTGGCCTTGGGCACTGCCAGGGATCCAGGGGCAGCCACAGCAAATTTGGGAACGCCATCCCAGCACTGTCCCACCCTCCCAGCCAGGAATTCCTGCCCAACATGTCAAATGCACACTTCCCTTCCTCAGCGCATTCTCAAACTCCAATGCTTCCCTGAAATCCTCTGCCACCCACCCTTGGCACCCTCTGGGTGTTCCCCAGCTGGTCCCTCTGTGACACACCTGTGTCAGCTCTGCCAGCTGGGCCACAGTGCCAGCAGCAGTGCCAGCTGTGCCAGCTGTGCCCCCCCACCCTGGTGTCCTGCAGAGCATCCAGGCCCAGCTCCCTGCAGGAGCATTCCTGCTGTTCATTGCCAAAGCTCCCTGCAATTTGCTGCTCATTATTTCTCTTTGCTCCCCTAATTAACGCTGGTTTGTGCTCTCTCTGCTGCTTCCAGCTCTCAGTTTCTTCCCCAGCTCAACCTCTTTGCCACTTTCCCTCTCTTTCCCCCTCCCTCAGCATTATCTGTTTGCCCTCCTGGGGGGTTCCTTTCCAGCTAAACCCTGCCATTTCCAGCACACACATTTTTTTCCACATCTACATCTCTTTATTTTGTTGTTGTTGTTGTCATTTTGTTTGCTTTCTCCTCAGCTGTTTCTTAAAAACTCCTTGCATTTCCGAGTGTGCAGAAATTGCCCAACCTGCTCCAATTTGCACTTGGGTTTGCATTTATAGAAATTACCCCGAGTTTTGGGGTGGTTTTATTTGTGCAGAGACTTGTGGTTGGTGGTGTTTCAGATCAGGGATGAGGAACCTTGGATGTGGAACATGAGACTGTTCAGAGACACAAATGTGTGATCCTCTCCACAGTGTGGATGTGACAGCTGGATGTGGAGCCCGAGATCCAAAAGCACACTGACCACTTGGAAAGCGTCCCAAAAATGCTTCTGCAAACCCAACTGTGACGGGGTCACTGCCCAGGGGACTGCTGGGGGCCACCAGGGATGGCACTGGCACTGCTCCTCACATGGCACTGTCACTGCTCCACACAGCCCCAGGGCACACATGAGGCATGTTTGGCAAACTCGGGGCTTTCCCAGCTTCTGGAGCTCAGCGGTGCTCCAATGCAGCCTGGTGGGCTCAGACTGGCCTGGGCAGCTGGGCTGGATGTGGGGAGTGTGGGGAGTGTGGGGAGTCCTTCCCTTCCCTTCCCTTCCCTTCCCTTCCCTTCCCTTCCCTTCCCTTCCCTTCCCTTCCCTTCCCTTCCCTTCCCTTCCCTTCCCTTCCCTTCCCTTCCCTTCCCTTCCCTTCCCTTCCCTTCCCTTCCCTTCCCTTCCCTTCCCTTCCCTTCCCTTCCCTTCCCTTCCCTTCCCTTCCCTTCCCTTCCCTTCCCTTCCCTTCCCTTCCCTTCCCCAGCCCCAGGTGGCACCGTGGGCTGTGGCAGCCCCAGCTTTCCCCTGGGCAAATGTTCAGCATTCCCATCTGCTCTTCTACAATAATGCAATTTAGCCTCATTTTTGGTGTCAAGACACTTGGTTAGGGAAATTACATTCTGTCACCGGGGTGTCAGCCTTGGCTGGGGTTTAATAAAACAATGGCACCCCCTGGGAGCTGGGAATGAGCCTGGATTGCTCCAGCCTGGCTCGAGGCAGGGTGAGCACTCCTGGCAGCCCTGCCAGCTGTGCCAGCTGTGCTGCAGGAGCACAGCCCAGAGCAGGGATCTCTCCTGGAGCAGGGATCTCTCTCTCTTAGAGCAGGGATCTCTCCTGGCAGCCCTGCAGGAGCCCAGCAATCCCCTGTGGCTCAAAGTGCCCTGCACAGCCTGGCAGCCCCGGCACACAAAGTGTACAATCTGAAGAAGGAATAGAGATGGAAGCAAGTTTTGATACAGAAGAAAAGAATTGTTGAGCCAGTCTCACTGGATAACCAAGGAGGCAAAGGGTATTTTATGTTAGTTAGAAGGGGTTTTTATGGCTTAGAGGAAAGGATAAACCCACCCCAAACAAGAAAATGTTTTTACCAAACAGAAAGAGAGCACAGGCAAACAATGCAGAAAATGTGGCAAGTAGAAAAAAGATCTTAGAATTTTGCACTGCAAGAAAACTGAAAAACAACTTCTAGCTTAAACTGTAATGTACTGACTTTTAGTGACTGGAGAACAGTAACATGAATATGGTAATTACAGTAGTTATGATAGGCTATAGATAAAAGTTAAGGTATAGATTGGTTCTGCTGTATGAAGATGCTCAGCAAAGAAAAATCTATAATGCCTTGTGACCAAAAGAAAAGTATAGAATGCATTGTGACCAAAAGAAAAGTATAGAATGCATTGTAAACAAAAGAAAAGTATATAATGCAATGTAACCAAAACCAAAGGGTCTCCAGGCCTGCCTGCAGCTGGAGCTGACAGCAGCGGGCACAGCTCTGTCAGCCACAACCCTGCACTGCTGTAACACCTTGGATACAATAAACTGCATTTTGGAGAGCCCCTGGAGTCCCACATCCCTCATTTAGGCTCTTACAGGGAGAGGAGCCCTGAGCAGGGTGAGGAGCTCTGATCCCTTGCAGAGCCGTGCCCACCCTGCTGCTCGTGCCCATCTGCTGCTCCCCAGGGTGCCCCTGATGCAAATCCTCCCTCCCATAAAACACCCCGTGTGGAGAAGGAGCATATGGGAAATAAACTCTCATTGCCCAAATGCAGATTTACAGCCGGCTCAGAGCCAGGCCAGCCCCTGCTGCTCAGCACTCTGCATTGTCCCAAGGGGCTGGGCTGCTGGGGCTCTGCAGGGCTGGGGAAGGACTAATCCTCCTCCTCATCCTCCTCATCCTCATCCTGGGGCTGCTGGGCTCTGCAGGGCTGGGGAAGGACCAAACCTCTTCTTCATCCTCCTCATCCTCCTTATCCTGGGGCTGATGGGACTCTGCAGGGCTGGGGAAGGACCAAACCTCCTCCTCATCCTCATTCTGTGAAGGACCAAATCTCCTCCTCCTCATCCAGGGGCTGCTGGGGCTCTGCAGGACCAGGGCAGGACCAAACCTCCTCTTCTTCATCCTCATCCTCCTTATCCTGGGGCTGCTGGGACTCTGCAGGGCTGGGGAAGGACCAAACCTCCTCCTCATCCTCATTCTGTGAAGGACCAAATCTCCTCCTCCTCATCCAGGGGCTGCTGGGACTCTGCAGGGCCGGGGAAGGACCAAACCTCCTCTTCTTCATCCTCATCCTCCTTATCCTGGGGCTGCTGGGACTCTGCAGGGCTGGGGAAGGACCAAACCTCCTCCTCATCCTCCTCATCCTGGGAAGGACCAAACCCCCTCCCGCTCATCCTGGGGCTGCTGGGGCTCTGCAGGGCCAGGGAAGTACCAAACCTCCTCTTCTTCATCCTGGAAAAGACCAAAACCTCAGCTCCTGCCCATCCTGGGATGGACCAGCCCTCACTGCTCCTCATCCAGGGGCTGCTGGAGCCCATGCTCCAGAGGATCCAGAGGCTGTGGATGGGGTTTTTCCCTGGGAACATCCCCCAGTGCTCCCTGAAGGGCTCCATGGACAGTGCCCAAACAGGCTCATTTTTGGAGAGGATGTTTCTGTGTTACTTGAGCTCTGGGTTTGCCATGACCCCTCCTAAATCCAGGATTTCCAGAATTGCCCCAGAGCTCCTAAACCTGACCCAGGACTCCTGGTTCCATGGGAAAGACAGATTTCCATCCCAGAATGGCCCTTTCCTGAGCAGGGGCCCTCTTCCCAGCTAACTCTGCTCCTGCCAGCTCTGTCTGAGCCCTTGTTCCTTCCAGCCTTCAAACCTGGCAGGTCAGAAGTGACAGGAACATCATTGCTTAGGAATATCACCCTGGGATGAGCCCCAGGATGCAAAGGAAAATAACCTGGGAAGGATTTCAGAGTCCCCCAGGACTGATCCTGTAATTTACAGTATCTCCCATTCTTTCCATCTTTTCCTTGTGCCTATTCTGATACAGATCCCTCAAGGAAAAATGGAATAAAACACACCCACGTTACAGGGCCTGTTGCATCACCAGTGCTTAGCTTGCTCAATTGACTGGAAAATTCAAAATTCACATCCAATTTCACCACTGAAGGGGAAAAACCCATCCCTGTCAAGGGCCTAATGCTGGTTAATATTAGTTTGAAAATTGGCTTGGTAAACAAATCAGCAGTGGATCTGCAAGGTGCAGGGGGCACTTCCTGCAGGGGGAACCACAGATCTGTGTCCCTGGTCAGGTCCTGGGGGGGATGCATGGGTTCTTTTATCCCACCCAGCTTTTATCCCACCCCAGATTTTATCCCACCCTGGATTTTATCCCACCCCATGTTTTATCCCACCCTGGATTTTATCTCACCCCCAGCTTTTATCCTACCCCCAGGTCCTATCCCATCCCAGATTTTATCCCACCCTGAGATTTTATCCCACCCCATATTTTGTCCCACCCCCAGATTTTATCCCACCCTTCGATTTTATCCCACCCCAGATTTTATCCCACCCCAGCTCCAGGAGTGCACAGTGGTTGTTCCCCCTGTCCTGGCTCCTTGGCATCCGCAGGGCACTGTGATCCAGCACAAACCTTTCAGTTGCCCTGGGTTGGCCCTTTGGGATGAGGACAGTGGTCCTGGGGGGCTGTGGGGTCCCAGAGCTGATGGAAACCCCTGGACACCACAGTGGGTCAGTGGGGTATCAGGGCACAGGCACCAGGCAGGGATGTGCTGACTGAGGGGTCTGAGCTGCCCTTCCTGGAGCTGTCCCTGTGTCCCCCCTGTCACAGTGCCACCAAGGCCACCCCCAGGTGCTGCACAGAGCCCCCAGGTGCTGCTGGCTCCTGGTAGGGAATGGCTGCACTCAGTCTTTGAGGTCCTTTCCAACCTGAACAATTCTGTGATCACACCAAATGCATTTTAAGTGATTTCATACCAAATGGATTCAAAGTGATTTCACACCAAATGTATTCAAAGTGATCATTTCCTTTTCTCTCATGTCCCAAGCACTGCAGGGGAGATGCAGCTCAGAGTCCCACCCAGCAGAGGTATCCATCCCTGGGCCAGGCATGGAGCTCCTGCTGGACTGTGCGGGAGGGTCAGAGTGGCCCAAGGAATCTGGGGAGTTCTGCTCCAAGGAGTTTAGGGAGTTCTGCTCCAGGGAATCTGGGGAGTTCTGCTCCAAGGAGTTTGGGGAGTCCTGCCGCCAGGCTCAGCTGGGTTCCTCCCCAAGCTCCAGAGAGTGTTTGTCAAGGGCTTGTTTCATTGCCTGACAGGCAGATGTGGGGATTTGGGGTGTCCAGGGGTGTCTGACCTGGAGGGTCCCTGCATGCAGAGAGTTCCAGGGGGGATTGGCACAGGAAATCTGGAGAGGGGCTTTGGACAGGGCCTGGAGAGAGAGGAGTGGCTCCCACTGCAGGGTCAGATGGGATTTGGGCTGGAATTCCTGCCTGGCGGGGTGTGAGGCCCTGGCACACGTGCCCAGAGCAGCTGTGGCTGCCCCTGGATCCCTGGCAGTGCCCAAGGCCAGGCTGGACACTGGGGCACCCTGGGACAGTGGGAGGTGTCCCTGCCGTGGATGGGTGGGATTTTATTGTCTGTAGGGCTCCAAAGCCTCCTGTGCCTGCAGCCCATGGCAGCTGTGCCCCCCTGCGGGTGATGTGCAGCCCCTGCCCTGTCCTGGGTCACCTGCAGCCCCCTTCCACAGAAATGCTCCTGCTCAGGGGCTGGGCTCCAGCTGTCAGAACTGACACTGGAGTGGGGAAAGGGAAGTTCCACAGGGGATTTTGTGCTGTCTGGCACCTCCAGCCCACACTTTTATTCTGAGGAAGGGGGGAGACACCCAAGGACAAGGTGTGACCACCAGAAGGGATCTTTTCCCATCAAGGAGCAGCTGTGAGCAGCAGCTGTGCTGACAAAAGGCTGTTTGAGTCCATAACTGTTCCCATCTAAATGCAAATGCTGCCTCAGCCCTGGGCTGGCAGGGAGTGCTGTGTGCCCTGGCTCAGGCTGGCACATCCTGCTGGATGCTGCTCCTTCCACAGCCTGGGGACACCCAGGGTGGGAAAATGGGTCATGGAGCATCCCCACAGCTGCCTCACACCATCCAGAGTGGGAAAATGGGTCATGGAGCATCCCCACAGCTGCCTCACACCATCCAGAGTGGGAACACAGGTCATGGAGCATCCCCAGCTCTGCCTCACACGATCCAGAGTGGGAACACAGGTCATGGAGCATCCTACAGCTGCCTCACACCATCCAGAGTGGGAACAGGGGTCATGACAAAGGTAATCACCCTTGCCTGACTCTGCAAGGGTGTGCTGCCCTGCCAGATTCACTGCAGCTCCTTCCCTGCCCTGCTGCTCCTCCTGGCCCTGATATCCCTGTCCCCTGTCCCTGTTGCTGTCCCCCACGGCTGTCTCTGTGTGTCCCCAGCTCCCTGACCCTGCTGTCCCTGTCCCTGTTGCCTCTCCATGTCCCTGTCCCAGGGGCTGTCTGTGTCCCATCTCCCTGTCCCTGTCCCTGTCCCTGCTGTCTCGCTCCCTGTCCCTTCAGGCTGTCTCTGTGTCCCAGCTCCCTGACCCTGTCCCCTCAGCCTGGCTGTGTGTGCCCCCAGCTCCCTGCTGTTCCTGTCCCTGTCCCCAGGGCTGTCTCTGTGTCCCCTGTCCCAGCTCTCTGTCCCAGTCCATCACTGCAGGCTCATACTTTTGCTCTCAGCTTGGTTCCTGCTCTGCTCCCCCAGGTCTGTCCCACAGGAGCCTGGGGCTCCCTCCCTGTGTTACAGGGCTGCCCCCACCCCTGGCTGCTGCTGTTATTGCCCTGCCAGGGTGCCCAGTGTCACAGACATCTTTTATGGAAAATCCTTTCCTTAGGGTTTTTCCTCCTGAGAAGCTGAGAGGCCTCAAGAACAAAATGTAAGCAATGATTATCTGCTGCTGTGGAATGCAACAGGTTAATCTGTTATTGGTCTCATGTGCTTGTTTCTAATTAATGGCCAATCACAGTCAGCTGGCTCAGACTCTCTGTTTGAGCCACAAACCTTTGTTATCATTCTTTCCTATTCTATTCTTAGCCAGCCTTCTGATGAAATCCTTTCTTCTATTCTTTTAGTATAGTTTTAATATAATATATATCATAAAATAATAAATCAGCTTCCTGAAACATGGAGTCAGATCCTCGTCTCTTCCCTCATCCTGGGACCCCTCTGAACACTGTCACAGCCCAGTGCCCAGTGACAGCTCTGAGCCGCAGGCCCAGTGTCCCTGGACAAGGGAAGGGGCAGAGCTGCCCTGAGCCTGCACCCATCCCTGCTGGGGTTTGTTTAACACACACCTTGTGTTTGAGCAGGGATGCAAATCCTTACCCAGCCCCTCTCCCAGCTCAGCTTTCAGCCATCCCTGTCCATGGCAGGGTTTGGGAGGGAGCTGGGATTGTTCTGCTGCACACACAGAGACACAGATAACACTGCTGCATGTTTGGCTTGGCAAACACTCAGCACCTCAGCGGGAAAATTGCCTCAGCAGGCAGAGCCAGGCTGCTCCAGCAGCCCATTGCTAATTCACCAGCACAGATTCACCTCCCTGGGATAATCAGCAGCCTCCAGAAAGGAGTTTGTGAGACACTGGGTCCCAGGGATTATATTTATCTCCTGAGCACATGCACACACAGGCACAAGGTGGTGTTTAAACAACTCTGTCAGCCCTGCTGGTCCTGGGTGAAATTGGAAGGGTTCTGCTGGCTCAGAGATGAGATGTGCCCACCCTGGTGGGCTGGGGGACCTGGAGGGACTTGCCAGGGGTCACCACAGGGCAGTGCTGGCTCCTGGGCTATGACAGAGAGGGACACCAGGCTGTGACAGTGTTCACAGGGGTCTGAGGGTGAGGGAAGAGATGAGGATCTGACTCCATGTTTCAGAAGGTTTGATTTATTATTTTATTATTTATATTATATTAAAACTATACTAAAAGAATAGAAGAAAGGAATTCATCAGAAGGCTACCTAAGAATAGAAAAGGAATGATCACAAAGTCCAGCTGACTGTGATTGGCCATTAATTAGAAACAACCACATGAGACCAATCACAGATGAACCTGTTGGCATTCCACAGCAGCAGATAACCATTGTTTACATTTTGTTCATGAGGCCTCTCAGCTCCTCAGGAGGAAAAATCCCAAGGAAAGGATTTTCCATAAAAGATGGGACACTGACACTGCGGCACTGCTCCCAGCATTCTCCTGACCCCCTTCCTTCCCTTGCTGACCCCAGCAGCCCCTCATGGCCTGCCATGGGCACAGCACAGGGAGAGGATGGCACCCGCAGGGTCCTGGCCCAGGGCACTCCTGAAGGAATGGGAACCTGAGCCCCAGAGCCCACAGGGAGCCCCATCTGGTTTGGGCTGGAGGGGACCCCAAAGATCACCCACTCCCAGCCCTCTGGCAGGGATGGAACCCTCCTTGGGCCTCTGCAAGCCGAGTTTAACTCACCCAGAGGGTTTAAAGGGTCTGGGGGCTTTCCAGCCACCTGCCCCAGGAGATGGGATCCCACAGACAACAGAGCCCAGCTGTGCTGCTCAGCTCAGCCTGCCCTGGGCAGGGTGTGGGAGCCTTCAGAAGGTGGCAGGGACACAGGAGCCTGCAGGGAACCAGAACAAAAACTGGAGATGAGGAGAACCTCAGGGGCACACCGTGGGTACAGTCTGTGCTGATGGAGCGGGTGTCACTCATGGTCCAGGGTCACAGCCACGGACAGAGCTGGCCAGAGCTGGGCCACTGACACCTGAGAATTGTCCCTGCCGTGCAGCCTGGTGCTGGGGACATGGGCAGCAGGAGGAGGGGGTGCCTGTGCTGCTGGGAAATGGCCATGCAAGGTACTGTGTGAAACTGGAATGTCCTGGAGATCCAGAGCCCAGAACTGCTGAGCTGTGTAGAAATCATAGCTTGGAGAACACCAGCCCATGGATAAATCACTGGTGGTGTTTGGAGACCACCAGCCCTGGAGGTATCACAGCCTGGGGAACACCAGCCCTCGTCTCTCTTTGTCATTATTCCCTATTTTCCCCAGTCTGTCACCATTCCCAGTTATTTGTTCATAAGTTCCAAAGGATCCCAGGCCCTTTGCAGCATGGTCAGGGGTGGACAATGCTCATTTGGGGTGGGATTTGGACAATGCTCATTTGGGGTGGGATTTTGCCTCCCCTGATCATTCTGCCACCACAGGCCCTGGCACAGGTGCCCATTGCAGCTGTGGCATCCTTGGCAGTGCCCCAGTGGAACCCCAGTCCCCCTGGAAGGTGTCCCTGCCCATGGGGATTGTCAAGGTCCCTTAAAAGCCAAACCATCCCATGGTTCCCTGGAAAGTCTCCCTGGATTTACTGGATTTACTGACCCCAGGCCAAGAGGAGGGAGTCACAGTTCCTGGAACACCAAATCCAAACATGTCCTTGCCCAAGTACACATTGGTAGCCCTGCTCTAAATGTAACTCGTTGATATTTTTTAATGCAAAAAGCCACACAGATCCTTTTTACAAGCAGCACCAGCACACAAAATAAAATATCATAAAAAAGCAACATTAAAAATGAACAAAAAGACAAAGCAAAACATAACTGTGCAAATAAATAACCCTTTGCAATTTGGATATTTTATGGTGAGGGAAACACTGTGAATATCTAATCCAAGCAGTTGTATTGCCAAGGAAATGTCACATAAAACCAGAAGAATCATAGCATAGATCAGGGAGATAAAAAAGGACAACACAATCTAATCAGATGTGACAGATGCAGCCCAATTCCACACAACAGCCAGAGCCAGCGGGGATTTGTTGGCATGTGCCCCTTGCTCCTGCCCAACCTTCTCCTCTCCTTCCAGTATTCAGCGCTGCCTTCATCTGAAGGGAAAATAAATCTCATTTAAAAGCTCTCAGAGGTGCCTGAACTGCTCATGAGAAGAGCACTGAGAGCTGGGGGGGCTGGGAATGGTCTGGAAATCTCAAATCAAAAAGAGGTTTGGGCTGGAAGGACCCCAGAGCTCATCCCCTGCCACCCTGCCCTGGGCAGGGACACCTGGGCACGGACATCTGGGCAAGGACACCTGGGTATGGATACCTGGGCATCGACACCTGGGTACAGGCACCTGGGCAGGGACACCTCAGCAGGGGCACCTGGACTCTGCTTTCTCCTGGTCTGGAACTCCAGGAATGTTGGAGCAGAGGGATCTGCCTGGGCTTTCTCTGGGCTCCTGGCAGAGGGCTCCAACCCAGCAGTGCCACAGCTCCCTGTGACCATCAGTGGTGACCATCAGTGTCCCCCAGCCCTGCAGGTGACAGGGACAGGCTGCAGTGGGGTGGCCTCAGCCCTGGGCTGGGCTGGGAAAGCCATCCCCAGGCCCTGGGGCTCCATTTACCTTCCTGATTGATCCCTGCAGGGATCCCTCCCAGGGAATGAGGGAGATGGCCTGAGAGACACCAGGGCTGGGCAGGGACTGTCACCTGTAATGGTCAGGGACTGTCATCTGTGCTGGGTGGTTTCTGTCCCCTGTGCTGGTGGTTTCTGTCACCTGTGCTGGGTGGTTTCTGTCCCCTGTGCAGAGTGGTTTCTGTCCCCTGTGCAGAGTGGTTTCTGACCCTGCACACCCAGCCCAGCCCCTGGGACAGGTCCATGGCTGTGCGTCCTTGCCAGGGAAAGAGCAGCTGGCTCAGTTTCTGTTTGATTTCTGTCCTGCTCCAGCTCTGCCCTGGGGATCCCCTTCTCTCAGTGTGACAGCTGACAAGGGTGCCACATGTGAGTGACAGCTGACAGTGGTGCCACATATGTGCCCTCAGTGAGGGCCGTCCCTGCGTGCCCCAGCCAGGCTGTGACACCAGCCCAGCCTGGCCTGCCAGGCTCTGGGGCCATCCCCACTGGGTCCCCATCACTCTTTTGCTCTGTCCTCACTCTCAGTGACAGAACTCCTGTCCTGCTTGTCCTGGGGTGGGGAGGGAATGGGAAATTGTGGGGTCAGTGTGCTCTGACCCCAGGGATGGATCCAGGGGCAGGAACCCCAAAGGCAGGGATGGATCCAGGGCCAGAAACCCCAAAGGCAGGGATGGATCCAGGGCCAGGAACGCCAAAGGCAGGGATGGATCCAGGGGCAGGAACCCCCAAAGGCAGGGATGGATCCAGGGCCAGGAACCCCCAAAGGCAGGGATGGATCCAGGGGCAGGAACCCCCAAAGGGCAGGGATGGATCCAGGGCCAGCATCCCCAAAGGGCAGGGATGGATCCAGGGCCACCCCCAAAGGGCAGGGATGGATCCAGGGTCAGGAACCACAAAGGGCAGGGATGGATCCAGGGCCAGGAACCCCCAAAGGGTAGGGATGGATCCAAGGACAGCATCCCCAAAGGGCAGGGATGGATCCAGGAGCAGACGCCCTCCAGGCACCCCCACAGTGCAGGGATGGATCCCCAGGCTCACAAAAAAGAGAAGGTTCCAGGACGACAAACACTTTCCCAAATCCAGGGCTGGTGTTTGCACATAGGACACGGGCAAAGGTCTCTGCCACAAGACAGAGATCACCCACAGAAAAAGGGGGGATCCAAAAGCTGTGCTGGACATGAATTTATGTTTAAATGTATGTTTAATTTATGTTTATGTTTAATAAATAATTTATAGGCATGAGTTCCTTCTGTCCAAACCCTCACAGGAGCCCTCAGCTGGCAGCAGAGTTTAGCAGGAATATTTTAGCAGTGGGTGCACCCACTTGCAGCACTTAACATGATTAGGCCTTTTTTCCTTTCCTTCCCTCTCTGTAATTAATTTGTGAAAACTCTTGTAATTATGGAGGAAAGCTGAAAAGTGAGGCCTCAAGCAACTTAAATATGAGCAGCCTGATGAGCAGCACACACTCTGGGTCTCTGTAAAAAGCCTTTAACCTTAAGCTGGTGATTTGGGAAAGGATGGTAGCTCTAACTCGTGTTTTTGTTATTGCTGGTGGCGCCAATTTCCTCAGCACAGGATCTGCTTGGGCCTTGTTGAGTGAAAAGACCTTTTCAGACTCAAAATCACCCCTGCCTTTCTCGCTAAATACCAGTTTGGAGAGGGGGAAATGGAGCAGCATCACGTCCCATTTGTGCAGTCTGAGGAAGACACGTGATAATAACTTGTTCTTGCAATTAGAGAAATGCCTTAATGAGAGCAGGAGGCAGAGAGCAGCACACACAGGACCCTGGTCAGCAACAGCTCCTGTCCTGCACAGCATCCACAGAACCAGCAACAGCCCCTGTCCTGCACAGCATCCCCCTGCAGGGATTTGGGCCAATTCACAGAAAATCCAGAGTGAACCTGGAGCAGTCTCTGGGCAGCAGGGCTGCAAACCCAGCAGCTGCCCCTCGTTTCCATAATTGGGCCCTGAGCGCTGAGCTTTAAGTGCCCTTTGCAGAGCCCACTGTGCCTCCCACAGAGCCTTTAGAGGCTCATTGTGAAAAGAGCTCTGCCTTTGTGTGAGAGCAGCCCATCAGCACAATTAAAGCCGTGCTGGTCACTTTTCAGCCTGCATTGGCAGGAAAATGCTGAAAATGTCACAGCAGAAACGAGCCCTGGGTGGTGTTTTGTTGAGGAGGAGGAGGGCTGGGCAGAGGGAGGCAGAGCTGGGACTGCAGCAGAGGACAAGGCCAGGTGGGCACATCCAGCAGCACAGGGGATTGTACCAGGGTGATGGAGCAATGCTGCTTCTCCTCCTGCCCAGAGAGGGGCACAGGCTGAGGGAGCCCTGCAGGGTCTCCTGTCCTGGGGAGGGGGAGATCAGGCCCTGCCCTGAGCGGGATGGGTGGCACCCTGATGGGAAGGTGAAACAGGAAAGCCGTATCAATATGACTGTCTGGCAAGAGATTTTGAGAATATGGAAACTATAAGTGAGATTGAAATGAAAGCAAGCTTTGAGATCCCTCAATTACTGAACAACGGGAAAACAATGACATGGCCAGCTAAGGTGATCCCCTTTTGATGGAACAACACCCTCTGCTTGCAGGCAGGTCCAAGGGTCAGAGCAGACCCTAAAGCTTGGCAGAAGGGGCCCAAAGAGGAGTTTTTAGAGTTTAAAATGTAACACAATATGGTAATGTAATGATTCTTATAGGCTGTATGTAAATGCTGTAGGATTTGTATCTTGTACTAGATTAGTTAGTGAGAATTAGAATATTCAACACAGAAGATTCATTGTTTTGTAATAGGAACCTCATTCTCTTACCCTTTTACTCTCCTACCCTTTTTACTCTCATACCTTTTTTACTCCCTTACACTCCTGCCCTCTTACTCTCTTATCTCGCATCCTCTCTACCCCTCTCCTCTCGGGCCTGCTCTGAGCTGTGGCTGCAGCTCCCAGCAGGCCCCTGCACCCAGGCCCTTTGCAATAAACCCCAAGTTCCAAACCCTGGCTTCAGAGATCTCTTGTCTCCGTCTGTCCTGACCGTGCTACCTCCGCCGCTCCTACAGCACTCCCTTCCCTTCCCTTCCCTTCCCTTCCCTTCCCTTCCCTTCCCTTCCCTTCCCTTCCCTTCCCTTCCCTTCCCTTCCCTTCCCTTCCCTTCCCTTCCCTTCCCAAACCTTCCCAAACCTTCCCAAACCTTCCCAAACCTTCCCTTCCCAAACCTTCCCTTCCCTTCCCAAACCTTCCCAAACCTTCCCTTCCCAAACCTTCCCTTCCCAAACCTTCCCCTGCCCTGTTTGGTGCCCGGAGCAGCCCTGGTGCCCCTCCTGCCCCCATCCCGGGGTAGGGAGGGCACCCCATGCCCTGGCACACCCTGGGCTGGCACACCCTGGGCTGTGACAGGAGCCCTGTGAGGTTTCACCTTCCACCATCCCAGGGTGCTCCAGCCCCATTCAGCCCCATCCAGGTTTCACCCAGCTGCCATTTGGGCTGGAACCCTGCACAGGTGGGAGACTCTGCTGCTGCATCCTGTGGGCACATGGAGGGCCCTTCCCTGTGCAGCTCTCTGTCTGTAACACCTCCAGTGCCAGCCAGAAAAGCCAATAAAAGCCAATGGAAGCAGAGCAGCTCCCTGAGCATGATGCCTGCAGGCTGCACACGCAGCTCTGTGCAGGGCAGAGCTGGCAGAAGGGAATTGCACATGACAGGATGTGTCAGGGGGAGCAGCACTCCTGTGTCCACACTGAATCCATCTGAGCCATTGTCACCTGCCAGGGGATGGGTGGCAGCTGGAAGGGAGCCCAGCAAAGGCACAGGAGCTGGAAATGCCTGCAGTTATCAGGGCTGAGACACACACAGGGGGCAGGAGAGCACCAGCAGGGCCCTGTTCACATCACAGAACTGCAGAGCTTCCCTGGCACAGCAGGTACCCCCTGTGCTCCCTCTGTGTCCCCATGGATGCACATCCACCTGGCATTGCACAGGATCTCAGGCTTTCCACAGAGCCACGGGAAGGTTTGGGTTGCAAAGGGCCCTAAAGACAATTCAATTCCACCCCTGCCATGGCAGGGACACCTTCCTCTGTCCCAGGTGTTCCCAGCACCAGTGTCCAACCTTGGGCACTGCCAGGGATCCAGGGGCAGCCACAGCAAATCTGGGCACTCTGTGCCAGCCCTGTGCCAGCCCCTGTGTCCAACCTTGGGCACTCCAGGGATGCAGGGGCAGCCTCAGCTGCTCTGGGCACCTGTGCCAGGGCCTCACACCCTGCCAGGGCACAATTCCTGCCCAATACCCAATTATTCTGCCAGGGACTCTGGAAAAGCAAGGCTAGGCAAGCAGAGTTTCTGTGTTTTGCACGAGCTTCCAGGGCAGTAAAATCCCTCCAGGAGCTCAGAGCTCCCAGCAGGGCTGGGGCTGCAGTCAGAGCTGCTAACTCGGGGTGACACCAATTGTCAGCTCCTATCAGGATTAGCAGAAAGGCTTTATCAGGCAAATTGGTGCTGCTGTCGCTGCCCTAATGCTATTTTAAGTGATTCCGCGTCCATTCCAGGAGACTCTGAAGGACAAGCACTGCTGGTCCGGGTGGAACCATGGGTTTCTGGCTGGCTGCTGACACAAATCCTCTCCTCACAAAGCAAGCTCCCCATGCAGGGCTCCCATCCTGCTTTTCCTGCTTATCCCATTGCCTTTCAGCGTGTTTGCACACTGGTTAAATTGCTGTTTCTGACAGCAGGCTCTGGAACTCTTCTCCCTGAGGGATCCCCTGTGCTGGGCAGAGCTTGATCTGATCTGGGGCAGGGCAGCTGTGCTTGGGCTGAAACTCTGGGAGAGTTCCTGGATCCCCTTGGAGGGATGGATGGCTGCTCACACCACCTGTGAGGGGATGTGCTCACAGGCTGGAGAACCCCTGCATTGCTCTGGAGCACACACCTGATCCCAGGCAGGGAATCCCCAGCTGGAAATGCAGCTCTGCATCCCGATCCCGGGCTGGGAATCCCAGCTGGAAATGCAGCCCTGCATCCCAGTCCCAGCTGGAAATGCAGCCCTGCATCCCAATCAGCTCCCTTCCCTCACACTGCTGCAGCACCAGAGCTGCTGAGCCCTGTTCTGCTGTCCCACTGTTCTGCCCTGGGAGCTGGCCCCATCCTGAGGGAGTCAGGATGTCACCATGATATTTTCTGAAAAATCCTCTTTTCCCAGGATTTCTTCTCCTGGGAAGCTGAGAAGCCTCAGAGGGGAATGCAAACAATAATTATTTAATTGCTTCTCCTGTGTTTGCTGCTTTGGGATGGGGCCCCGACGTTGCTTACCAACAAGTGAATGTTTGACTGGTTCCATGTGAATTGTTTTTAATTAATGACCAATCACAGCCAGGTGTGTCAGACTCTCTGAGTCAGTCACAGGGTTTTATTATTCATTCTTGTTCAGCCTTCTGATGTCTCCTCTCTCTTTCTTTAGTACAGTTTTAGAATATGATATGATATGATACGATACAATGCAATGCAATATAATATAATGTAATATGATGTAATGTAATATAATATAATATATAATATAATATAATATAATATAATATAATATAATATAATATAATATAATATAATATAATATAATATAATATAATATAATATAATATAATATATCAGCCTTCTGAAAACTTGGTCAGGTTCCCATCTCTCACCTCATCCTGGGACCCTGGGGCAGGGAGCTCCAGCCCCTCATTCTGGGCTCACCTGAGCTGCTCAGCCCTGCTGTGCTGGGGATGGGCAGGGCTGTCCAATTGCTTCTGACAGGAGCAGTTTTTCCTCTCTGTTCCCATTACAAACACCCTCTTCCCTGGCACTTGGCCATCTGGGAGAGTTATTCTGGCTCTGGGCCTCAGCGTGGGAGATGCTGAGTGCTGGGCTGCCCGTGCTAGGGAGAGCTGGGCAGTAATACAGAGCTGGAAATGCTCATGCAGATGGATTAGAGGATGTTTCCATTAAAATCCTGCCTGCTTTTCCACTCTGCAGCATAAATAATGGTGGTGTGAGTGTCAGGATGCTGAAGGCTTAGCAGAAATATTCTCTAGGCTTTGGCAGAACTCTTATCCCTGTTTAGCACAGCCGGCAGTGGCTCTGATGTGCAGAGCTGGATGTTGAACCCCAGAATCCCAGAATTGTTTGGGCTGGAAGGGCCAAATCCCACCCAGTGCCACCCCTGCCATGGCAGGGACACCTCCCACTGTCCCCGGCTGCTCCAGCCCCATCCAGCCTGGCCTTGGGCATTGCCAGGGATGCAGGGCAGCCCCAGGTGCTCTGGGTAACACCAGTGAAACGCTGCAGGGAGCTGGAATGAGCTGGAAATGGAATGGGGACAGAAAAGAGCAGCAGCAGCTTTGAGAGCCACACTTTGGGATGCAGAGTGTGTGGAAGAACCCAAGGCAGGAAGGGTTTAGGGCCTGGCAGGCAGGGATGGCAGAACACCCTCAAACAGCCATGTGCCAGTGACACAAGGACAGAGTGTGACAGGCACTGGGAGGGAATGCAGCTCCCAGCAGCATCTGCGGGCAGGGTTTGGGCAGGGCAGGGACACCCACAGGGTCTGGGCAGGGACACCCACAGGATTTGGGCAGGGACACCCACAGGGCTTGGGCAGGGCAGGAACACCCACAGCTCCTCCTCTCAGGGTCCCAGTGCCCCTGCACCTCCCCACAGCCCCATCCGAGCACCTGGCACCCCCAGCTCCTGACCCCCCGCCAGCCCAGAGGAGATGGAGCCATTTCAGACCTGCCCAAACCAAGCCCTGGGGTTTGGCATTGAAGCCCTCCAGAGCCAAGAGAGGAGCAGTGTTGTGCCAGTGCCAACAGGAGGGTTACAGACACCACAGGGCTCTCTGCTTTTGCCCTCCACGTCTGTCTGAGCTGGAACCAAACCTGCCACAAAACCTGCATCATCAGAGAGCTCAGGCTTCAGAGCCCAGCTCTGGCCAGGCTGGGCAATCTGCATCCCCTCCCTGCACACTGAGCAAGCTCCAGCAGCTGATCCCACACTGCTCTGCCCATTTATTCCCTGTTGCAGAGCACCAGAGGGAGAATTCCCAGAACCAAAGCCTCACCGGGAATCAATGGATCCAGGCAATCCCAGGGGTGCTCCTCTAACGCTGCTCTGCAGGCAGCTGGGCAGGTTCTGAGAGTCAGGGCAATCCCTGTGAGCCACCCTGGGCTGTGCCTCCTCTAACCCTGCTCTGCACACAGCTGGGCAGGTTCTGAGGGTCAGGTCCATCCCTGTGTGGGGGTTTTGGGATGGTCTGGTTTGAGCTTTGCACAGTCAGAAGTTGCTGCACGTAACTCGTGCAGTGTTGGGATGCTGAGCTGCAGGCATCTGTGCCTGCTCTGGTGTAAAACCCATCTTTGCACAGCACAGATGAGCTCCTTGGGCTCCTCAGCAATTCTTTAAAAATGAATTAAAGCAGTTGCTCACTTGTGAAATCCCAGCTCGTCAGCAGATCTCAGACACAGGGTGGGTTTTGGTCACTCTTCTGCATTTCATCAACCCCAAGCTCAGCTGAGGAGAGGCCTTGCCAGGCAATTTTCACTGGGTGGGACGGGTCCCTTCCTCCTGCCACAGGACTCAGGGAGAGGAGCAGGCCTGGAACACTGTGGGATGACTCCTGGTGCCCAAGAGTTGCCTTGTCATGCCCTGGAGGTGACTTGGCCATGTCAGGGCCACCACAAGGGGCCAAAGTGTCCCTCTGCAGGTCCCAGCAGCAGAAACCTCCCTGGGCTGGGTGTCAGAGGGAGTGAAGGCGCAGGGGGTGAAGGGGGAGCCTTACAGGGCTGGGAAATGCACACACACTGCTGGCCTGGGACACCAGGGGCTGGATGTGTGTCAGGACATTGTCCTGGTGCTGCCAGGATCTCCCAGAACCTAAAGGAAAATGCTGGGGGAATATTTCTGTCAGTATTTCCTGCTCGGAGCAAAATCCTTTTGCCATCACTGCAAGGACTGTAACAGAGAAGTGGAAAATCTCTCCATCTGTCCAGCCAAATCTCTCATCTGTCTTTCCTTCCTGCTCTGACAGGGATTGCAGGGGATGTTTGTGAATCTGGCCTCAGAACACCTCGCTGATCTGAGGCTGCTTTCTGCTTTTGGATGAAGGGAGAGGAGCCCTGGGGTGAGGAAGGGCTGGATCTCCACCAGCCCCTTTGAAGCTCTGGCTCTTCATGTCACAGCAGGACTTGCCAGATGCCTTGTGGTCAGGAACAAATCTGGCTCTTTTTTTTTTTGGTGTTTCTAACAGGAACTGAGCTCTTTGAAATCTCTGGCCTGATAAAACTTGTTAAAAAATCACATGGGCAGCCTGAGACAGAGCCATGGTTTTTAACTCTTTCTCAAATCCAGCCAACTGAGGAGAGGAGAATTCTCTGTCTGGGAGGATTTGCCTGACTCCTCACCAGGCACAGACAGGAACAGGGATCCTGTCTGAGCAGAGAAGGGGAAAATGGAGCAGGTTCTCCCTGCTGAGCCCACCTTGCACCCCCAGCTGCTGGGGGACATTTCACAGAATGAAGGGACCTCAAATGGAAGTGACGTAAATCCCAATCCAGTCCCAGTCCATGGGCAGGGACACGTCCATCCCCATCCAGTCCCAATCCATGGGCAGGGACACGTCTATCTGGAAAAGATTAAAAGGAGCCAGGTTGAGTGACCGCAGCCTGAGCTCCTCTCCCCAGCCTTGCCCATCTCTCCCGAGGGTACTGATGTCCCTCCAGTGCCTGGCAGGAGTTTGCAGCAGTTTAAAAGGTATTCCTGAGCTTCAGGTGCCAAAATTCTATCTGTGAACCCTTGCTGTGGAGCTGATATTCCTTTATATCTTGGAGTCTCTTGAAGTCAAGAAGAAAACCAGAGCACCAATGTTCCAGGTGGTAAAAAGATGGATTCTGGTCATTGTATTCTGCTGGATTGCCCTGGATTCTGGGGTAGTACAGAACATTTCCCAGCCCTGGCAGTGTCCAAGGCCAGGTTGGACACTGGAGCACTCTGAGACAGTGGGAGTTGTCCCTGTCATGACAGGGTGGCACTGGGTGGGATCTAAGGTCCCTTCCCACCCAGCCCATTCCAGGATTCCACGTTTCCATGCAGGATCACTGGCTGGAAGCCTGGGACGATCCCTGTGTGTCACTGTGCCCAAAGCCAGGCTGAGAGCTGCATTTGAACCATTCCCTGGTGCCCAGATCTCCAGTCCAGCTGGGCCATCCAACAAGGGATACTTCTGCACCAAAACCTCCCCCTCTGCTCTCCATCCATGGAGGGGCTCTGCCCACATTCCTCTGGAGAAGGGAGATGTCAAATGTGCCAAGGACTGAGAACTCTGGAATCTCAGGAGGGCAGAGCAGGACGTTGGCAGTGCTGCAGGAGAGGGGCTCATCTGCTGTGTGACAGCTCAGGGGGAGCTGCCAGAGCCAGGCTTGGCAGGGAAATGTGCTTTTGCAAGAGGTTTAACTCCCTGGAGGCTGTGCCAGCCTGGGGTGGCAGGGACAAGGGCCAGCACAGGGGTCCTGTGCAGCCACGCTGACTCACTGGAAATGAGGAATTCACCTCCTACCCTGACTGTAATATGGGGCTTTGTGAGGAGAGGTTTCTGTGGGACAAGTGTGGATCTGCACAGCAACCAGAGCTGCTTTGGGACTGTGGGGTTACCCCTGGGCTGGTCTGCATGGGAGGGTAAAGTCCAGAGGCGGCAAACCAGGACCCATCTTAAAGCATTTCTGAGTCTGGAGAGGCAGTTAGATGGCCCAGCAGATGGAGAATCATGGAATCATGGAATGGCTTGGGCTAGGAGGGACCTTCAATCCCACCCAGTGCCACCCCTGCCATGGCAGGGACACCTCCCACTGTCCCACGGTGCTCCAGCCCCAGTGTCCAGCCTGGCCTTGGGCACTGCCAGGGATCCAGGTGCAGCCACAGCTGCCCTGGGCACCCTGTGCCAGGGCTTCACTCTCACAATAAAGACTTTTATCCCACCTACTCCTTTCCAGTTTAAAGCCATCCCCTTGTCCTGTCACTCCATGAATCCTAAAGGTTGGAAATCACCTTTGAGATCCCCAAGTCCAGCCCTGAACCCAGCCCACTGTGTTCCCCACGGCCCATATGCTCAGGTGCCACATCCACGGGTTCTGGGACACCTCCAGGGATGGTGACTCCAGCCCTGGACACCCTGAGGGACCTGAGGCAATGGAGCCATGGGGCAAGAGCTGTCACAGAGGGTGTGACACCCCTGAGAGTCTGGGCTGTCACAGACATCTTTTTTGAAAAATCCTTTCCTTAGCATTTTTCCTCCTGAGAAGCTGAGAGGCCTCAAGAACAAAATGTAAACATTGATCATCTGCTGCTGTGGGATGCAACAGGTGCATCTGTGATTGGCCCATGTTGCATGTTTCTAATCAATGGCCAATCACAGTCAGCTGCCTCAGGCACTGTGTTCAAGACACAAGCCTCTTTTTATCATTCTTCCTTCCTATTCTATTCTTAGCTAGCCTTCTGATGAAATCCCATCTTCTATTCTTTTAGTATAGTTTTAATGTAATATATATAATAAAATAATAAATCAGCCTTCTGAAACAGGGAGTCAGATCTTCATCTCTTCCCTCTTCCTGAGACCCCTGTGAATACTGTCACACTGGGCAGTATCTGGGCTCAGCTCCAGGACTCTGTATGTACTTTCAGGGTTGCAGAGCCTTCTCCAAGGAGCAGAACTTGCAGAAGTCCCAAAGGCTGAGCAGGTGCTCTGGGGCTTCAGGAGCTTGGGACATCCTTGGCCTTATAAACAGTGGATGTTTGAGTAGAAAAGGGAGGCTGGACAGGGATGTTTGAGTGGAGAAGGGAGGCTGGATGGGGATGTTTGAGTAGAAAAGGGAGGCTGGACAGGGATGTTTGAGTGGAAAGGGAGGCTGGACAGGGATGTTTGAGTGGAAAAGGCCCTGCTCCTGGCAAAGCTGCAGAGAGGCCGTGTCCAGGCTGGGACCAACAGTTGATTGCCAAGGGAAGAGCCAGGAAAATGCTGGCAGACCTGCAGGAAGGCTGTGTCCAGGCTGGGACCAACAGGTACTGCCAAGGGTTGAGGGGAGAGCCAGGAAAATGCTTAAAGGATTGGAAACCTGCTTATTGTGAGAAGCTCGGGGATCTTGGTGTGTTTAGCTTAACAAAGAGAGGATTAAGGAGAGACTTTGTGGAGAGCAGAAATCGATGGCAGAGGATTTCTGGCCCTGCAGACAGAAGTATAACAAGGGAGAGAGGCAGGAACTGGGGCCAGGCAGCTCAGAGCAGGGCAAGGTGCCTGCTTTAGGCAGGAGGGGCACTGCTGGTGGGGCAGCAGCTCTCCAGCACTGAGCTGGGTGGGTTCCAGAGCAGGGATTCTCCTTGGATCCCCCTTACTGCAGCTAAGGTGGGGCAGCAGCTCTCCAGCACTGGGCTGGGTGGGTTCCAGAGCAGGGATTCTCCTTTGAGCCCCCCTATTGCAGCTGAGGTGGGATTAGTGCACCAAGCTCAGGGCCAGGCTGATGAGCAGCTCAGAGAAAATGATCCTGATGGATTTTTTTCATGCTCTTCTGAAAAATCCATGAAGTCCCAAGCGCAGGTGATTTTTGGGGGAGGGAGCTGAGAGGGAATTGAATCTGCTCAAAGCTGTTACAGACAGCAGCAGAGCAGAATCAATCACCATAATCAAAGCAGAACTGCCTGATGACACCGAGGGCTGAACAATGAACATTCACATAAATCCACTGCACTGATTAGGCAGAAAAGCCCAGATAGTCAATATTCCCATTAAACATCCATCAGCAAGTGCTTCCCAGATTGCACTCCCATTTGGGAATTTCTCCATTTCATAGGCAATTGGAGCTGTTTAGCTGATGATTGCTGTTGGATAACACCACCTCCCTGGGATGTAAAATCACCTGGGGAGGGGTGTTTGGGTAACTGGGGCAGCTCTGCTGGCACACAGCCCCTGGGGCTCATTCACAGCCCAGCTGAGGCTGCTCTGGGCATTTCCCTGCTATTGGTGGGGCAGGGGGTCACTGCAAACAGGCACACATGGGGAGGTTCCCCCTGCACTCTGGGCATTGTCTGGGACATGGCATTGCCGTCTCCCAGGCTACTTTTCCCAAGGTGGGCACAGCTCTCCAGAGTTCTGCAGGGAGGGAGATTTTGGCTTCCAGCACCCAGCCTGTGAGGAGATGCAGCTGTGGGGACCCTGGAGATGGGGCAGGGGCTCAGAGCAGGGTCAGAGCCAGCCCAGCAGGGCTGCACTGGGCTGACCTGTGCTGACTCTTCTGGCACCCAGAGCTGCCAGCTTCTCTTCTTCCCTAGTCTCTGCTGCGTCCTAGGATGGTTTAAATGCCAAGGATTTTAAACAGCCAACAGAGGTGTCTGATCCAGGACTGAGGGAAGCCCTGTGAATAGAGAGAAGCACCTCAGTCAGTCACCCACAGGTCACTACTGGTGGCCCTGGGTCCACCCAGACCTGTCACACCTCAGGTTCCAGCTCGAGCCACAAACACCAGGAGGATGTGGGATGTTGGGGAGGTTTGTCTAAGAGAGCTAATGCAGGCAAAGAGGTGAATGGAAAAAAAAAGGTCAGAAAGAAAAGTGGAAAAGGGGAGAAATGGGAAATGGAATAATTGGTACCACAGAGGGGGAAGGAGGCAGCACCCCTGATGTGCTTTGCTTTGCACTCCCATCATGTGCAGCACAGAGCAATCAGCATTCCTGGAAACTTTGGGTTTTAATCTCTCTGAACCTCAAATCTCCATTTGTAAGTAGGGATAATGTACTCTGAGGACAGGAAGATTAGTTAATTAATGGGTTGTGACATACTCTGATGCTGTGATAATGAGCACTGCTAGGAAATGTGTGATTGAGGCTCTGCCTCAGTGTATTTTATTTAGATCTGAACCTGGGCATAGGAGCAGCCCCTGGAGCTGCAGAGCTTTCCCTGTGCCTGTCCCTCTGTTCAGGGATTTCCATTCTGTGCTCTGGAGTCTCCCATGGCAGCACAGCCTGGAATGCTGGCCCATATGTGTGGGACAAGATTCCCAGTTCACAGAGCTCTCCTAAAGCTGCTGGCTCTGGGGCTGTGCTCCCAGCAGGGAACACAGGAACAGCCTGGGCCGCTGGGCTGTCTGTGCAGGGCAAGAGCTGCACTGGATGAGCCCCGTGGGGCCCTCCCAGCTCAGGAGGTTCCATGAGTCAGGCAGAGAACTCCTGGGCCACATCCTGGCATGAGGAGAGATGAGGGCACCGAGATTGTTGGGGATCACCTGGGGAGGCTGATCCCATCCAGGCTGATCCCATCCAGACTGATCCCATCCAGTGGCTCCTAGGAGGGGTGGAACACCTGAGAAGGCTGATCCCATCCAGACTAATCCCACCTGATCCCATCCAGGCTGATCCCACCTGATCCCATCCAGTGCTGCACAGCTCTTGGGAAGGGTGGAACACCTGGGAAGGCTGATCCCATCCAGTCTGTCCCCATCTGATCCCATCCAGGCTGATCCCACCCAGGCTGGTCCCATCCAGTCTGTCCCCATCTGATCCCATCCGGGCTGACCCCATCCGGGCTGGTCCCATCCAGGCTGATCCCACCCAGGCTGATCTCATCTGATCCCAGCCAGTGCTGCACAGCTCCTGGGAAGGGTGGAAGTGTCACCCCTCAGAGCAGTGTCAGCACACCCACACTCACACACAGACAGGCAGAAACCCCGAGCAAAGCCGTGCTGGATGCCCTGACCCCGGAGCTGTGGGGCTGGGGATGTCAAGGACAGACAGAGGGGACTGAGGCTGAACCTTCAGGGCTCCAGCAGTGTCGGGTGATTTGGGGCAGGGACTGATCACATCCAGCACTTGCTTTGGGCAGCTGTTGAGGGAAATGAGAGGAGACTGGTGAGGAAGGGGCAGCAGGATGGTGCAGAGCAGTGGGACTGCTAAGCCTGCAGGGAAGGGGAGCGAGCACAGACCTGGCACAGCACCAGGCTGAAGGGCACCAGACAGTGACCTTGCCTCGCCCTTCCCAAGGCAGAGCAGGGCTGGGAGCCTGGGGGCATGGGGCTATGGAGAGGGGCCCTGGAGAGGTGAAACAGGGGGAAAAGTCTTCCTCAGAGCCCTGGGAGCCAGGCCTGGAGAGGGGAAACAGGGAAAAGGCTTCCTCAGAGCCCTGGGAGCCAGGCCTGGAGAGGTGAAACAGGGAAAAGGCTTCCTCAGAGCCCTGGGAGCCAGGCCCTGCCGCCGAGCTGTGCCCAGTGGGCTCAGGAGCAGCTGAGGGGAAGGCAAAGGGAGCCAAGGGAGCCAAGGAAGGGGAACAAGGGAAACAAGGGCACCAAGGGAACCAAGGACACCAAGGGAGTCAAGGGAACCAGGGGAACCAAGGGAGCCACGGGCACAAATGTCCTTCCCTGCCCTCTGCCAGCAGCCCTGGCACAGCTGCCTGCCCCTCTTGGCATGGGGCATGAGCTCCACGCTCCTCAGTCACCTCTCCTGCTGCACCCTGACCAGTGGGCAGGCTGTCCCACAGGTAGGGATGCTCCAGCTGGGACAGCTGTGTCCCCCCAGGGGCATTTTCCATCTGCCCCAGGACAGGAATCGCCCAGGTGCTGTTCCTGGGCACTGAGCCTGGTCTGGCTGTGCTTTCTACCCTGACCCTGCAGGCTGCCAAAATTCAGGATCACAGGGTAAGCAGGAGATGTCTCAGCCTGGGATGGAGCAGGAGCCTGGGACAGAACCAGGCTTTAACCCCTGCACACAGAACTGCTCTGCTCCCTCAGCACATCTCCCTCGGACCCCTCACTGCCTGAGCTCCAGCTCACTCTTTGGGGAGCCTTTTCTCCCGTTGATTCTTGTTTTCTCTTGGCTGAGGCTTTTCTTTCACTGATTTTTTTAAAGTCAAGGACCAGAGGCTTGAAAGAAAGTGACTCATCCCCTCAGAAGTCCTGGCAGCTCTTATCTCCTCTTTGGCACCAGCTGGGAGGTGGGAAAGTGGGAAAAGGAATTAAAAAAAGAGAAATCAATACATCTTTTGTATGATTTTCCACAGCTCACCTGTTGTCTGTGCTCTCAGCTGGGGAAGATAAGGTGATTTACTTGGTGGCAACACTTCTGCCCTTTCAGCTTACAAAATCCTTAATTCATTAGCAGAGGTATAACACGAGCAGATCAGCAGGATGGGAGTCGCTCTTTTGGGAGCATTTCAGGCTCTAAGGAAGGAATCTTTCCTCTCAGTTTTACATATAAATATGTATGTTTATGTATATATATTTGGATGTAAGTTTAATTTGGGTATAAACACACACACTGACAGTGCTGACCAGTATGAGGGTGATGTACAAGGCCACGACGCTTGTGGAGGAGATGGAATGAGACTGAGATTCAGAGTTTTCCATGAGGGAAAGGGGGATGGAGCAGGTGCTGCCCAAGGCTGAGATTGAGCATTCCCAGAGTTTTCCATGAGGGAAAAGGGGATGGAGCAGGTGCTGCCCCAAGGCACAGGGTGTGAGCCCTGGAGAGGGCAGCTCAGTCCATGGCACTTCCTGCAGGCTGTGGGGGTTGCCAAAGAGCTGCGACCAGCTGGGGGACAATAAAATGACATCTCAGAAGTGGAAAGTTAAACAAAGGCACAACGGGGACCCTCAGCCAGCCCCAGGGATATCCATCCCAGCCTTCCCCATGCTGGGGACTGGCTGTCACCCAGGCAGTGCAGAGGGACCCCAGAGCCCGGGCTGTGTGCCCTGGGTCAGGAATGGAGCCTGGTCACCCCAAGCTCAGCAATGTACCTGCCCAGTATGTCCTGTGGCTCCCCAAGCCCACAGCCCTGCCAGGCTGGGGAGAAGGAGCAGAGAGGTGCTGGCACGGAGTTCCAGACCTGCAGAGCTGGCATGGGCAGTGCCAGGAGCGATGTTGCCCTCAGGAACTAGATGGCTCCTGTCCTGGCACATGCCACGGGCTGGCAGGGACATGCAGGAGGCTTTTCCAGGCCCCAAAAGCACATGGAGCACAGGATGGAGATGTGGCTGTGCTGCAGCACAGGGCAGGTCACCAGGGCTGCCATGCCCCTCAGAAATCTGGGAAACCAGCAATTCCTTCTGGGACGGGTAAAGGGCCTGGATCAGACTGGCCCTGGGTGTTTATCGCAGAATAAAACTTCTTGTGGATGGATGGATGATGGATGGATGGATGGATGATGGATGGATGGATGATGGATGGATGGATGGATGATGGATGGATGGATGGATGGATGGATGGATGGATGGATGGATAGATAGATGGATGGAAGATGTAGGATGGATGGATGGATGGATGAGGTCTACATCTGCCTATTTTCCTGTACCCTAACTCATGCCATATGGAACTAGCTGGATCAGCCCTGGGTGATGCAGTCTTTGGGAAGCTGTCAGGAAGTTTAATGTACTGCCACAACAACTCCCTGAAATGCTGCAGCCTGAGGCACCAGCTGCTCCTGCCCTGCACCAGCTGCTCCTGCCCTGCAGCCCCTTCCCCTGAGGAGGGCCACCCCCCCAGGAGACCCCCAGGACACCTCCAGGACAGCACTCCTGGCATGTCCTGAGCTGCTCTGGCCCCAGGGAACCACGAGCCTATTACAGTGACCTGACAAGGGTCTTCTAGGTGAGAGAAATGGACGAGAATCTTAGTTCATGATCAGAAGGCTGGATTTATTGATATATGATATATAATACATTATTACTATACAAAAAGGAATAAAGAGTGAAGTTGCAGAGGCTGCTAAGCTAAGAATAGCATAGAAAAGAGAAGCATAACAATGTTCTGTGTCCAGCAGAAAGCAAGAACAAACTCTTCTGTGAGTGGTCAGCAAATCCAAACACTCACAGAAGAACAATCACTGTTGCACCTGTTGCATTCCACAGCAGCCAATAACAATTGTTTACATTCTTCTTCTGGGGCCTCAGCTTCCCAGAAGATGAACAAATCCCAAAGGAAGGATTTCTATGAAAAAATGTCTGCGACATGAGCCCTGTGCTCCAGGGTGTGGATCCAGCAATGCTGGGTGTTAGGTGTGAGCTGGGGTGGGAAAGATACCCTGGGCAGGAATCTTTGTGTCTGGAGGCCGAGGGGATGGAGGAGAGCACACTGAGCGCAAATATCAGCTCCTGAGTCACTGACTGCTTTTGTCCATGTGCTTCATGTGAGACTGGGGAGTTTGAAGAGTCATTTTGGGAAACCATGGGGTAAAAAATAAAAAAAATAGAAGAAAAATAAATAAGTGCTAACAGTGTCCCCCACTGATCAGCTTTAACTACAAAGGCCTCAGAATTGGCCTTTAAAAGGTCAATCGAAGTGAAAATCTTTGCAGAAAATCTCTTAAATGCTTGAATCCCTCAATTACTTTGCCTCAGGCTTTGGAAGGAACCTTTCCTCTGCCTGTGGAGAGCTGACCCAGAGCTGCTCTGGGGGCGGCTGCACCCATCAAAGAGCCCGTGCTGCCCTGCAGATCATCCCCACAGCTCCATGGACTCATTTCCAGCTCACCACAGCCTCCCTTCTGCCGGGAGGCACAGACAGCAGGGATGGGAGCGAGGGGCTCCAGAAGGGAGAAGCAGTTCCTACAGGACGTGCTGCCATTTCTTCTGGAAGGTGCTCAGCGAATGTCACTGTCCCAGCCCCTGCGCAGCACTGTGAGGCAGAGCTGGGCACACAAAGGATGCTCTGCTGCTGACGAGTGCAGCCCCCTGGGTGCCCTTGATCTCCCAAAATACCTTCAAAGGGAGCCCTTTGTGCTTGCCAGGCTCCCCATGGCACAGCTCCCTTTGATTCCCTTCCTCCCTGACCTACCTGGGAAGGGCTGGCACCATTCCCCTGTGAGATAACAATTATCTGGGGCTGGGACAGGGCTCCTGCTCGGATCAGAGCCTTACTATGGCCTTTGAACCAGCCTGGCCTGGCAGGAGCAGCATGCTGAAAAGCAGGGCAAGGAGCCAAACAGAGAACCCCTTCCATTGTCACCCAGCAGCTCCTCTCCTCTCCTCTCCTCTCCTCTCCTCTCCTCTCCTCTCCTCTCCTCTCCTCTCCTCTCCTCTCCTCTCCTCTCCTCTCCTCTCCTCTCCTCTCCTCTCCTCTCCTCTCCTCTCCTCTCCTCTCCTCTCCTCTCCTCTCCTCTCCTCTCCTCTCCTCTCCTCTCCTCTCCTCTCCTCTCCTCTCCTCTCCTCTCCTCTCCTCTCCTCCCCAAACCTCCCCATGATGGAGGATTGTTTGGCACTCAACAAAACTAAAATTTCCAGACAAGATTTTCAACCTTCTGGTTTTCTTCCTGCCTTCCCCTAATAACAGCCAAGCAATTATAAATATTATTAGCCAGGTAAAAAGTGCTGGCTCAGACACAGCTTTCAGCCACACTGACTCCCAGATCCTTGTCACTCTGCCTTGCTCCAGCTGCCACAGAAACAAAGGAGCTGACAGCTTCAGAATTACAGAATTAGAAACTCTCTGCCACCTTCTCTTTGCTGGAAGCAGTGAAAGTTTTTTTTGGTTTTTTTTTTTTTTGAGAAAAAGATGTAAAAGAAAGGTGATTTTTTTAGCATGCCAGTGTAGCTCAGGTTCCAGAATTAGGAGACCACCTTGGAAACAGATGGCTTCAGAACTGGGTTAGAAGCAGGTGGAGGAGTGGCAGCAAATCCCCTCAGCAGTCAGGGAACTTGGAGGGTTTGACATTTATTGCCTCCGTTCCCAGAGGAGAAGTTGTTTTTGCTCTCCCAAAACTTGCAGGGGAGCAGTTCTAACATTTAGTAGCTGTTAAGCTTAGCTTAGCTAGGACAAAGCCAGCCCGCAAGGCAGGACTTGTTCTCAGCACGCATCACACCTATTCTCATTGTGGGCAGGGCCTGGAGCTCCCAGCAGCCTTGGCAGCTCTGCACAAGGAGTAGAGAGAGGGAAGAATTTGTCACAGCTTTGTTGCTTTCACCTGAAGCTGTTCTGAAGGCTGAGGGAGCTGGCAAAGGCTGGCAGGGGTTAGGGGAGGAGGATCTGGCTGATCCAGGGCTTTCCTCAGTGCTGCCTTCACCCCCTGCTCAGCCTCCCCTGTGTGTCCCTCTGGGGCTGTGAGCACTCTGTGACTTTCCCAGCACCCCTGTGTCACCCTGGGGTGTCCCCAGACCCTGCCCTTCACCATCCTCCCCCTCCCTGCTCCCCCCAGGCCTGGCTTGAGCATTTCTGCTCTGGGAACCAAAGTCTCTGCTCTGACCCACCTCCTGCAGCCTCTCCAGTCCCTCAGCTCTCCCAGAGCTCCAGACCATGGGAAGGCCAGGGCCCCTGGCCCTGGGGGCACAGCTGCCCACCTAGCAATGCTCCTGAGCAGCTTTGTGCTCTCGTCATTGCCTCAGACAGCCCGGGTCAGGCTGAGATCATGGGCACTGAGCCTTCATCCCATGAGGGCTCTTCATCCCGGGAGGGCTCCTCATCCCATGGAGGCTTCCTCTCTGCTGAGAGGGCTGCCAGGTTGGACAATGAGTGATGGGAGCTCCCCAGGAGCCAGCACAGCCCTGGCACTGCTCTGTGCCTGTTTCAAGTCCCTGATAAAATAATCTCCCTCATCCTCCATCCCTCTCCAAAGGCCCGGCCTGCAGCTGTACAAGCAAATGACATCCCCTTCATTAATCACCATCAAAGGGAAAGCAAGAAGGGGAAAAGCTGAGCCCTCTATGCTAAGAGCAGGCATTAAAGTGTTATTAAGTCTCTTGGATTTCATTTGCACAGCTGGAGCTGTGCTAGTGTCTCTGGAGGAGCAGGGACAGGAGCAGAGGACGCCCCTTCCCCTCTCACTGCTCTCCAGAGTGTCAGGGCAGGATGGATGTGTCCCCAGGCTTCCCAGGACTCTGCTCTCCTCCCTGCCCCAGCCAGGTGTGCAAACAAGCTGAAGGGACACTGCAGGGCACCTGTGGAGCAGGGAACACACTCGAGCATCTCTGGTTCCCAGCTGGGAGTGAGTGCGAGGGCCGTCCCTTCCTCGGGCTGTGTTCCTTCTGTGCTGGGAAAGGTGAAACAGGAAAGCCTTACAAATATGATTGTCTGGCAAAAGATTTTGAGAATAAGGAAACTATAAGTGAGATTGAAATGAAAGCAAGCTCTGAGATCCCTCAGTTACTGAACAACTGGAAAACAATAGTATGGCGAGCTGAAGGCCATGGTGTGGCCATCCCCCTTTAATGAAACAATACCCTCTGCTTGCAGACAGCTCCAAGGGTCAGAGCAGACCCTACAGCTTGGCAGAAGGGGCCCAAAGAGGAGTTTTTAGGGTTTAAAATGTAACACACTATGGTAATGTAATGACTCTTATATGCTGTATGGAAATGCTATAGGATTTGTATCTTGTACTAGATTGGTTAGTGAGAATTAGAATATTCAGCACAGAAGACGATTTATTGTATTGGAATGGGAACTTCACTCTCTTAGTTCTTACCCTCTTACTCTCTTGCCCTCTTATCCTCTCTACCCCTCTCCTCTGTCAGTCCAGCTCCGAGCTGTGGCTGCAGCTCCCAGCAGGCCCCTGCACCCAGGCCCTTTGCAATAAACCCCAAATTCCACGACCTGGCTGCAGAGATCTCTGGTCTCTGTCCATCCTGACTGTGCTACTCCCGATGCTCCAACATCTCTGTGACCCAGTGCCAAAGGGGATGGACTGTCACCTCCTGAGCTGCTCTCTGCAGGTCCTGGCACAGCAAGAGAAGCCATCCAGCAGGAGAAGCCACCCAGCTTTTCCCAAGCACACAGGTGAGCCGTGGGCTCAGCTGTGCTCTTAGGAGAGCAGACACCCCCTATCTGGGCTTGTCTTTGCATCCAGAGCTGGAAATGCTGAGAGGCCTTTTGAGAGGATGTCTTGCACTCACTCACTGAGGCGTTGTAAGGAAACACTGAGGAGTTTTAAAGGAATCTGCCCAAATCCCTGGATTCTGCTCACTGCTAGCTCACAGTGCACACGCAGGGTGGCCCTGCTGTGGGGGCTGATGGTGTCTGGAGAATGAGGCCACCTTAGGTACAGGTGCCACTTCAGCTGGGACTGCACTGCAGTAAAAAGGCACTAAAATGGTCACAGCTCTGTGTGCTCTGCAAGGCTGGCTGTGATGGACAAAGCCATGGCCATGGACTGATGGGTGCAGCTTCTATCCCACTGCTGAGGGTGTCTGGGGGAATGAGGCCACCTTAGGTCCAGGTGCCACCCCAGCTGGGACTGCATTGCAGTAAAAAGGCACTAAAATGGTCACAGGTCTGCAAGGCTGGCTGTGATGGACAAAGCCATGGCTGTGGACTGATGGGTGCAGCTTCCATCCCACTGCTGGCTTGTACAAACCCAACACATCGGCCTTTTTCTCACCAAATCCACCTTTTGTCACCCAGTTTGCTCCTTCTCCATGTCATTCTTTCCCCTGGAGCTCAGTACTCATTTCTGCTGCCATGGGGCTCTGCTGTCCCTGCTGCCACCAAATCCACCTTTTCTCACCCAGTTTGCTCCTTCTCCATGTTATTCTTTCCCCTGGAGCTCAGTATGTCTGGCTGCCGTGGGGCTCTGCAGATCCTCCAGGACAGGATGAACTCACCACTCTCAGCTGGCAACACCAGTTCTGCTCTGCCACCTGAACACCCAGGGCAGGCCTGGCAGGGACCAGCCACAGATAAGGACAGAGAAAAGTGAGGTTTGGGCTGGGAAAGAGCCTTTGCTGCTCTGCACCAGCTGGGATTGTGCAGGGCTCAAGAATCAGTGGGGATTGCTCACCCCAAGCCCAGGCACCAAACCCAGAAGCTGAGCTGGGCAGGGGAAGGGGAAGCAGTTCCAGGTTCTGCCTGGCCAGCTACAGAGCACAAGGGACAAATCCATCACAGCTGGCTGTGACAAGGTCACCCCTGGCACCCCAGCTCTGAGGGTGGCCAGAGATTCCCAGTGAACAGTGACAGCACAGGGGAAGGGTTCCCTGTGCCACCATCCCCATTCAGACCTTCAGAGGCAGGGTGGCACTATGGATGGGTGTCACTGTCACATGTTCTGGAAAAATCCTTTCGCCAGGATTTCTCTCCTGTGAAGCTGAGAAATCCTCAGAGATTTGAGCCTCAGAGAAAAATGAAAACAATAATTATATATGATTGCTTCTCCTGTGTTTTGCTGCTTTGGAATGTGGTTTGGAGCTTGTTTATCCAACATGTGAATTGTTTTTACTTAATGACCAATCATGGTCAGGCTGTGTCAGGACTCTGGAGAGTCACAAGTTCTTCTTCTATTAGTATCTTGTTAAGCCTTCTGTCTGTATCCTTTCTCCATTCTTTAGTATAGTTTTAGTATAGCATTCTTTTATATAAGTACATAAAATTAACACGGAGTCAGATTCTGAATTCCTCCTTCATCCTGGGAACCCAGAAAATACCACAGATGGGCAGGTTTGGGGACACAGGAACTGCCAAGAGAGTGTTGTACCCAATCTCCAGGGACCTGCTGCCACCACCCAGGCTGTGGGTGAGATGGTGACAGCCTGGTGTTCCTGCTCCATGCTCTCCCTGCAGGAAAAGAGCTCAAACACCTCTCTTTGGATCTCCCAGGAGCTGATTCCTTGGATGTGCAGGGAATAAAGAAGCCTGTGCTGTGTCACACCTGGGGACACCCCAGGACAGGCTGTGTGTAAGATGGTGACAGCCTGTATGTCCCTGCTCTCCCTGTGTGTCTCTGCTGTCCCTGCAGGAAAAGAGCTCAAACACCAGCTCCCAGGAGCTGATTCCTTGGATGTGCAGAGAATAAAGCAGCCTCTGTGTGTGTGTGACACCTGGGGACACCCCAGGACAGGCTCATCCATCCCCAGGTGCCACCTCGGATCAAAGGCAGAGCCAGTGGGGCATGATGGAGGGAAAGCCCGTGGAGAAACAGAATCTAAATTCATGACAGCTCTGCCTTTAATTCGATGATTTCAGGGCCGTTCATAAATTTCCATATTTAATTAAACGCTACAAGCAAGTTATTTTCCATTAGGCTGTGTGTTCCTTACTGCATCCATAGGGCCTGGGCTCTCCTGCCTCGTGTGCAAGGCCAGATAAGGCTCCCCTGCCATGCCCAGGAGCAGCAGGAGCAGCTTGCCAGGGCTTTGCATGCTGGGTGGTCTCTCTCTCCCCCACTGCCTCCTCTTTTCTGAACAAGCCTGCAAATAAAGAAGAAGGAAGTTTCCATAGGATTGTCTCCTCTCCCTGCCCAAGGTGTCTTTGAAGGCATGAATAAGAAAAGGAGGGAGAAAAGGAAGAAAGAGGAGGCTGAGAGCTCTACAAGAAAGGAAACTGGAGATAAAACAAATAAATAAAGCCAAAGGGAGGGAATACGAAAGGGAGGTGGAACTGATCCTTACAGACTCAGTTACTGCTCCACAACTCCCTCCTGGCTCAGGAGATCCCAGGATGAAAATCCCCTTTCCCCATACACCAACTGTGCCCCTTTGAAGGAAAATCAACAGCCAAGCTGCACATGTGGGGCTGCACCATGGAAATAAAGGGCACTGGGATGAGGTGCCCGTGCCTCCCACCTGCCCTTGCCTTGCCTGGTGCTCCCATCACTTCTCACCAGTGTGGATGCTGTGGCTTGTTCCCAGAGGAAGGGAATTCACTCCACTGAAGTGCTTGGGGCAAGGGAAGTGTCCTGGTTTGGGGCAAATTTGGGAGGAAACATCCAAAAGGGAAAGGGGAAAGGGGAAAGGTGGAGAGGAAGAAAGGGGGAGAGGGGGAAAGGGGAAAAGGGGAAAGGGAGAAAGGGGGAGAGGGAGAAAGGGAAAAGGGGAAAGGGAGAAAGGGGGAGAGGGGGAAAGGGAGAGAGGGGGAGAGGGAGAAAGGGGAAAGGGGAAAGAGGAAAGGGGAAAGAGGAAAGGGGGAAGGGGAAAGGGGGAAAGGGGGAGGGAAAAGGGAAAAGAGAAAAGGGAAAAGGAGAAAGAAGGAGGGATGGAAAAGAGGAAAGGGGAAAGAAGAAGGGGGAAAGGGGAAGGGGAAGGGAAAGGGAAAAGGGAAAAGGAGAAAGAAGAAGGAGGGAGGGATGGAAAAGGGGAAAGGGAAGGGGACCAACTGGCTCCCTGCCTTTAAGCCAGAGACTCTTCACTTCTGCAGATGGAAGTCTCTTGTCAAAACTCAAGCAGGAGCCTCATGCCACCCTTGCTGCAGCCAGCACGCTCAGAGTGCACTTTCCTATCACAGAATAAATGAGGCATTCAGCCTTTATTCCCAGGAAAAGACCACAAAACCCCACTTCCCTCCCCAGCAGTGCTTGGATGACTTGGCCCTTCTCTGAGGATGAGGTTCCTGAATGCCACCAGGCAAAGGTTTACCTCAAAAGCAGCAGTTCTGGCTGTGAAAGGATATTTAGAAGTTATTTTGCTCCTAATGTTGCTGGAGAGACCGAGTTACACAGCAAATTGGTTCTTAGGATGCATGTGACACTGCAGGGAGCCGTGTGTAATAAAGCAGTGTGATCATAAAACCCCTCGGTTCATCCTTAGAAAGGAACCTGACCCTCTCTGGAATTTGTCATTGGGGATTATGGATGATTTTTTATTTCTTTTTTAATGCTTGCAGCACTCAGAGCTGTGAAGGGTGAAGCCCCTTGGAGCTGCTCTCAGCCCAGCTCAGCACAGGGACAGATGAGGCTGTAAAATTTCTCTTTTTCTCACTTTTCCTTCATCCCAAGGAGGCTCATTTCCCTGCCACGCTGGAGGGAGAGGAGCCAAAACACTTCCCAAGGCTCTGCAGAACCTTCCCAAGGCCAGGACTGAGCATTAGAGCTGGGGGAAGGTGAGTCACCTCCCTGCCATGCTGGGTGTCAGCACAGGGTGTATTTATACAAACACAAACCCAGGCACTGTCCCCTCCTAGCTGCAGCACATCCCCGTGGGCTGGGCCAGGGCTGCAGCTCGGCTGGCAGGTGGCAGGTGCCACCTCAGGGGTCACAGCTTATTAAAATGTAATTGCATTGTAAATTGGATGCGCTGAACTATTGTGAGATCAGCGGCCGAGCCTCTGCTCGGGTGGTGGAGAATGTTAATGATCCCTGTGCTCACTGAGCCAGAGGCAGCTTCGGCTCCAGAGTTCCCTCTCTTCCTCCTGATGCCCACCCTGAGCCCCCCTGAGCTGTTCCCTCTGCTCCTGTCCCTGTTCCCTGGGATAAGATCCCAAATCCCCCCCTGGCTGTGCTCTCCTGGCAGGAGCTGTGCAGAGCCACAAGGGCCCCCTGAGCCTCCTTTGCTCCAGGCTGAGCCCTGCCCAGCTCCCTCAGGGATTGTGCAGCCCCTTCCCAGCTCCCTCAGGGATTCTCCAGCCCCTTCCCAGCTCCGTTCCTGCCCTGGCCTCGCTCCAGCTGCCTGGGCAGGTTCCTGACGATGGAGGCACTCAGAGTTCAGCTCATTTTCCGCCGTTGCTCCTTGTCCCCTTCCATGTCCCCGCAGCATCCCGGGTGTGTGCGGGCAGGGAGCTGTGCAGGGATCTCAGCCGAGCTGGCTGCAGCCGGTGCCATCTGCTGTGGCATATGCTGCTGGCAGGACGTGCCCGCCGCGCTGGCACAGCCGCACCGCGGAGCCGCGCCCGGGAAGGATCCCACACCCGGGAAGGATCCCGCACCGGGGAAGGATCCCGCATCCCCCGCACTCTCCGCATCCGGGAAGGACCCCACACCCAGGATGGATCCCGCATCCCCCGCACCCAGGAAAGCTCCCGCACCCTCCTTAGCCGGGAAAGCTCCCGCACCCTCCGTACCCGGGAAGACTCCCGCATGCCCCGCATCCCCCGCACCCGGGAAAGCTCCCGCACCCTCCGTACCCGGGAAGCCTCCCGCATGCCCCGCATCCCCCGCACCCGGGAGGGCTCCCGCACCCTTCGCACCCGCGGAGCTGCGGAGGCTGCGGGGGACGCCAGGAAGGCTTCTGGGGACGGTGACCCCGGGTGGTGGCTCAGATCCTGTCCAAGGAGGGGATTTGGGAGAGATCTCGGAGAGGCGGCGCGTCACCCGCAGGGTGGGAGAGAGATGTGGAGCAGCTTAAAGCCTCACTCCGTTAATGATGGCAATTAGCACGGAGCTCCCATTAACAGAAACACAATTTTGTTGTGTACACGAGCGGAGAAGAGTAAATACCCATTACTTTACCCATTTTATCTTCCGCTGTAACGGGGCAATCAGAGGCTGCTGTAACAAACAAGCCCCTTCCCCGCGGGGCTCCGGGGGGCTCCGGGCCCCCCGCGCTCTGTCCCGTCCCTCGGGCTGTCCCCACTGTCCCCAGTCCCTGCAGTGCTCCTGCCGTGACCCATCCGAGTCCCGGCTGTGTCCCTGTCCTGGGATGGCCGGGAGGGTCAGCGGGGCTGGACAGCTCCAGCCTGGGTGTCCTGGGTGGGTCCTGGGTGTGTTCTGGCTGTCCTGGGTGTCCCAGCCCTCCCTCCATGTCCCAAGAGCGGGAGCTCAGCACACAGAAGCTCGGAAAGGGCTCCTGGAACAGCAGGATAAAGGCTGAACCGAACCCGGGAATCAAACCCAGAGAACCTAACCTGGGAATTGAGCCCGAAGAACTGAACCCGGGGAACCAAATGTGGGAATCAAACCCAAGGAACCAAACCTGGGAATCAGACCTGGGAATCAAACCTGGGAACCAAACCCGGGAACCAAACCCGGGAATCGAACCCGGGAATCAAACCTGGGGAATTCAGGAATCAAACCTGGGAACCAAACCCAGGAGTCAAAGGCAGGAACCAAACCCAGGGAATCAAACCTGGGAATCAAACTTGGCTAATTCAAGAATCAAACCCTGGAATCAAACCCAGGAACTGAACCTGGAGGATCAAACCCAGGGAACCAAACCTGAGAATCAAACTGGAGAGTTCAGGAATCAAACCCAGGAACCAACCCCAGCAATCAAACCTCAAGAACCGAACCCAGGCACCTAACCCGGGGAATCAAACCCAGGGTTTCCCACTGTCCCCACTGTCCCTGCAAGGTCCCTGCTGTTCCTGCTGTCCCCACTGTCTCCACAGCATTCTCACTGTTCCCACTGTCCCCGCTGTCCCGGCAGGGCTCCTGTTGATGGGAGTCCCTTGTCTTCCAGACAATGTGAGAACAGCAAAGGGACACAGAATGGCCCCATGAGCAGCACGGGCAGCCGGGGATGTTTCTTCCAGAACCTTCCATGGATCCGGAGCACGAGGGCCCCTCCAGCACACAGAAGAGAGCTCAGTCAAACTGCTGATAGTGCTGGAAATGGAGACTGGGCCAGAGCCAAGCTCCCAGCTACCCAGTTCTCCAGTCATTGATCAAAAGTCACTTATGGGATTTTTTTCCCCATTTTTTGGGGCTGATAGTAAAAATTATTCTGAACAGGCACAGCAGTTCAATTGTAATAATTTTGTCACGTGGAATGTTTTGATTTTTCATTTTCATTTTCCAGTGCTGCTCCGTTTCAAAATTTAGCAAAAATGCGATGATTACTGTACAGTTAAAACCAAGGGGAGGGAAGCAACAAGCTGAAACCTTTCCTCTGAGATAGGAAAAAATAATATCCTATCACTGTGCATCCGGAAATGATATTCTTTCTGATTTGAAAAGGGGGACAGGGGTAATGCTGCATTTATAATTTTGTTCTATTCTTTGGGTTTTATTCTGAGCCCAAAATGCATTTAAACAAGTTATTTCTGCAATTCTCCCAATTAAAATGGAACAGCTTATTTCCCAGAGCAGAGAAAAGGCTGCAAATAGAATCCTGAGGAATCGGGAGGAGCAGGAGCCTTTCTTATGGAAACGCAGAGGTTTCCAGCCTGGAAACCCATGGCTGCTTGACTTGCGACGGGGCTGGTTGTCCTCTTGGCTGGTGCAGGGATGTGTCCTGTGCAGGACACTGAGATTCACCCTGGGGCTGCTCCAGGGCTGCTCCAGGGCTGTGGCCATGGCCTCTCCCTTCTGTGAGCCCAAAGTGCCTCCAGCCATGGCAGAGGGAGGGCTCTGCTGGTGACAGAGCTACGGAGCCACAGCCAGGGTCCTGCTGGAGACCAAACCACCCTGACCCACCAATTCTGCACATCCAGATCACTGGTATCACATTTGGGGTGTGCTTATCACAGCAGCACGGCTTGGCACAGCTGCCCAGGGCAGGGCTGGAGTCCCCAAACCTGTGGGCACCCAAAACCTGCAGATGTGGCACCTGGGGACATGGGGCAGTGACCTTGGCACTGCTGAGGGATGGCAGGACTCAGCAAACTTCGAGGACCTTTCCAATAATTCTGTATTGCTGTACTTCTGTATTTCTGTGTTTCTGCACCTCTGTATTTCTGTATTGCTGTATTGCTGTATTTCCGTATTTCCATATTTCTGTACTTCTGTACTTCCATATTTCTGTATTTCTGTACTTCAATATTGCTGTATTTCTGTACTTCTGTATTTCTGTGACTCCAGAGACTCTTGGAGAAGGAGGGGTGATAGGAGGGCGAGGGATATCCCCCAGCAGTGCCCCTTGTCCCTGGGTGACGTTTCCCTGTGCAGGGAGCAGCGAGCTGAGCATCTCTGCCTTTACTGGGTCTAATCCCAAAACTCCCTCAGACCCCAGATTCTGTTGGGATCTCAGCCCTGGAGATGGGGAGCCCATGGGGCCACATGTGTCCCACAGAACAAGGGGGGAGCAGAAAGGGGGTCCTGCTGTCCTGCCAGAGGGGCTCAGGGAAGGGATGGGAACAGACCCTACAGGGTCCGCCTTCCCAAAGGTCTCAGGACAAACCACAGACCCCCGTGTCAGAGCCCCCTCCCACAGGCACAGGGAGCAGCTCTGCCAGACCCGTGGTGCTCATGCTGGAACAAAGCCTACCCAGGGCTGGAACGGCCTGCAGGCACACAAACCAGGCTCAATCCTCTTTTCTGAGCTACAGACCTGAAAGCCCTTAAGCCCACACAAAGGGTGGCAAAATCACAAGGCAGCTCTCCAGTGGGAGTCTGTAATTCTGCTGTTCCACCTCACAAAGGGCCAATCAAGTGTCTAAATAAAGGGTGTGAAGGTGCAGGGGGGGAGAGAAGGAGCCTCTTTTGTGTGTGCCCACCCCAAACACCCCCAGCTCTCCCTGTGCCTGCCCTGTGGCTCATTGTCCACCCTCCAAGAGCTGCTCGGAGCCTTCCTCCTACTGCTCCTGGTGCTGCCTCAGGGCTGCCCGGCCACAGCTCACCCTCCTGGCTATTCCCAGCTCCAAACCCTCCCTCTGTGCCTGCAAAATGCACATTTCCCCCAGGCACAGCCCTGCCCTGCCACTCTGCGGGCTTAAACCCCAATTTGGGACCCACAAATGGCATCAGCTGGCCCCATTACAGCCCCACTTTGGGGACACAAATGCCATCAGTTGGCCCCATTACAGCTGGGCCTGGAGCAGCTCTGGCAGGAGGAGTATTTCTCCCTGTGAAATCAGCTGATTTAAATCCTAATGAGCCAATAACCACGTTTGAGTAGAATAATGGCCATAGTAATAGGAGCCATAAAAAGCTGCAGTGCTCTCAGGAATGTTCCCAGGCTCCTTCCACTCAGATGTTACCCCACTGGCAGCCTCCAAAGGAGAGGGGAAGGGATGGCCAGCAGTGCTCAGACCTGCTGCCAGAGGTGTTCCAGGGCAGCAGAGCTGCAGGAGCTGGGCTGTCTCTTCTGTGCTCTGTGGGAGGAAGAAATCCCCAGTGTGGGTCTTAGTGTTTGTGGGATGGTGACATTGCCCTGCTGAGGTTTCTCCCCTCACCTGGAGGGCACTGCAGACATTTGGAACATGTTCTATAGAGCACAGAATCATGGAATCACTGAGGCTGGAAAAGCCCTCAGAGATCATGGAGTCCAACCATGCCCAGCACTGCCAGGGCCACCAGTGACCGTGTCCCCAAGTGCCACATACTCCTATTCCTGTGAAATTCCCCCTCAGGGATGGGGACTCCAGCCCTGCCATGGGCACTTCCAGTGCTTGACCCCCCTTTCCATGGGGAAATTCATCCCAATGCCCACCCTGAGCTCCTCTGAGGCCGTTCCCTCTGCTCCTGTCCCTGTTCCTTGGAGCAGAGCCCGACCCCCCCGGCTGTGCCCTCCTGGCAGGAGCTGCGCAGAGCCACAAGGGCCCCCTGAGCCTCCTTTGCTCCAGGCTGAGCCCCTTCCCAGCTCCCTCAGGGATTCTCCAGCCCCTTCCCAGGCAGCTCTGTCCCTGCCCTTGCCACGCTCCAGCCCCTCCAGGGCTCTCCAGAGCTGCCCCAGCCCTGGAGGTGCCCCAGCAGTGCCAGCACAGGGGACAAGGGCACTGCCCTGGCCCTGCTGCCACCCCAGGGCTGCCCTGGCTGCTGTGTTGGAGGAGGAAGAAGGTCTGGATGAGGAGGAGGAGGATGAAGGTCTGGATGGGGCTGGAAGAGCTGGATGAGGAGGAGAATGAAGGGTGGCACAAATGGTATGAGGCTGGTAGGGCTGGATGAGAAGGAGAGTGAAGGGCTGGAGGAGGATGAAGAGCTGGATGAGGAGGAGGATGAAGGGCTGGATGAGCTGGATGAGGAGGAGGATGAAGAGCTGGATGAGGAGGAGGATAAAGGGCTGGATGGGGCTGGAAGAGCTGGATGAGGAGGAGGAGGATAAAGGGCTGGATGGGGCTGGGTAGTTGAAGCCCCCACATCCTCTGCCCTATGTGATGCCAATTCCCCATTTCCCCGTCCTGGCAGAGCCCTGGGCACTGCCCCAGGTCTCCTCCTGCAGCTCCTGCAGCACTCCATGGTTCAGAAGAGCTCGAGTGCCTGGAATCTGTGGACTTTGAGGAATAAATCTGCTCTAGAGTGCAATGGGGGATGTTCCCATTTACAAACCCCTGGATCAATCCATGGCCAAGCTCAGCTCTCAGTGCTGGTGTTTACAGCCCCTTCCCTGCCCTCAGGCTGCTCCAGCTTTATCTACTCTTGCTGTTGTTATTGCTATTATTATCATTATTATTATTGCTATTTTCATTTTCCTTCTCAGATTTATGAATCTTGGCTGTGAGCAGGGGCTGGAAATGGGAAAATCCAGTGCTGGGTTACATCAGAGAGCCAGTACAGCAGGAGAATGTGAAATGAGGAGCAGCAATAAAATGGATTATTAAAAAAAATAATACTCCTATCCCTGAGTTCCTTGGTCATTTAGCAAGACTATAAGTTATTAAAAAAGGAATAAGAGAATTAAAAAGTGAAATCAAGTGAGGGATAGAAATTAATTGGAGAGGAATAAATGAGTATGTAGGGGAAGATGGGCAGGGGGTGGGAAATTGCACATTTGCTTCTTCCACCTGGCCAGGTGTCACAGGGCCATGGGAAACTGAGGGACACTGAGGGACACCCAGGGACAATTGGGGACACCCAGGGACACTCGGGGACACTCAGGAACACTCGGGGACACTCAGGGACACTTGGGGACATTCACGGACACTCAGGGACACCCAGGGACACTCAGGGACACCCACGGACAGTCAGGGACACCCAGGGACACCCAGGGACACTCGGGGACACTCAGGAACACTCGGGGACACTCAGGGACACTTGGGGACATTCACGGACACTCAGGGACACCCAGGGACACTCAGGGACACCCACGGACAGTCAGGGACTCTCAGGGACACTCGGGGACACCCAGGGACACTCAGAGACAGTCAGGGACACTCGGGACCACAGCAATGACCCTCAAGAGGAGGAGCCACCCTGGAGCTCAGGGCAGCTGGCTGCAATATTCCATCCCTGCACACATCTGAGTCTCTGTACAGCTCTTCCCTCGGGGGGAGCATAAATTAATTGGAGTTTCTGAGGAGCCTGGACTCATCTTCCAGCTCCAGGAGAGCCCCCAGAGGTTCCCCAAGGTGGGTCTGTGCCACAGCAGGGGCTGGGGAGAGGAAGGGGCTGATTCCCCCAGGTTTCCTAGCAGGAAGGTGACAAAGGGAGCCTGGAATGGGAGCCAGGGTTGGATCTGCTGCATTTGCTGTGTCTCTGAGGCACGGGAGCTGTTCAGGACAGCTGGATCCTGGCTCAGCCAATCTGGGGTGAAAGACACTCTGTGCTCACTGAAGGGACGTGGCTGGGTCCTGCAGGGCTGGGGACCAGGGCAGGGCACCTGTGGGCAGAGGGGCTGAGGGGCTGCACAGCTCCTGGGGGTTGTTCCAACATCCCCATGATGACACCTGGCCAGGGGTGCCCCTGTGAGCCCACAGCACTGCTGGTGGAGGCACCCAAGGCTCATGGGGCTGTGACTGCCCCAGGGCTCTGCAGTGACCCCCAAGGGGCTTCTGGACCCAAGGCAGAGCTGTGCAGTGACCCCAAACAGCCCCAGGGCTCTGCAGTGACCCCAGGGAGCTCCTGAACCCCAGGCAGGGCCCTGCAGTGACCCCAAACAGCCCCAGGGCTCTGCAGTGACCCCAGGGAGCTCCTGAACCCCAGGCAGGGCTCTGCAGTGACCCCAAAGAGCTCCAGGGCCCTGCAGTGACTCCAAACAGCCCCCCAGCTCTGCAGATAAGGTCCTGCCTCACAGATCTCTGTGATCCCACAGATAAGGTGCTGTGATCACATAGATAAGGTGCTGCCTCCCTCAGGAGCCCTGTGATCACAGAGATAAGGCCCTGTGATCCCACAGACAAGGTGCTGTGATCCCACAGATCACACAGATAAGGTCCTGCCTCCCCAGGAGATCCCTGTGATCACACAGATAAGGCCCTGTGATCACACAGATAAGGCCCTGCCTCACAGATCTCTGTGATCACACAGATAAGGCCCTGTGGTCCCACAGATAAGGCCCTGCCTCACCAGGAGCCCTGCAGGGCACAGAGGAGCAGAGAGAGGCTCAGCCCCAGGATGGAGTGTGCTTATCACACAGTGACACACTGCTGGCTCTAATCCACCATGGGAAGCTTCTCCCTGAGCCGGTTCAGGGATGAGCTGATAAGGTGATAGAGGAGCTCAGCTCACTGGCTGTGACCTTTAGAGGGATGTGACAGTCACTGTCACAGCTGCTGGGGCTGGCACAGGCACCCCAGGGCACAAATGGGGGCCGAGGAGGAGCTGCTGGGGAACAAAGCTTGGGGACACTCCTGTGACGGTGTTCACAGGGGTCCCGGGATGAGGGAAGAGATGAGGATCTGACTCCATGTTTCAGAAGGCTGATTTATTATTTTATGACATATATTACATTAAAACTGTACTAAAAGAATAGAAGAAAGGATTTCATCAGAAGGCTGGCTAAGAACAGAATAGGAAAAAATGATAACAAAAGCTTGTGTCTTGGACAGAGAGTCCGAGCCAGCTGACTGTGATTGGCCATTAATTAGAAACAACCACATGAGACAAATCACAGATGCCCGTGTTGGCATTCCCCAGCAGCAGATAATAAATGTTTACATTTTGTTCTTGAGGCCTCTTAGCTTCTCAGGAGGAAAAATCCTAAGGAAAGGATGTTTCATAAAAGATGTCTGTGACACACTCCCCCTTCTCCCCTCAGCACCCCTCAGCTGCACCTGGACACTGCAGCCTAGGGATGGAGGATGGACCTGTCCATCCCTGTTCCTGCCAGGGCACCCAGGGGTGCTGGGGACATCACAAAGCCAAGCCGAGGCTCTGCTGGCTCCCAGTTTCTGCACCTTGACTGCAGGTGAGAGACTTTTTTACTCACACCTGACTCCGAGTCAGGGTTTTCACAGCAGAATTTCACTGTTTCTGCTTGCTAATGAAGATATATTTGTACGGAGAAAGAAAAAAAAAGAAAATATCCAGTCTCCCCCAGAGCCCCCCATCATTTGAAACGCAGGCTGGGCAAAGCTGACTGGAAAACACCCAGTGGGGGACAGAGCTCTGTGAGCAGAGAGGGAGATGAGACTCTCTAATAAGATCTTTTTCCATCTCTAATTTCTCTGAATCGAGCTGCTCATGCAGAAAGCAGCACTAGGAGATTTGGAAAGCTATTTGTGTGGGTAATTGACATTATTTTCTCTGCTAGGCACTACGCCCAACTTCCAGTGTTAATATAAACATTTTTTTTAAATGATAGCTTGTGCTTTTTGGTGGGCATAAAGCAGCATTTGTATTTACAGCCAAAATGCATAATAAATAAATGAATACATTTGGTAGAATATTTTATCTGCCTGGATGAAAAGGAATAAAATCTATTCAGGCTGACCAGAAATGCTTGTTCATTCTGGCTGGGCTTAGCAAAACATTTTGGTTAAAAGCACACAGCGAAGATGGGAATTTTTTTGGGAAGGATGTAAAATGGATTTTGATTTCTAATTTCAGCACAAAATCCTTCCTTTTTGGAGGCTTGAAGTGATATTTCAAATTTGACCCCTATTAGCCTGTATTTTTAGAAAAAGCTGAAACAACAAAGGGTTTATTACAGGTTTGGCTCAGCTCACAATCAAGTGCATTATTTAGGGTTTTTTCCATATTTTGTTTGTGGGAGAGTGGTTTTTAAAGCTGGAGCTGCAGCCCCACATTTTGTGCTGTGCCTGCCATGGGGAGCTACAGCTGCAGGGCCACTGTGGGGTGGGAATGGAGCTGGAATGGTGGAAGGAGGATTTGCCCCCTCCATCCCCTCTTTCTCCAGGATTTTGCCCATCTTTCCCCTCCCCAGGGTCATGCCCTGGTTCTCCTGCTGGACCCTGGGGTTCTGGGCTCCAACCCAGGGGTGCAGGACGATTTTACACCTCCTTTTCAAGGCCTTGGGCAAGAGAAGGGAGGGAGGCAGATGTTATGACCAGCCCTGGCATGGTCCCACTCTGGCAGAGCTTCTTTGAGGTTTATAGAAGTTCTGTGAGGTTCTGTGAGGTTCTGTGAGGTTCTCTGAGGTTCACTGAGGTTCTTCTGTAGGTTTACAGAGGTTCTGTCAGGTTCTGTCAGCTTCTCAGAGGTTTACAGAGGTTCTATCAGGTTCTGTGAGATTCTGTGAGGCTTATAGAGGTTCTGTGAAGTTCACAGAGGTTCTGTGAGGTTTGCAGATATTCTCTGAGGTTCACAGAGGTTCTGTGACGTTTGCAGAGGTTCTGGAGGTTTACAGATGTTCTGTGAGGTTCTCTGAGGTTTACTGAGATTCTGTGAGGTTCTGTCAGGTTCTTAGAGGTTCCCAGAGGTTCTGTCAGGTTCTGTGAGATTCTATGAGGTTTATAGAGGTTCTGTGAGGTTCACAGAGGTTCTGTGACATTTGCAGAGGTTCTGGATGTTCCCAGAGCTTCTGTGAGGTTTGCAGAGGTTCTGGAGGTTTGCAGAGGTTCTGGAGGTTCACAGAGGTTCTCTGAGGTTCACAGAGGTTCTGTGATGTTTGCAGAGGTTCTGTGAAGTTTGCAGAGGTTCTGGAGGTTCACAGAAGTTCTGTGAGGTTCTGTGAGGTTTAAATAGGTTTAGTGAGGTTTATAGAGATTCTGTGAGGTTCTGTGAGGTTTACAGAGGTTCTGTGAGGTTTGAAAATAGAAATCAGCTGGCAAGAAAAAGAGGGGGAAAATCCCAACTGTCACAAGGTGAAACTCAACCTCCCCCAGTGCAAAGCAGAGGTGAATACATTAAACACAAAACAAACCTCAGAGTGCTTCCAAAGAGGGCTGTGAGTCCATGGCTCCATCCTGGGACTAGGAGTGTATGAAATAATGTGCATTTTATAACCTGGGAAGGCTGCAGCTGACGTCTGGGTTTCATTGCAGCCCTGCCCTCAGAGCCCAGGTCAGGAGATGTTCCTTGGGGAGGAGTTGGAGATGTTCCTTGCAGATGTTCCTTGGGGAGGAGCTGGAGATGTTCCTTGGGGATGTTCCTTGGAGAGGAGCTGGAGATGTTCCTTGGAGATGTTTCTTGGAGATGTTCCTTGGGGAGGAGTTGGAGATGTTCCTTGCAGATCTTCCTTGGAGTTGAGTTGGAGATGTTCCTTGGAGATGTTCCTTGCAGATCTTCCTTGGAGAGGAGTTGGAGATGTTCCTTGGAGATGTTTCTTGGGGAGGAGCTGGAGATGAGTTGGAGATGTTCCTTGGGGATGTTCCTTGCAGATGTTCCCTGGGGACGAGCTGATGTGTGCTGGGAGCACAGCCGTGCCCAGCCCGGGGTGCACAGGGGGCTCACCCCAGGGGCTCAGGGAGGCTCTGAAGGGCAGAGCCCTGGGGCAGTGGCTGCTGTGTGAGCAGAGGGGCCTGGGACAGCTCCCTGCTCAGCCCAGGCCTCACAGCACATTTATTCCAGATAAACCTCTTGGGAAATGCATGGGACACATCATTCCTGCATCTCTGGGCAGAACCCCAGGGGCTGACATGTATCAGAACTGTTATTAGGTGTTATTATTCCTACTATCGAAATATGACAGAGATTTCATTTGAAATTTAAAAAACCAACCCCACAAACCACCAGAAACTCACCTGTGGTGAGATCCCCATTGACCAAGACTTGTCAACGCACAAGGAGGGCACAGCCTCTCTTGGGACCCTCCATGGGACCAGGAAAGAAGGGACTGATCCACTCACCTTTCACTGAACCAGGAAAGAAGGGACTGTTCTCCTCACCTTCCATGGGACCAGGAAAGAAGGGACTGTTCTCCTCACCTTCCATGGGACCAGGAAAGAAGGGACTGATCTCCTCACCTTCCATGGAACTAGGAAAGAAGGGACTGATCTCCTCACCTTCCATGGAATCAGGAAAGAAGGGACTGATCTCCTCACCTTCCATGGGACCAGGAAAGAAGGAACTGAACCACTCACCTTTCACTGAACCAGGAAAGAAGGGACTGTTCTCCTCACCTTCCATGGAACTAGAAAAGAAGGGACTGTTCTCCTCACCAAACACAGGACAGGGTTTGACTGATCTGCTGTAAAATGTGAGAAAAGCCAAGGTTTGACCGACCTGGGACCCTTTAGAGCAGCCCAGTGCCTCAGTCCCAGCTGTGACAGCACCTTCTGGGTATGACTGTCCCATGTCCAGCCAGGCTCTGGAACCACCCAGCCCCTTGGAGCAGGAGGGGACGTGCAGCCTCCCATCAGATCATTGTTCATGCTGCAGTTCCCTGGCAGTGAAATAGAGATAATACAGCAAGGAAACAATGCCACCAAACTTGTTATCAGCCCTTCCTTGCTTATTCCTCCCACCAAACATTTCCTATCAGCATTCACCAGCTAATCTTCTCCTTTTGTCACTGACACAAAAACACTTGCTCATTTTGTGTCATCTCCAAATACCGCAACAATAGAAGAATGCAGCCATTAATTACTGAAATTACCGTTACAAGAGAAAATTATAGTCATTAAAATCGAGGTAAAATTCATTTGTACTTTCCTCAACTTCTCCTTTTTTTTGCAGCTACCAACTTAATGCCTCCAGTAAAGACCTCAGAGTACAGCAAACTGAAAAGTCTGGGGAATGTGAGTGGGGCTGTCACTGCAGGAGCTTCACTGGGGCGAAGGCTCCTGTCCCCTCCCTGAGCTGTGCTCCCATCACAGAGCCATGGATGGGAAAATGGGATGGGATGGGATAATGGGATGGGATGGGATAATGGGATGGGATGGGATGGGATGGGATGGGATGGGATGGGATGGGATGGGATGGGATGGGATGGGATGGGATGGGATGGGATGGGATGGGAGGGACTCAGAGCCCACCCAGTGCCACCCCTGCTGTCATGGTTTGATGCTGGCACAACCAGTGTTGGGATTATAATAATTTGGGATTATTATTGATAATAATCCCAAAAAACTCACTTCCTCTCCAACCAGGACATCTGTCATGGCAGGGACACCTCCCTATGGTGGTGTTTGCAGGGGGCTTAGGATGAGGGAAGAGATGAGAGTCTGACTCCATGTTTCAGAAGGCTGATTTATTATTTATTACATATATTAAATTAAAACTATACTAAAAGAATAGAAGAAAGGATTTCATCAGAAGGCTAGCTAAGAATAGAAAAAGAAGGAATGATAACAAAGGCTTGTGACTGACCGAGACAGTCCAGACAGCTGGGCTGTGATTGGCCATTAATTAGAAACAAGCACATGAGACCAATCACAGATGCACCTGTTGCATTCCACAGCAGCAGATAATCATTGTTTACATTTTGTTCCTGAGGCCTTTCAGATTCTCAGGAGGAAAAATCCTAAGGAAAGGATTTTCCATAAAAGATATCATGGCCACACCTCCCACTGTCCCAGGCTGCTCCAAGCCCCAGTGTCCAACCTGGCCTGGGACAGTGCCAGGGATCCAGGGGCAGCCCCAGCTGCTCTGGGCTGTGCCATGAGATGGTTTTGGAGTCCATTGCAACCCAAACCACTCTGGGATGGTCTGGTTCCATGTTCCTGTGAATGTTGGAGTGAATACAGGAGCTCCTGCTGTAACCGAGCTCTGTGGCACACCCAGTGGTGCCAGTTCTGCTGGTGAGTGCTGAAGGAGCCCTGGGAGGAGCAGGATTTCCCCAGCACTGCAGAGTGGAGGAGCCAGGAGCCTGGGAGGAGCAGGATTCCCCCAGCACTGGGGAGTGCAGGGGCTGGGATCAGCAGTGCCTGAGCCTGCCCAGGGTCACTCCCTGCCCCAGGGACAGGCTGGGCATGGTGCCCAAGGGGGATTCTCCAGAGGCCAAAATCCTCTTTGGGGGATCCCTCACCCTCAGCAGGAGCTCCTTGCCTGTGGGGGATGAACAGCAGGTCTGTAAAAGCCTCCCAGACTGAATCTAACTTGATTCAGCTGTACCTGTGAGAAATCTGTCAACCTTTCCTGAAAATAGAATCCTACAACAGTTTCCCTGAGAAAGGATTCTAGGACTGACACTGCTTCCTGCGCCTATGTAAACTATTCTAAACCCTCAAAGACAAAAAATGCAGACAATATCTGCAGCCAGACCCTTGCCAGCAGGTGGGCATCCCTGGTGAAGTGACCAGTGTCCTCTAAACCAGGACACCAGTCATTACAGGGTACAGCCCATTGCTGACCAGTGGAGACAGGCAAAATTTATTTACAAAACTCTGTATTATGGGGGGTGGGAATAAACCTGCACCTTTCTGTGCTACATGAACAAAGTGCCTCATCTCTAACACCAGGTGACAGGCACACCTGCCCTGCTCCAGGGAACAGGATGGCTCCAAGGATCCTGTATCCAACCTCTCAGAGCCTTTTGGTGTGTGACAGGACCTGAACACCTGGAGCAGCCCCAGCCAGGGAGCAGCACCAGGAATGGGCACTGCTGTGCTGAGCTGGGCTGCATCAGCTGCCTCTGCTGATAGCAGTGCTGATATCAATGCTGATATCAGGAGATCAGAGGGTTCTGATTCCATCAGCTGCCTTTACTGATATCAGTGCTAATAGCAGGAGTCAGGGGCTCTGATTCCATCAGCTGCCCCTGCTGATATCAGTGCTGATACCACTGTTGAGAGCAGCAGTTCAGAGGTCCTGATTCCTGACATCAGTGCTGATAGCAGCAGTTCAGAGGGTTCTGATTCCTGATAGCAGTGCTGATACCAGTGCTGATAGCAATAATTCAGAGGTCCTGATTTCTGATATCAGTGCTGATAGCAGCAGCTCAGAGGGTCTGATTCACTGATCTGATGCTGGGTGACAGGTCCCTGGCCTAAATGCACATGCAAACATTACACACATGCATACAAATTGAGTTTGCCATTTTCTGCAGACTTCAGCCACAGGCAAACCTCGGGAAAAAGAGGAGCAGGAGCAGTTGATGTGATCAAGATAAAGGTTAAACACCCAATTATCCTGTTTGCTAGTGAGGTTATGGGCCAGCACAATGAGTGGCTTGGTTAATGTCTGCCTGGAACTCTGAGGCACAGAGCTGGCCTTTCCTCAGTGCTGCTATCAGCAGCAATGCTCAGGTTGTGTTTCAGCAAATATCTCTCCAAAGGATTTCCTCTACACTGGTTTTAACTCCTAATTTTCATTCTTATTTATTTACAGCAAAATGAAAAGGGTTGATGTTATGATTTTCTGCCAGGCTCTACAGCCAATGACACCCCATCTCTGATTTCGCTGGGCCACTGTCCTGCTCTCAGGTATCTCCTTCTCCTTTGATGAGCAAGGGTCTTGAATTCCAAGGCTTTTGCCCTCGCTGGTTTTGGACAAAGCTGCATGGACACGACTCCAGTACATCCCACAATGGTTCTGTTGCGGTGGCTGGGCAGTGTGGGACCTTTCCTCAAGGGACTGGCAAATCCTCTCCTGACGGGGAAATTCCCCTCACATTGAGTCCCAATGTCATTTTGTCCCAGTGTTTCCTCCCTTGTGTTTTATTCATCATGCAAACCCCTTCTCTTTTCCCCCCCCCGACTTTCTTTCAACAACCTGTAATCAAATGTTTCTCCAAAAGAAGTGCCCAAGGTTTGTTTGGGTTTTTCCCCATTGCTGGGATGAGCATGTGGTTGGAGAGTTCACAGGCTCCTTTCAAACAGACGGCTAATTGCTCAGGAGCAGGCACCAAAGTTAACGATAAATATGTAAATTGGGCAAGAATGAAACACTCGTTAAACATCAGGCATTTACTATGGAAATTAAGTGTCATTAGATGCATAAAAGGCTTTCCCAGCTTCCCTTCAAGCCTTCATTAGTGCACTGATCCCAACAAACACAGAGGGGCCACCCCATCCAAACAGGAGCACAGCCATCCTGAACGGGTGCCCAGAACTCAAACCCAAACATTTTAAAATCAGTTTTGGGCTTTGAAGATACTCCACAGCTTCCCTTCTCTTCCCAGTGGCATTTCCCCTTTGCTGCTCCATCCCATCCAGCAGGAGGAGCAGAGCTGGGACAGCCCAGCTCCAGGGAAGCTGCTCACACCATTTGGCTGAGCTGGAGCCAGAGCTGACAGAAGCAGGAGGTGTTCTTGGGAAAGTGTGTAGGAAAACACTTATTGCAGGGCTTTGTAGGAAAACACTTATTGCAGGGCTTTGGAGTAGGCAAAGGTGAGGGTAGAGCAAAGTCTTGGAGAAAGGGTGGGAAATCCATCTCTGGGAGCTGGAGAGCAGAGCATCTTCCCCCGAAATGAGATGGGTTTGGATTATCCACACACATTTTCCATGGATCTGTGAAACCTCTTCTTGTCTCCAGTCTTTTCCAGGCCACCCTCTCTCAAATCTGTAGTGCCAGGACCCAGGGAATGGCTCCCACTGCCAGAGGGCAGGATCAGATGAGATATGGGGAATTAGGAATTGTTCTGTGGCAGGGTGGGCAGGTCCTGGCATAGGAATTCCCAAATTTGCTGGGGCTGCCCCTGGATCCCTGGCAGTGCCCAAGGACAGACTGCACATTGGGGCTGGAGCACCTGGGACAGTGGGAGGTGTCCCTGCCATGGCAGGGGTGGCACTGGGTGGGATTTAAGGTCCCTTCCCACCCATACCACTCCATGATGTTCATTCAACATCTTCTGTTCAGCCTAGCTCACTCCATCTAGAATTAGCCATAAGTAAAAATTCAAATTACTCCCTTCCTCAACAGCCTTCCTGGAATTTAAAAGTACTGACGTGGAAATCCTTGTTTGGAGGTGCCCCAGAAACCTGGAACAGGTTCCTGAAGGATTTCCTTCAGGTTTCCTTGTAAATCTCTTCCAAGCCAGTGTGCTCATGAGGATCAAAGTGCAGAAGTGTTATCAAATGCAGGGAATTTCCTGAACTCACCTTCAAGAGTTCAGAAGACCTCTGTGGAAGGTGGTGGGGCTTGGCAGAGTGGCTGTCCCCTGTTCACACCTTGGAACACTTGCAGAAGGATGGAGAGGATGAAGTTTTCCCTCTGCACCTCCATGAAAAGCAGTCAGTCCCAGTGCACACCAACTCCGGCACTGCAGGCAGCCAAAAACGTCATGGAAAGGTGAAATTATTTATTTTTCTGCATTTTCCCCCATAAACTAGCATTGATATGTCAAAAAGAAACTAAAATAAACCAGAGAAAATCACAAACTGTTAAGAACTGTGTGGAGAGCAGAGTGATTTTTGTCCTTTCTGTAACACCCACCCACATGGAGCCAGCCTGCTGACAGCAGCAAAGGAGGATCAGAAATAGCCGAGGGTTTGTACAGAACTTTCCAGATTGTCCACTAGAAATCATGCAGGTGTGGCTGTGGGTTCTGCCAGGCTGGTCCCAGCAGTTAGCCCCATTTCTGTCCCCAGGCAGCAGCAGGGATGCCAGGATGGGATGGAGGAGGAGGAGGAGGAGGAGGAGGAAGAGCCTCTCCATTCCCTGACAGCCATAACACAGGATTTTAGGAGACTTTAAGGGATTTTTGAGACACTTCATGAGCTAAAATATGTTCAAAGGTTGTGGGTGCAAAGCCAGTGCCCACAATGTACCTCTGTGCAATTTCACGCAAATACAGTCAATACAAATACAATTCCATACAAATACAGTCAGTACAAATACAGTCAATGCAATACAATTCCATACAAATACAGTCAGTACAATACAATTCCATACAAATACAGTCAGTACAAATACAGTCAATACAATACAATTCCATACAAATACAGTCAGTACAAATGCAGTCAGTACAATACAATTCCATACAAATGCAGTCAGTACAATGCATTTCTGTGCCAGGTTGTTCCTTTACAGTTTAACCCTTTGTTCTGCAGCAGTACCAGCCTAGTCTGGAGAACCATCATGGGATCACAGGATGGTTTGGAATGAAGGGACCTCAAAGCCCACCCAGTGCCAGCTCTGCCATGGGCAGGGACACCTGTCCCTGTCCCAGTAAAGGCAGAGATGCTCAGCTCACTGCTCCCTGCACAGGGGAACCTCACCCAGGGACAAGGGGCACTGCTGGGAGAGCTCCTTCACCATCCCATGCCTGCCTCCTTCTCCAAGAGCTCTCTGGAGTCACAGAAACACAGAACAATTGAGGTTATTTACTATAATAATAACTATAATAACAAATAATGACTAAGGAAAAGCCCTCTGAGACTGAGTCCAGCCATCCCCAGCACTGCCACCACTGCCCCTGTCCCCATGCGCCTCATCCCCAGGGCTGTGAGACCCTCAGGGATGGGGACTCCAGCCCTGCCCGAGGCAGCTGGGCTGAGGTTTTTTAGGAATAATAGTCTCCATTATAACACAGGGGATTGCATCCCTGGATTTCCTCACAAGTTTTTATCTGTTCAGCCCTTGCTGGGCTTCTGGAGGCTCTCTGCACCTGGCCTGGGCCCTTCCTGGAGGATGTCTGTGCTCTGTCCGTGTGTCCTGCTGGAAGCTGTGTGGAGGCCTTGGCAGGGAACCTTGGTGCCATGGGAATGGGATCTGCTTGGTGGGAATGGGATCTGCTTGGTGGGAATGGGATCTCTTTGATGGGAATGGGATCTGTTTGGTGAGAATGGGATCTGTTTGATGGGAATGGGTGGGAATGGGATCTGCTCGGTGGGAATGGGATCTGTTTGATGGGAATGAAATCTGTTTGGTGGGAATGGGATCTACTTGGTGGGAATGGGATCTGTTTGGTGGGAATGGGATCCGCTTGGTGGGAAGGGGAGCTCCTGGTGGGAATGGGATCTGCTTGGTGGGAATGGGAGCTCCTGGATGGGAATGGGATCTGTTTGGTGAGAATGGGAGCTCTTGGGTGGGAATGGGATCTTCTCGGTGAGAATGGGATCTGTTTGGTGGGAATGGGATCTGTTTGGTGGGAATGGGAGCTCCTGGATGGGAATGGGAGCTCTTTTATGGGAATGGGATCTGTTTGATGGGAATGGGAGGTCTTGGTGGGAATGGGATCTGTTTGATGGGAATGGGAGCTCCTGGATGGGAATGTGAGCTCTTGGGTGGGAATGTGAGCTCTCGGTGGGAATGGGAGCTCTCGTGTGGGAATGGGAGCTCCCTGATGGGAATGGGATCTCCTGGATGGGAATGGGATCTGCTTGATGGGAATGAAATCTGTTTGGGAATGAGATCTCCTGGATGGGAATGGGAGCTCCTGAATGGGAATGGATGCTCTTTTCTGGAGGCTGAAGAGCAGAGCTGGGGATATCTGGAGTGGGAGCTGCAGGGAAACACCGAATTCCATCTCTCCACAATCCATCAACCCCGGGGATCAGCGCTCTCTGGCCCCTTGTCTCTCTGTCAATAAACAGACACAAGTGACCATGAACTCCCTCCTGCCAGCCTCAGCCTGTCCTGCCCTGCAGGGCCATCACTCACAAACCATCTCTGTCATCCCCACTTTGCACCAGCGCTGGTGCCTTCGGGAGGAGCTTTGATGTCTGATGCAGCTCCAAGAAAATGACATTGAGAAGTTCCTGGGCCCAGGGCTCGAAGCACAAACACTCTGTGACTGCACACAGATGGCTGCAGACCTGGATCTGGTTTATTTATGTTCTTGGAAAGAAGTTATTCAATATTCTGTTGGGGATTTAAATGTTTATTCTGAGCAATTCCCAGGCAAAATTTAATGAGCAGTCAATGGAGGAGCTTAATAAGGGGTGGGATGAAAAAAAGTATTTTCCTGTGTCTCTGGGCAATAAATCACAAGTCTTGCAAGGGCCACAAATCTTGGCTCTTTGTGCCATTTAAGCTCAGCTCCCTCGCTGCCGCTGAAGGAGATTTAAAGGCTGCCAGTCAGCTCCTGTGAGACACAGCTGTGCTCATTTGTTTATTCCTTAAAAGCTGAACAAGTTGGAGGCCAGTAAGGGCTTCCACCAGCACAGAATTGTGTCCTGGGCAGAGGAATGTGTTTCCCAGCCCAGCTGAACATCACCCAGGGCCTGGGGCTGAGCCTGCAAGGAGTGACAAAGTTCTCTGGCCCCACCTCTAATCTTGGCCTGCCTTAACCAAGACACATCTTGCTGTGCAAATGTTGAGATATTGGTACATTAATGTGGTTGGTGATCAAGTGTCTCCTTTAGGTAAAGATATGATGTGCCTTCTTCCTCTCTAAAACTCACCCAGAATCCACTCCAGCTATTGGATGATAGTCTCAAGTTCCAAAGTGAAACAAATCCAAAAGTCTGCCCAAAAGACCAAAAAACAAACAAGTTTTTCTTATTTGAAAAACTGAACAACCCCATAAAAGAGTTCTGTGTAGTCTTTTATTCCCAAAAGCCCTAAAGGTAAAGAGATTTCTCCTTTTGAAGCCTCTTTAGCCTGAGTCCTCCCCAAAGCAGCTTTGTGTTCCCTTTCCTCATGCTGGGCACTTTCCAGGAGTCCTTTTCACCTCCCTGCCCTGGAAGCCAAGGCAGGATTTAGCACATTTGCCTTTCTCCTGGGGACAGCTGCAGCTGCAGGCAGGGCTGGCAGCACAGGAGGAGCTGAGCTGGCCTGGCAGGAGGGGAGAAATGCCCTGGATAGATCTCTGCTCACTCCTGGCCTGGCAGAGGGGAGGAATGCCCTGGACAAAGCTCTGCTCACTGCTGGCCTGGCAGAGGGGAGGAATGCCCTGGATAGAGCTCTGCTCACTGCTGGCCTGTCTCTGCAGATTGCCAAGGCTCTGTCAGCTTGTGGAGCCAGGGCATGGCTGGAGGCCCTGGGCCAGCCCAGTGTCACCTCAATGGTGACAGAGGCTGTCCTTGCCATCCCCGGAGCCTCCCGGATCCAGGGCTGCATCCCTGCATCCCAGCCTTTGGAGAGGGACTTGCGCTGGTGGGTGCACGGGAAAGCTCAGCTCTCCGTGGTGAGGCTGAGGCATAACCAAGAGCTTTGCCAGCAAAAAACCACTGCTTTTAGGAAAACCCAGTCCCAGTTCTCCTCATTTTGCAGCCAGACTGAATTCCTCCCTTTGCTATACCTACTTCTGCCTTGGAGTTAGCTGAAACAGCAGCTGCAGCCCACAGCTCTTTGGTTTTACCAGCTCTCAGGCAGGCATCAGGCCCCCATCCCATTATCCCATTATCCCATTATCCCATTATCCCATTATCCCATCCCATCCCATCCCATCCCATCCCATTATCCCATGCCATGCCATGCCATGCCATGCCATGCCATGCCATGCCATGCCATCCCATCCCATGCTATCCCATTAACCCATCCCATTACCCCATCCCATTAGCCCATCCCATCCCATTATCCCATCCCAGGTTATAAGGGGCTGCTGGGACACCCCAGGGCAGGAAGATCCCTGTCTATGTGTCCCCCCAGGGCACTCCTGCCCTCCCTGCAGCCCCCAGGGGATCAGGCTGGGCTGTTTCTGTGATCTCTGTCTCCCTGGTGGTGCTGAAGCACTGCCCTCAGCAGAATCACCGAATTCTGGCACAGAGAGAGCTCACAGAGCTGCTCAGACTCACTCTTCCCCCAGGCTTTTGTTGTACATGGCTCGGAATTCAGCAGCACATCAATAAATTACCTCCAAAGCCCGAGCCCTGCTGCTTTTACACCTGAGAGGCCCCTGGGCAGGTGTTCAGGAGGCAGTTCATGGCCGTGGGGAGGGATTTGTTTGCACTCATGACAAGATGC